>NW_020450682.1:637093-761663 GCF_003343035.1 Apteryx rowi | reverse complement strand
CCGGCGAGGGCGCGGCGGCCGGGAAGCGGGTGGGCCGCTGACGTTTCACGGGTTACTGCCGAGCAGAGGGAGGGCGGGCGGCGCGGGGGAGGGGGGGGTTTCCAGCGCCGCGCTGCTGGCACCGGTAGCCTGGCGCTGGCGGGGACAGGGCGGACGGTCTGTGTGCCCGGAGCCGTCGGACCCCACTGGTCAGCGGGGGGAGGGGCGCCCCCGCCCCGGGACAGGGGGCAACCGGCCTGCGGGGCCCGGGAGGAGGCGAGCGTTGTGGGCGTGCCCGGAGCCTCGGAGCCTGCGCGGCGCCGCCGGGCGGGCGCGTTACGACCGTTGGGCTGGGCGCGCGCCCGGCGGGGGAGGGGGCGCCGCGGCGCGGCCGGTTCTACCGGGGCGGGTTTATTCATCGCGGTGTCCCTGCTCTCCCTGTCTTTTTCTGTTTTTTGTTTGTTTGTTTTGTTTTTTTGTTCATGACTGCTGATACGGCTTGGTGACTGTCGGCCCCAGCCGTTGAAAAAGCAGCGTCATCCTTGTCACGTTGGGACTTCCACTCTCTGTATCCCGGTTTCTTAAAAATACAAATGATCTGCCCTCTGATTTCGCTCGCTCGTCTTTCATGCTTGTATGTGACGAAGTGCTGCAGCTCTTTAAAAACTTATTTTAACTGATCAGGAATGAGCTGCTGATCTAATTGATTTAACTGATCAGGATTGAGACACGTGGGGGTCTAGAATAACAAATTTAACTCTGGAATGTCAGCATTCATTGTGTGAAGGTTTTTTTGGAATAGTACTTTAAATTCATACATGTAGGGGAATCTTAATTTATACAGACGGATTTTATTCTTTCTTGCAGGAGCTCTTGTTAGAGGATTTGAGATCAAATCACACAAATCTATAAGCACTTGAAAAAATGTTAAATCAGGTGTTGCTGAACAGGATGGAGAGTCCAGCTTTTTCTACCCTCCTGGTTCCATATCTCCCACCCAGTGTCCCAGCATCAGATTTTGTGCCTTACCCATTCAAGCTCAGTTTGGACAACCAAACCATTTGTATGTTCCACAGGGCACCTCAACCCCATCCTGAACCAGATCAGGAGAAGAGTGCAGAAAAGCTTCTACTAAACACAGTCACAAATATAAGGAGAATGTAGCAATTTTTTAAGCTTCTATTGGAGATTCTGCAAAGAACTCTTTCTCCAGACCTAAAATGGAGRCCATACTTCTTCCCAGGCTTTGAAAGGGACAGAAAGGAGGAAAGAGAGCCACTCGTGGGAGTCGTCGTGTTTCCTCTTTCTCAAGCCTCTCGTGGAAAAAATTATTGCAGCTCTTTCCTCATGTTTATTTCCTACTCCAAACTTTGGTCTTTCTACACTTTCTGGAGGAAGGGATAAAGGAATTATTTTTCTTGCTGTCTGCCACATTGCTATCTGAATCCACAAAAGTGAGGAGAGGGCATGTTTTGCTGTGAGGGAAGGAATGAGCAGTTGGAAGGAGGGAGATCCTATGCTAGCACTGGGGCTGAAGAAAATGCCTCAGTGCATGGCCTCAGAAATGTTTGTGTCAGCCCAGCTGATGTGGTGGTGATATGTGGTGCTATGAGATCAGCAGGTGTTAGCCAGGATCTCCTCTTAACTGTGCTATAGCTGAAGAAAATGGGTTGTGAAACTGTGCTGTGGTTACGTAGCAGCGTTACACTCGGGATGTCTCACAAGAGGATTCTCTTAGAGTCCCTTCCTTTCTCTTGAACATAGACTCAGCTGGTAGACTGACCTTTGTACTCAGTGCGAATGCAAATGCAGTAGTGAGCTTTATAATGAACAAGTGTTTAACTGTTTTGATTGAAATATCTGCTCACTGGCATGAAGATTTTAACTTCCTGAATGGCAGCATGCATACATAATATTATATAGCTCATTACACAAAAATAAGTGAGAACAAGGAGTCACCAGCTCTTGATAGAGATTAGATATTGATGATCACATCTGAGAGTGACAGCATAGGCTTCATGTAAACAGAGCTTAAGAAGAGATTTTTTGTGATAATACTGCGTAGACTTCTTGGAATCTTATGAAAGATGAGATCAGAAAGATTCTGCTCTCTACAGAGAAGTTAAGTAAGTGTAATCCAGACTCATTGACTGTTTCTGTAGTAGTAAATTAATCAGTGTCTGGACAAACTCCCCAGGCAATATAACATAATGATCCATACTGTTCAATTATTAGAGCTGGCCTTGGTACACTTTCTCCTTGCACCAAGGAGCCTTCCCAAACAGTTACTGGCAGGGGCTGCTCTAATCTCAGGGACAATGGGGTCCATCTGCACCAGAACTTTACAAACTTGCTTAAATCTTTCCTTGTCTTTAATTGTTATGCATTGGAAAGAGAAAAAAACGGCCACTAACATGTAAAGAGTCTTGTAACTTTCTCCTATGTACTTCTTTTCATGCTTAGCCCAAGTGGCCATATGCCTGTCTGGTGAGAAAGCTGTTGCAACATATAACAACTTCTTACATCATGAAACAGGTTTCCATAGTTTTTTGTTTGTTTGTTTGTTAACTATCAGTTGTGTCACAGAGTTTGTGTCCATTCATGTGCACGCGCAGTAGCCCTCGGTGGGGATTTTGCCGGCTTGCAGAAATAGGCACAGGTTCTTTGTCTCACTTGGTCTGAAATACTCCATTTACTTCTCTGTTTGTAATGACAGTCATTGCAGTTATTTACAGGCTTGCTCACAGACCAGGCTATGTACTGGACCTTTAAGCTTTTGGCTTTGAAATGTTGCTCAAGGTCCTTTGAAAAACTAAGCCAGATACAATGTTGGTGTAGGAACAAGTCTGCAGCCTGTATCAGAATGTTGTTAGGAAATGCATGTTTGTAGGGTAGTGCCACCTCTTCTTTAAATGTTATCACAAAGAGAAATCACAAAGACAAATTATCTCTGACCAGAGCTTTTTTCTAGTGATTAAAAGCACTAGCTATGTTCACCTTCAATAGGTGGAGATAATAATCCCTTTCCCCAAAAGCTTGTCAGTGATCACCTACACATTCCATGAATCCTAAAGAAGTTTGGTGATCCTTTCATACAGATTTCAGGTAGAAATACACATCTTTTCTCTAACAGTCATTCCAAATTTCTGTCCATTTTGATTCTCCACAGCTACCATTCTTTCTCTCAAAATCCCCGTTCCAAGAACCTGAAAACTAAAGACACTAATCCCAAAGCAGTCTAAGGTGTGCTATTATCAGAGATGTCTGTCATTCATTCCAGAAAAGAGAGAAAATGCCCCACTAACTGGGACGTGATCCATAGCCCAGGATTAAAGCCCTTTTAAATGCCTATGCTGCATATGCTACAATTACCCTTGCACTGCATCCTGAAGAAAGTAGATAAATGGTACACTGTGAAAATCACTGCATCACCAAATGCTTTTGTTGGTCTAGCAGGAGCTGTATAGGCTGGTCACCTCTCCAGCAGAGCAGCAGCAATGTGCACTGCTTAGCAGTCGACCACCCAATCAAGGACGACAGGTTTGTTTGAGTCTGAGGAAGGTGCTTGCCTGAAGTGTAAGGTTAAAAGAAAAACAGAGACAGGGTAACAAGGATGGTTTAAGAAGAAAGACTGGGTTGTGAGCCAATCAGCAAGTCGCTTACAGGTTGCAGTATTTTCAACAAAAGAGCTGCTCTGCTGTAGCTGCTATGTTGGAAGATGACCTTTCAGATGACCTCTGTTAATGGTATATGTCTAATGGGTGCGTGATCTGATATGCACCCTGAGATAAAACTAACTTAATGAGCAGTAATGCAGAGCAGCTTCTCATAACAGCCTGTGTGCTCTCAGCTAGTACCTTGATAGTTCTGGGTTGGAGGGAGAGTCTTTAATCATTATCTGTAAAAAGAGAGGCCTAATTTATTTGGAGCTCTGAATGAGGTAAAAGAAGACTAACTATGAGGTTCTGATTTTCTTAAGTATATTTGAACATCCTGAGACCCTTAAAAAGAGAGAAGCTAGAGACAGTAATTGCATTTAGGAGAATGTTTATTTTCTTAATACTCTTTAATCTTTTGTGCTTTATAAATGAATATCCCATCCCCAGATACAAAACTCAGTGAGACCTAACCATCTTGCTTGGCAAAACCAGCACTGTTACAGAAATGAGACTAATCTACTATTCTGGTTAAGAGGTGAGGAAGGGATTAGATATCCCTGGGTATGGAAAGGACTAACATGATAAAGACAGTCATGGTGCAGTCAAAAGCTCTGTGCAGTGCCTTAGTGAACTTCTGTTTATTTACATCTAACCTACACCTCCTGAGAGTTAGACCAGAAAGATCATATCTTCTGTAATGTTCTGGAACAGGGTGCACAAATGTTTTCTGATRGAGTCTAACCTCATAAAACATGCTAGTACCATGATCAGTCTAAATCAGGAGAAAATGTTGGGTCCTTTGTTCTTTCAATAGTCCAATGTCTCTGTTTGACATGGGAAGTCCCATGCAAAATCCTTTCCAAGCATTAGCTATGTTTTAGAGATACTGTATATAGTGCATTAAGTATCCATGATTATTCTGTTGTGCAAATCAATCTTGTATAGACCAGGCTGTTGTTCCATAGACCATTGGGGACAAAATAAAGAATGGGAGTTGGTTGTTGTGCTGAATTTTATGGATTTGTAGAAAGCATTCTGATAGCATGAACAGAGACTCACAATGGTAGATACTACAACTCTGTATGGTATCCAGTGATTAAAAATTCATAACAGGATCCGTCATGTGTAGTCAGGATAAGCATTAATCCATTCGATCCAAATTATATATTTTTTTCTTGCAAATCTCTGTAGGGACTATTCAAGAGCAGAATAGAATGAGAAAAAATAAGGAGATCTGAGAGTGGGCACAGGTACTTTCAAAAATACATGTAATACAGAAGAAGAAATATTTTATAAATAAAATTGGAAGAACCCAACTTTAAGGTATTTCTTAATCCTCATGATTGGCTGGGTCCTAACTGAAACTTGTAAGTGCTCATAGTATTTGTTACAGGGAATTTCTGAATATGCTGATACTCTTGCTTCATCTGTGGCCCTTCTATTTCAATTTTAGAATAATCTAAGAAACATTTCCCAATGAAGGAAAGGTAGTCAATATATTCTGTCTGGCAACAACTGACAGAACATGAAATCTGACTGGCTGAGCAGTGTGTGTGGACTGATGAGCCAAGCAGCAGCTATATAACTCATACTGACTATCTCAAGTGCAGTTTTTGCCTAGTGAAGATATCATATGGGACATGATGTGAAGACTGGATTTGAAAAATAATGCCATTAGTCCATAGATAGCCAGGCTTCATTATTTCTGCTGCTCACAGAAAAAAATTATGTGAACACGTATTTTGTGAAGCAAGTCCTATTATCTGGAAAGGGAGGAGGCCAAAGAAATTGTAATTTGAACAAGTTCTAAAGAAAGAAGATGGAGTCAAACAGAAAAATCAGCATATTAAAAAGCATCCCAGACAAGGTTTTGTTTTATTTTCAGAAACTTCCAGAGAACTGAATGGTCACTGCAATCTCCTAGAATTGATTAACAACCTGAAAAGAAAGCTGAGGATTTCCAGGTACTCATTTGTACACAATGGCATCCTGTTTACCCTTAGGTATAGTTGAGCTGGAGTGGGCTTCAGTTCAGGATCCTGCAAGGAAAGGGAGTATTCCTGAGCCAGGATACCATTGCGCTTATCCATGCACACGTGTGAAAGATGTTTCAGAGAAGTCTTAAATGACAGAGACTAGTGTTCAGTTTATTTTTATCTTTTTTTTTTATATTTGCACCTGTCTTTCCAAATTTATCAGCAATCCCTTTTTATCTTAACTCTTTGTTAGATAAAATTTATTGGTTTTATATTGCGCTTATCTGTTGTTTAAAAAGAACCCCAGCACATCTGATAAAATAGTAATGAATCTTACTTTTCTGATGGTATCAAATCCCTGTGGTAGTAAAGGCAAAATGGTAGTGCAAATAAATTCACTAAGTACCTGTAACTGAAGATAAATCTGGGAATCACAGAGATGAAACAGATTTTGTTCCAAGCTGTGAGGGTCAGTTGTGAGTCTGCCCTCACTATAAGCCAGGAAATGAATAGGAAACTTTAGGTGAGCATTTCCAGCTCTGTAAAAGGGGCAGCCAGGGAACAAAACTGTCTATGATAATGTGAAAACTCTACATTGTTTTTATTCAAAGTATTCTACATGATCTGCATTGCTCATTACTGCCTATGCTGCTGAAAGAGAGGCAAGCGGCTTTATATTCCAAGTTCTTCTGAAGTGTGAAGGAGTGCTGGAATAGAGAGGAGGAAGCTGGTACATCATCTGAAGCCAGAATAAAACCTTGGTCTTCATTCTGCACAATAATTTATTGTGTTGGGAAACTGTGCCATTGCTGAGCTGTGTGCTAATTAACAAAGAAGAGTGTTGAAAACAGTATTGGATTATGATATCAGTTATCAGGCGAATTAATTGTAAGTGTGTCGAATCCATTAGATTTAGAGGAATATCAATTCTGTCATTTAAGGAAGCGGAGAGATGCCTTTTGTGGCACTGCACTAGACTGCTCACCTCTGTCCCAAGAGGATGAATACAATCAGAAACAGGTGCAGTAAAGAGCTGTTTCACTGAACAGTGGAAAGCGGATATCCTCTCTTTTGAGAAGAAGCTAAAAAAGCTTGTACTGTCCAATCTGATAAGAAAAAAGGGCTGGGAAGGGAAATGACTGCTTTCTGTAAGTACATTAGTTTTTTAAACTAAGACAAAGTTAACTCAAAATCAGGAAGTATAAAATGTTCATGCCTAAATTGAGGCTGCAAATTGGAAGAAGCTTTCTAATTTTCATGAGGGTTAGAGCTTGGAACAGTTTCCCAGGAAGGTTAATGGGAACAAAAAACATGGTTAGTTTTAATACAGGGTGTGATCATTTAAGAAAGAAATTATGTGACAAGATTATCTGCTATAGCAGTGAAGAGGACTCTGGTCATCTATTTTGATTACTAGTAAACTAAAGGATATTTTAAAATGTTATCTGCTAAGAATATTTTATTTTAGAGTATGTTTTTCTTTGTAAAATATATAATTGATATCCCCTCAACTTTTTTTTTTGATTTTTGTAGGACAAAAAATAACCAATACCTCTGCAGGAGAAAAATCTGCTGGCAGTACTTTGAAATAGATCTACAAAAATCTAAAGTCTGGATTTTGAGACTTGGCATGAATATAATGTGAGAAATACTTAACCTGGCAAAAGGGAAAAAAACACTTGGTTTAATAGGACTCTTTCCAATTTCTATTGGACATGGGTTGGACTTTTAATCCTAACAAAGCAAAATGCCCAGCAGAGCTAGTGACAGACTAGGCAGTTCAAAGATCTGGCACAATTCTGACCACAGTAAGATTAATAAATGAATGCATATACCCACTGTGTCAACTTCAGTCTAAAAATGTACATGTTATAAATAAAGGTGTCGGGAGCATTTTAGATTTTGTAAAACAATATTAATTTACTACTTCATAGTACATGAGACTGATACCTAAGAAACTTACATAACATAGTGTAGAACAAAAGTATAACATATGATATGTAACAAACAGGCAGCTAATGAACCAATTAGTCATTTGTGTGATTCTATTATTTCCTGCATTTTTGCTAAAACAAGCCTTTCTACAGCCTTTCTATGTTCTCCCTGTAAAACAGCATGAAACTTCCTATGTTTTTCTGTTATTGTGAGGAGGCCCATTTAGAGCCAAGACATTCAAAATAACCCACATTTTAGCAAACAGAGAGGATATTTGAAATGATATGTAAAGATAAAATGAGATAAAATCACTACACTCAGAAGTGTAAAGCTATTTTTTGTATTACACAGATACATTTTTTTAGTGTTTTTTTTTTCTAAATTACTGATTTTCAGCTCCAGAACTAACTAATTAGTTTTCCGGAAAGGACAGTGGAAGACAGAGATCACATGAGGGCTGTGTGCATACTGCAGTTTTAACCATGCCAGGGTGTGTTTAGAGGAAACTGAGACAATTGCATTCCATTACATTTTTGTTTGATAGACCAAACTTCTGTAGACAGAACAATGGACTTTGAAGCCATGTTGGAGTACAGCTGACCACCCACACAGACTTTTTCAGAATTTGATTTCCTAGCAATCCTATTCCAAAAGCAAACCAGAATAATGGCATTTGGGCAACTCTTTAAATCTATATTATGAATGTGTGTAAGACAAAACTACCCATAACCACATCAGAAAATCATGTATCTATCTTTGTTCCTGTCCATTTTTATGGAAGTCAACCAGGAAAAAAAAGAACCCTCCAGTCAACTGAGGTAAGAAATGCAACTCAGAGGTTCTTTGTTTCACCCCAAATATGAAAGTTGTTGTTTTGGCTTCATTGCAACATTGAGGAGCAGTTAGAAAGGTCTTAGGGTTAATTAATCCTGATTTCTAACTTTCTTTTGGTGTATTTATTATTTGAGCAACAGAGAAGTTTGGTCTGGTCTGGAATGGCCTGGTCTACGTTTAAAAAGATTTATCTACATCAGTAAGTGAAACATTCTTCTTTCCCCTAAGATAGTTGCACTGGTACATGCATACATAAAGGCACCTGTGGGTCTGCATGCTTATAGAACAGTTGTGGAAAAGCAATTATTCTTGGTCCAATGATCCCAATTAGGGATCTGGCTATGGAGTTGCATCAAAGCTGAACAGTTTTGAAAAATCTCTTTTCCTTTCCCCATTTAATAAAAAAGGGATGTTTTCATTTGGTGATGCATTACAGTCATGTAGACCTCCAGCAAAATACATATGTTGATGATCTTTGCTTGGAAGAACGTGGGAAATGCCTCTTTGAGAAGGTAGTAAGACTGCAGCTTGCTCTGGCAATGCTGCAAGCTAGCCAGCAAAGCACAAGCCACCTCCGGCCAGGAAGCCGCAAAGCCTGCAGAACCTGTTTGCTGATTGATGCACAGCACAGCACAGAGCAGGTTTGGTTAGGTTTGGCCAGCTCATACCATGGACAGAGTGAACACAGGTTCATCTGAGCCTGTTCTGGAAAGGTACAATCTTCTAGTCTTATACAAGAAGAAAGGCAAAGCATGAGTGAAAAAGAGTCAACCTCAGAGTCTGTTTAGCAGTTTTAAGGATACTAACTCATTCAAACAACATTACAAGTCAAGGAGGAAATCTTTATTTTCATATTGGCATCAAAACACCAATAATATGGTGAGAAGAAGAAAAGTGCTGTTTTTTCCCTCCTCTTTCTCCTAAGGCTTTGAATCAGCAAAATTTGATAAAGATTAAGATATCTCATGAAAAATCTCTCTTAGATATTAAAACCGTGACATAAAAATGGCCAAGAATAAACTCCCTTTCAGAAAAGGATCTTCTTTGTCAGTGCAGATATATTGGGACAAGGCCAAAGGTTGTCTGCAATTGCCTGTTGCAAAACAGTTCTCCTGTATTTTATACTTCATGTCAGCCTTTTTAGCCTCTGGATGTAAGCCAAAAAAGCATCTGTTTTTTCTGTTTTTTGGCAGCCTACCATGTGTTGAGATGCTCACCATGTGCTGCAACACTAGCCTCAATTTACTGTCAATTTACCATATACACTAGTGTTTTTAGGAGGGGATCATGAGGCATCTGTGATATGCCTGCTGCGGTTGGGAGAGGCTTTTTTACTAGTAAGACATTATTAAAGCTACATGTTACAGAAGTGTAGAGTGGGCCTAAAAGCCAGAAATAATTACTTTGTTTTTAAAAGCAGGGCTGTAGTCCCAGAAGACTCTGTTCATAGCCAAGTCTTTGATTGATTTTGACCAAAAGGAAATGAGTAATTTTTCCTCAAGAGGCAGAAATGATAGACAAGCACTTTATCCAGTTTTCTGCTATTTTGAAAGACCAGTGGGTTGGTTGGAAAAATGAAGCCAAGAAGATGAATGTTAGCCATTGTGCTGACTGAAGGTATTAAACTTTCTGCTGAAAAACAAATGCTAAATTACACATTGTTATGTTTAAAATCCTGTGCCATGAAGTATATGAATGATTAAATTGCTCTTCTGTTTAAATGAGCAGTTGTGATTGATGCCCCAAGAACTGTGGTCCTGACAATTTGTGGGTTGATAAGTGTTGCTCTGAAAGGGACACAAGGAAGTAGAATTTAATTATTAAAAACAGCATACAGCCTACTCAGGTATTTGCAGAGGAGAATGAACATAAACATAGTACAGGCATACCTCAGAGATACTGCGTGTTCCAGACCACCACAATAAAGCGAATATCGCAATAAAGCAAGTCACACAAATTTTTTGGTTTCCCAGTGCATATAAAAGTTATGTTTACACTATACTGTAGTCTATTAAGTGTGCAATAGCATTATGTCTAAAAAAAATGTACATACCTTAATTAAAAAATAATTTATTGCTAAAAACGCTAACCATCGTCTGAGCCTTCAGCGAGTCGTAATCTTTTTGCTGATGGAGGGTCTTGCCTTGATGTTGGTGGCTGCTGACTGATCAGGGTGGTGGTTGCTGAAGGCTGGGGTGGCTGTGGCAATTTCGTAAAATAAGACAGCAATGAAGTTTGCTGTATCGATTGACTCTTCCTTTCATGAAGGAAGCATGTAGCATGTGATGCTGTTTGATAGCATTTTACCCACAATAGAACTTCTTTCAAAATTGGAGTCAGTCCTCTCAAACCTTGCCTCTGCTTTATCAACTACATTTATGTAATATTCTAAATTCTTTGTTGTCATTTCAACAATGTTCACAGCATCTTCACCAGGAGCAGATTCCATCTCAAGAAACCACTTTCTTTGCTCATCCATAAGAAGCACCTCCTCATCCATTAAAGTTTTATCATGAGATAGATTGCAGCAATTCAGTCACATCTTCAGGCTCCACTTCTCATTCTCGTTCTCTTGCAGTTTCCACCACATCTGCAGTTACTTCCTCCACTGAAGTCTTGAACCCCTCAAAGTCATCCATGAGGGTTGGAATCAGCTTCTTTCAAACTCCTGTTAATGTTGATATTTTGACCTCCTCCCATGAATCACGAGTGTTCTTGATGGCATCTAGAATGGTGAATCCTTTCCAGAAGATTTTCAATTTACTTTGCCCAGATCCATCAGAGGAATCACTATCTATTGCAGCTATAGCCTTACGAAATGTATTTCTTCAATAATAAGACTTGAAAGTCAAAATTACTCCTTGATCCATGGGCTGCAGAATGGATGTTGTGTTAGCAGGCATGAAAACAACATTAATCTCGTTGTACATCTCCATCAGAGCTCTTGGGTGACCAGGTGCATTGTCAATGAGCAGTAATATTTTGAAAGGCATCTTTTTTTCTGAGCAGTAGGTCTCAACAGTGGGCTTAAAATATTCAGTAAACCATGTTGTGAACAGATGTGCTGTCATCCAGGCTTTGTTGTTCCATTGATAGAGCACAGGCAGAGTAGATTTAGTATAATTCTTAAGGGCTTTAGGATTTTCAGAATGGTAAATGAGCATCAGCTTCAACTTAAAGTCACCAGCTGCATTAGCCCCTAACAAGAGAGTCAGCCTGTCCTTTGAAGCTTTGAAGCCAGGCATTGACTTCTCCTCTCTAGCTATGAAAGTCCTAGATGGCATCTTCTTCTAACAGAAGGCTGTTTCGTCTACATTGAAAATCTGTTGGTTTTGTGTAACCACCTTCATCAATTCTCTTAGCTAGATCTTCTGCATAACTTGCTGCAGTTTCTACATCAGCAGTTGCTGCTTCACCTGGCACTTTTACGTTACGGAGATGGCTTCTTTCCCTAAACCTCATGAACCAACCTCTGCTAGCTTCAAACTTTTCTTCTGCAACTTCCTCACCTCTCTCAGCCTTCACAGAATTGAAGAGAGTTTGGGCCTTGCTCTGGATGAGGCTTTGGCTTAAGGGAATGTTGTGGCTGGTTTGATCTTCTAGCCAGACCACTAAAACTTTCTCCATATCAGCAATAAGGCTGTTTCGCTTTCTTATCATTTGTGTGTTCACTGGAGTAGCACTTCTGATTTCCTTCAAGAACTTTTCCTTTGCATTCACAACTTGGCTAACTGGTGCAAGAGGCCCAGCTGTCAGCCTATCCCGGCTTTCAACGTGCCTTCCTCACTAAGCTTCATCATTTCTAGCTTTTGATTTAAAGTGAGAGATGTGTGACTCTTCCTTTCACTTGAACACTTAGAGGCCATTGTAGGGTTATTAATTGCCCTAATTTCAATATTGTTGTGTCTCAGGGAATAGGGAGGCCTGAGAAGAGAGAGAGAGATGGGGGARTGGAGCAGTCAGAATACACACAACATTTATCAATTAAATTTGCCGTCCTATATGGGCGCGGTTCGTGGCACCCCAAAACAATCACAATAGTAACATCAAAGATCACTGATCACAGATCACCATAACAGATATAATAATAATGAAAAAGTTTGAAATATTGCGAGAATTACCAAAATGTCATGCAGAGACACAAAGTGAGCACACACAGTTGGAAAAATGATGCTGATAGACTTGCTTGACACAGGGTTGCCACAAACCTTCAATTTGTGAAAAATGCAATAACTGTGAAGCGCAATAAAGTGAAGCACAGTAAAACAAGGTTTGCCTGTAACTGCTCTTCTTTCTCTGTTAGAACAAATGAGTGAGTGATCTGGTTTGCAGCCAAAATACTATACATGACCTGAACAAAACAAAGGCTTTGATATGTGAATGAATCTTGGAGGGTAAATGGAACTGAGCAGCTCAGGAGAGGGGGCCTTTATGTTTTAATATTTGCCTCTCTGTATGGCTGTTGTGATGACTGGGTAAAATATCTTCATTCTTTTTATTAACTTGATGAATAAGTCAGTTTTCCTGTTCCCTTTTAAAACAGTGACTCCCAGGCTTACGCAAGATCTTCAGGACAAATAGAATTAAAGCAAAGGAGGCTATAAAGAGATTGCTGAAGAACCAACAAGGAGTACTAAAACAATAATGCAGAAGTCATCCTCAGGTGCACAGTTTCAGAAGAATTAAGTTAAAAACAGCTGGCAGTGTACTGAATAAAATGCTTCACCTTTCCAGAGGCAAGAGTATAGAATGAAAAATTTTATGGGATTTTCAGAGCTGCCCTCGTGTGTCAGTGAAAAAAGTAACTTGCTGGTAGGACCTGTAGAAAGAGAGAGAATGTTGCAAGCGGTACAGATTTTTTTCCAGAGATGAGGAATGTCAGCCAAGGTGTGGTCAGAACATTTAAGGGAAAAGATACAGATTTGTTCCTTTGTTTCATGCTTTAGTCTTGCATGCTTTGTAACTTTAGATGAAGGAATAGTGCTGTAATCTGGAGAAATGGTCATCAAGTCCAGTAAATGGCTACTGTCAAAGGTTTCTGTGGAAACCTTAGGTAAGCGTGACTGCAAACTGACAGGGTGACTGGTGAAACTGGGACCATTCAACAAACACCTTCAAAGTCAGAAAACTCTGAAATCACGTCTCAGGACAGGCATGGATTTATCAGGGTTTACAAGGGCAGTAGTCCTTTTTCATTAGCCATCATTTCATATGCCCTGATCTCCTCCTGCTGTGGTACAGGCAACTCACCTGCAAAGCGCTGCTCTGCAAACCCTGTCACTTCCCTCCAGCTCCTCCAGCACTACCAGCCTAGACGGCAACTTTCTGCCGCATCCAATCTCTGTGTTTTGTCCCATCCTCTCCTAAAGCCCATTATTTTGGCATGATGTGTCTGAGGTTGGAGTGTGTCTTGTGGGAGGGGAAAGGGGAATTTAAGTCACTCTTTTATCATTCATTAGTGGCTACATGTAAACCTGTGGGAGATGCCCCAGGCCTGACTTGTGTGAAGGTATGCTTGGGAAGACCTTCAGGAGAGAGAGCCAAGCAGCCAACCCAGCAGTCACGACAAGCACAGTACTCCTATTTTTATTTCCTCACATCCAGGGGACCTGGCTAACACCTGGTGCATGTTTGTTTTTAATCTACCATTACAGTTATTCAGATGTGACTGTGCTAAGATGTGTCAGGGCTGGGGAGACACAGCAGGTGTGTAAAACAGAGTACAGCCAAGGTATCTTTCTCCCACCTGTTACTCATTCTCTGGATTTGCTTTGCTGCTAGAGCCATTTGTTCAAGACTGTCCTGTTAACTGGCCATAAACAAGGTAGGAGAACTACATCAAAGTGCACTGAGAGGTTGAAACTGTCTCCCTTGTCAGCCCTCAAACCTGTGTGAATTAAGGCCCAGTCTTCTTGCATTGTAATGAAAGATTGTGAGCGCTATGACTATCTATTCCTTTTAGTTTTAAGAAGATCTCAAGCACTACTTCGAGATCTGCTGCTGCTGTGAGTGACTGAGCAATGTGGCATCACTGTATGGCCCTGAACATCATCATCCTGTGCCCCAATGGCATCTGTCACATCATGATGGAGAGTTACTGGTATTAGATATGACACTTCATGGGGGACTGAGAGAGTATTAAAAACTGGAGTTTTAATGTTGTAGCATTGATAATATATATATGTACAAAAAAGACTAGCCAATTTAGAGACTAAAGGAGGTAGCAAAAGAAGCAAAAGGGAAGTCACTGGCATAAGACTTAGGAGCCAGAGATCCATTTCTGGTCCTGCCACTGACCTTGTCAGATGACTTTGTACAAGTGACTTCTGCTAGCACTTCCTCAATTTGCTCTCTTTCTAATGTGAGCAACTAATAGGTCCTATTGTTAGTACATATGTCGTACAATAACTACGGAAGTTCTGTAGTACAGAAGAAATATATCTATGCTTGTAAGGCAGTGAAAAAAATCAAATTACATTTATGTGTACTGCTAGGTGCCTTTAAGGTCTGCRTTAAAAACAACACATGCAGTGAGAAACAGGTATAGCTACTTCACTAATCGGCATTTTTAGCACTGTAGAATCTACAAGTTAAGTGCTAAAGGGCTGCTAACCTAACACAGAGGTCTTAAAACCACATTTAACTTGACTAGGTATAATTTAACTACTTTTAATGGTATATAAACATTCTCAATGATATATAAACACTTTCAACAAGTTTCTGTTCTCAAAACAGGGGCTGCAAGACTAATAACATCCCATCTATATGGTCTCCTGAAAATAAATACGTATTTGGTTGAGATTGTAGCAAGCCTATTTTAATTTAACTCATACCACTTGCTTTCTGGTTTGTATAAGCAGGGGTATTATTAACATACATAAAGATCACTCTATAGGGGAGCAGTAAACAATCATTGGGAAATTCATAGTTCTTCCGTGCTGCAAGTGAGCATCCACAGATTGAAATGAGTTTTGCATGTCTGACTTTCTGCCTTGTTAGCTTCCTTTTAAATTTAGTTGCATCTATTGCATCCAAACTCAAACTGAAACTTTGTATAGGAACAGACAGAGGACATCAGCTGTTTGCAGTTTGCATTTAGGAAAATCTAGAAGTGTTATTATCATTGTGCTTATTGATTGGGGCATTTGCTTATGATGAGTTTTTTTATGTGATTGAGGTCTTTGTACTACTTCTAGCAACATTCTACCTGAGTGTAGAATCTTTATTTTTCGAGTGAAAAAATATTTTCAAATTTAGGAAACAAATTCTCCAGAAAGCACTTCCTCTCTTCCAAACTGTAACTTCAGAAGGACAGCATGTTTGCAAGGAAGATGTCCAGCATACTTGTTAAAATAACACTATCAAACATTTTCTTCCTTTTGCTACAAATCAGGTACAGTTGGGAATGTTATATCAAGTTATTTGTAGGAAAAAAAATTGTAGATGTGGCACATTGTACCTGTTTAGCATCACATGGTGCCAGTAATCGATCAACATGGAGAACTTGGCTGAGTTTGTTGGTGAAGTCCTTTGCCAAATATTAGGATGTGTTATCAAGAGGAGGATCTCTCTGTATATGCCCTGTGCCTAGAAAAGTGTACATACCCTATTATGAGCATCTGTATCCTAACGGTCACTGTCAGGACAAGGACTGGATGGATCTTTGGTTTTACTTGAGATGTTGCTTCTTCTGAGCCCCCAATATGGACCTATATGTCAGAGAGCTAATATGACTCTGTATAAGTAGGCGAACATCAGATAAGAGTAGGAGGGATACAATATCGTAACCATAGATAAAGTAATTGGGATAGATACTAAAATGCAGTGACCATTTATGATGCCTGGGTTGCTTAAAACTTGCAGTGTCCAGGAAAGAATAATTTGAGATCTGTAAACACTTCCTGGTGAAGAAACACTAAAACAAGTCAGTTAGTATAGTTTACCTGACAGAAGGCAAAGCAGGGTCTACCTAAATGTGGAAGAAATTTCTAACAGAAGATAGATCTTCAGTTTGGCAGAAAAATCATTAATGAATATAATGCAAAAAAAAGGAGCCATACATTTTTAACAAAATGGAGAGTTACCCATCAGAACAAGTTACACAGGCAACTGGTGTGTTCTTTAGCACTTGATATTAAAGCAAGAGCAAGCATCTTTCTAAAAGATATGCCATAGTTTAACAGGAGTTCCAGGATTAATGCAGAAATTAATAAACACTGCATGCAAAGACAGGTCAGTTGACCATGGTCATCTCTTTGGATATTCAGTTGCATGGTGTACAAAAGAGTTTGCAAAAATTACAGACTGAGTTTGGTATGCGGATGCAAAATACACACGTTGTGCAAGATCACTGTATGGTAGAGAATATTTTGACTACCACTTCCCTGAAAGAGTTTTGAAATCCTTTTTCTACATTAACTGCGGAACTATAAAAACAGAAGAGAGCCTCTCTGCTCCTAAATAAGCTGATGTTATACACTTCAGGCCTAAAAGACAAACAATAAACAAAGGAACCCCAAGGGATTTCATAAAATCCAATTCTTGCCTCTGATAGTGCTGGCAGTGTAGTGCTACTGCTACCTCTGACCCAAACTGCTGAACTTTCAACACTAATGGCTTCTAGTAGGAAGGAAAACTGATGACAAAACCAGTTATTTTCTTAACAAAACCTTGTTTATTTACAATGATGTATCATAACTTGCCTTTTTTTTTTTTTTTAACTTGGGATTTAAGCAGCTGGAGATAATCTTCCTGTTCATTGTTTTTTTGTGTGCGTTTTCTTTTCAGTACAGAAGGAATCGAACAACTGGACCCAGTTTCAAATTGTGAAGGGTATGGGGGAGAGGCATGAGGGGAAAGAGCCTCTGTAGGGAAAGGAGATTGGTTTACTAGGGGAAGGGGAGGAGTGATTTGTGCATTAGAGAAGTGGCATTTGCTTCTTGAGACAAGGAGGGATGCTGTGGCTAAGGGAGAGATGCTTGATGACACTAGTCATCTAGGCCCAGGTGTTTGAGGTTATGGCTGTCATGCACCTTGATCTCATGCTATGTAAATAAATCCTCTGCACTCTTGTGCTGCTGTGGGAGCTGGGCTTGTTGCCCAGGGCTGTGTGAAGGTAGCTTGAGAGAGACCTTGTGGTCATGCAGTTCTTGATTAGCTCTGCAAAAGCAGTGGAAAACACTGCTGGCCACGATGATCCAGATGGCATTTGAAATGCTAGTGTCATGCCTGTCTCTTAGGGCACTGTTTTGCTGTTAGCCTACCAAAATTTTGCTCCATCACTGCCTAGCAGGAGTTTGACACCTGACTAGCTTGGCTGTGCAGCCAACAGTTGTCTGGGCAGGGCTGAATGACTCAGGCAGCAGATTATGGGATTTTGACTGTGACAGGGACTGGCACCCTGAGGCTGCTGACATGCCTGTCTGCAGAAGATGACACCAGCTTTTCCCCTATGCAGGTACCCTGGAATCAGAGCTGAGACAGTGTGGGATAATGGTCTATGATTATCTGTGATCCTCCCTGCCAGGAGTAAACAGTGGATACAAAGGGTGATTTGCAGCCTGACGCCCATGCCGGTGAGGGGTTAGGCAATGCCCAGGGCGAGGCGGAGGTCTCGCCACTCACAGAATCACAGAATCACAGAATGGTTGAGGTTGGAAGGGACCTCTGGAGATCATCTAATCCAACCCCCCTGCTCAAGCAGGGTCACCTAGAGCACATTGCACAGGATTGCGTCCAGGCGGCTTTTGAATATCTCCAGAGAAGGAGACTCCACAACCTCTCTGGGCAACCTGTTCCAGTGCTCTGTCACCCTCACAGTGAAGAAGTTTTTCCTCATGTTCGGATGGAACTGCCTGTGTTTCAGTTTGTGCCCGTTGCCTCGTGTCCTGTCACTGGGCACCACTGAAAAGAGTCTGGTCCCATCCTCTTGACACCCTCCCTTCAGATATTTGTATACATTAATAAGATCTCCTCTCAGCCTTCTCTTCTCCAGGCTAAACAGGCCCAGCTCTCTCAGCCTTTCCTCATAAGAGAGATGTTCCAGTCCCCTAATCATCTTTGTAGCCCTYCGCTGGACTTGCTCCAGTAGTGCCACATCCCTCTTGTACTGGGGAGCCCAGAACTGGACRCAGTACTCCAGATGGGGCCTCYCCAGGGCTGAGTAGAGGGGGAGRATCACCTCCCTCGACCTGCTGGCAACACTCTTCCTGATGCACCCCAGGATACCATTGGCCTTCTTGGCCACAAGGGCACATTGCTGCCTCATGCTTAACTTGGTGTCCACCAGCACTCCCAGGTCCTTCTCGGCAGAGCTGCTTTCCAGCAGGTCAACTCCCAACCTGTACTGGTGCCTGGGGTTTATTCCTCCCTAGGTGCAGGACCCTGCCCTTGCCTTTGTTGAACTTCATGAGGTTAAATGAAGCACTCAACATTGCTCAGCCCAAAACGACACCTGGAGTGAGGCGGGAGGCTTGCAGCCTGCTGTTGTTGCTAAGGGCAAAAAGAAAAAGGCCRGCAGCCATTGACACCCTCTGCTGAGCTCGGCAAGGACCAAACATCCCGCAGCGTTTGACTCAGCCCCACCTTGCCAAGAGTCTAAATTCAGCGCGTAAACGAGCCTCCGTTTGGAGGACGAGAGCACCAACCGACGGACGGGTCGACGGGCCTGGACCTCTCTCCTCCCCAAAACAGGGGCGCCTTTTTGGTAAGGTTTGTGCCTCCGACAACGTCGGACGTTACCCCGGGAAAAATACCATTGTTGAAAGTGCTTAATTATCAGTTTGAGCTCAGAAAAAGTAGAATTTGTTGCAGTAAGTGCATTTATCACCGGCAGCCCTGAACCTGTTGATCTGTCGCTTTAATAAATTGTTTATTTTGTGAAACTGACCCAGTGAAAGSCCTTTTGAGGAGGGCTCTGGCAGGCAAACGYTGATTACCCCTTTCCCTCCCTTCATACGACAGTAACAGACAGGCAGCATGTATTTGCCCATTTCACTGATGGGAAGTCCATAAATTGGACCTGGTGTTTGATGAAGGCTGGCTGTTCAGTGAAGGCCTTTTTCTGCTAGCTCAGTTATCTCTGGGTGAATACTGACTGGGGATATCGATGCCATTTGCGGCCCTTGCACAGTTGGGGGAACTGTGTAGGTGGAATAGTGGTCATATATTGACAAATGACATGCTTGATGGCCCAGGTCACTCCTGACCCAACTTCCTGACAGAGATTTTGCACCTTGAACCTGTTCTCACTGATTGCAAGGAGTTGGATGTGGGCAGCTGCTGGAGGGACACTCTAAAGGCAGTGCCTTATCACTGCAGGTTGGTCATTCGCTGCTGGCACCAGGTGCCAAAAGAGCCTCTCATCTTCTGAACACACTGCTGATTTATCGTACATATCAAAAATATCCTGGTCCCACCAAAATGTGCTGGGATCCCTTGTTGTGCTCTAAATCTTGTTTATGGGCAAGGAGAAAACACACCTTATAATAATAAATAAAGCCAAGAATTTTTTGTTAGTATAACAACTGTTAGACTTAACAGTCTAATCCAAGAAGTGTTATTAGTCCAAAGGGCTTTCATAATAATAATGCAGTTAAAATTGTTATACACACACTGCTCAGTTTTGACCCCTTTTCCTGATGTAATGCTCACACTTACCCTGCTCCTAAGGTCAGTGGTTTCACTCTTGTGTGGGTGGTGAGGGTGTTACAGCGAGTTGTCAGAATCTGGAACAATTGGCAGCAAAACTGCAGTACCAGTTCAGCGCAGACTCTGAGATGGATGTGGCCTCTCATGCACAGCATGGACAGGGGAGTTGCAGCCTGCTTTTGGGGCTCAGAAGCGTTGTTTAAGAAAGATCTAATGAAGTGGGGTGCAAAGCACTGTGGGCAGCCACACAGCCTCAGCATTACTCCTACTGAAGTGCAGCAGCATTTGCAATTGGTTTGTAGCACCTGGCTCATGAAACTTAACTTGCCTTTGAGTGTTGCTACTAAATGCAGCACAGACATAGTCAGTGAGGTATAACTCAATCCACAGTTGTAGAGTGTTTTTCTTTATGTAGTGTTCAAATGGTTGATTTGTAAATATGCATGCTTTGAAATTATCTACATCAGTGTCTAGAGCTAATTAGTAAAGCAACACTTGCAATACAGAAAAATTAACTTTTCATGTCTTTTAACTGTGCACAAACTAATCTGCTTTTCAGCAGCAAGCCCAGTTGTCATCGTCTAGTACCTCATTTCATATGACTATTTCAGCTAGTATTTTCTGGTGTTCACATACTGGGAAATAGCAGTGGCTGGTGGTCTCTCATTTTCCTGGAACTAACTGAATTCTGCAATGCACTTGTTTAGCCATACTAATCTACTATATCTGCCACAAATGGGTTTCAAAAGTAATTGCTGTGACTGACCCTGTCTGTAGTAATGAACGCACTGTGACTTACAGGCTTGCTAGCATTGAAGATTTTGAGCTAGATTCATGTGCTTGTTCAGTCAGTTTCCTGTTCTGTCTTAAACCACTTTAGTCAGCATTATGTGGTTTAAGTAGACAGTTTGAATAGAGGAGCCAACCAATAGTCAAATGAAAGCCGGAAAATACTTCTGCAGAAGCAAACCCTGAAAAAGAGGTACCAGCTAGGAGCTGACATCTGGTTTTGGAGATGGCAGCCAGTGTGAGAAAAACTCAAAAGGAACATCAGGAACAATAATATCTGTGCATGCTCCCTTTCCCCTGCCAGACCTCTACTGGTCTTGAACATTTTAGCAAACCCAGGGTCAGTCAAAGAGTCTTTTCAGTTACTAATCTGGAAGCAGGAATGGGAATATTCCACTAGTTTTCAACTCAGTGGTCTCAGCTCCAAGTCTATTTAAGTCCATTGGTCCAGTGAAACTCTTTTGGGATACTATGGTTTACCATGAAAATTTTGCCACCACCACCTACCCCACAGAACTGAAAATGGAGTTTTGACTCCACAAGGCTGAGCATGCTGCCCTTAAGTTTTCTCTAATTCCAAGCAACAAGAGCATTTCCAATGAACATTCCTCCTAAATGCCCGCTTGACTGGGATTGTTTATCACTTTGAACTAAACATTCAATGTATGCTGGTGGAAACAGGCCTCTGAGGCAGGATGTCTCTGGTTTTAGAAACTAATTTCTACAGTACTATTTCTTATTATAAGTGTCAGCATTTTAGAATGATGAAATATGAACCTTTTCTCCATTCTTCATGATCAGGCATCCATCCGAGCTACCTTTCTTAGGAAACCCATTCATAGGCTCTCACAACAGTGTACTTTCTTTACTCTGTCGTATGTGGAATTCTGGCACTAGTTATCAATGACAACAGTAAGTTTGGTCTGCCTATAGAGATTTTGGGTTTTAATTGCAAAAAAAATGCAAGTGTTGCTTGAGCTGTTATTGTGACCTATGTTTCTTCTTCTGGATACAGGAAATGAAAATATAAACATGCTGGTCACTCTTTGAATGTCATTCTTCTTCAACCTCATAAACATGTGATAGCTCTTGGGAATAAGTTTTTTTTTTTTTGAGGAAGAACAGAAAAGTTAACATTAGCAAAATAAGTGTGGTTAGATAGCAGGAAAATGTGGAACTGAAATTGATACAGGCACCCAGCACTTCTAACATCTTCAGTAGCTTCACTAAAAGACACAGGTTGCCACATTCCTGTGCTCTGGCTACTGTCATTTGTTTTATATCATTCCAGCCCAAATGTGGAATGTCAAGAAAGCAACATATCCCTTGTGTAGGACTACAATTAGGTAACATGATTCTTGCCGGGCAGTGCCTATTTTCCATCTCCTCTCCTGTGAAGGATGCAGAGATTTCTGTTCTTGCAGGGACATTGTTACAACATTATTTGGGAGACAGCTGAAGTATTTGGAAAAATCAGCAGCTGTTCATTGCAACTTCTCATCTGGATGTTGCCACCCCTACAGCTGAGCTGCTGCAACAGATCTGATGCATGTTCCCTACTTCATAAAATTGGACAAGTTAGTAGAAGCTACCTTCAACAGTGGTTTCAGCTAAGTAAGCTGCATTTATCGAGGAACAGATTAGGGGTGCTCATACAATCCATCAGTGTTTGGCTTCTAGAACTGGGGATCAACTCTGATTGATGGGCAATCAGACAACTTTCAGCAGTTTTGTTTAAAGTGTAAGTGTTGGGATCAGCTTCTGCACCCTTTGACATGAATGGGGAAATTTCATTTAAAGGCTCTTTGCTTCTGGCTCTCTCTAGGCAGCCACACTTGTTTCATGTTGAGAACAGCCAGAGATTTCATTAACAAATACAAAAGCTGAAAATGCAGAGAACAACTGAGATATCTGCAGAGGCTTTCGCCTCTGCACAGTCCTTTTTCCACCCCACATTCAGGTTCCACACACTCAAGCTCCGAGAAACATTAACATAAATCAAGTAGTTTACTGGGTGGTAGGGCCATTGAAGCTTAGTGGTCTGTGGATCTGCATCTTCTCTGATATCTTATAATGCGCAACAGCCTATGGAGGCTTTTCCACAGCTGGAACATTCAGGGTGTTTGTGTTTGTGTGTGTGTGTGCATGTGCGTGTCCTTCCCTCTTTCTCCTCTCCCATTCCTGATAGGTAACAAGGGTTGAGCTTACACTGCCACTTTCCTGTCAGTGGGAGCTGTAATCTGTCCCTTTCTTCTGTCAGGCTGCTTATTTTCATGATATTTGTGAATATTCATATGGAATTTAATTGAAATTGACCAATTCATTCAAAAGTTCTTGGGAGGATGGCCAGTCACGCAGAAGTACATGCACATGGGGTGGCCACTCATGCATGCAAGCACATACACACACACACGCACACCCAGAGTGGAAAGCAGGCTATAAATAATTTTTGTTTTATCTGTAAACCTGTCTTTGCAGCTATCACAACAATTTCTAGAGAAAAAATAAACAAACACAGGCAAAAATACATCTGTTTTTCTTTGCCAATCCTGAGTTAAGTGGAAAAAACAGAAATCAGCATTAATAAGAAAGAGAAATGTGCATTTAACCTTTTTTTGTTCCACTCATCTAGCATAAATTAAAATCTTCTGAGGACTGCGATTGTTTTAACCTGCCAGTAACCCCTTTGAGTTCATCAGCGCAGAAGACAGGGAGGGGCTGTTTATTGTCCAGCAGGCATCTACACATGTTGTGAGCGAAGTTCCATCTGGTCACAACATCCGGGATCATCTGGGTAACAGCCAGGCTTCATTTGCTTCATGTCCTGGACAGCATGGAGGCAGCCAAATAGGAATATTTAAATGACTGACCAACCGCAACTGAGTTTGCCCCTGAGGATTAGTCTAATAATGGCTCCTCGCTATGGAACAGTAGTGGCTCTGCAAGTTTTCTTTTTTAAATGACTCAAGCTGGGCACCGTGGAATTATTTAGCGTTTTTATTAGGTGTGGGCAATTTACTGGAGATGCAGTCTGGCTCTTATCTTAGGAGATCTGGAGGTATACGTTGACTGTGCCCAGGAATTCTTCCTGAAACATGTTTGTAAGCAGAAACCCAAAGAAACCCTGCCTATGTTGCACAGCTGTTTCTCTGGGCTTGACACCGCACTCCTACTGTGTGTAACTCACACCTATGCAGAGGGCATACAGAGCATTACCACAGCAGGATTTTTCCAGGTGTTCACCCTTTGAAATCGTTCACACCTGTTTTGCATGAGTGCAAATGCCAGAGAGCATGTAGGCACCGTGTAGCCCATGGCTTGAGCGGGCCACTGAGACTCATGCAGCTGCGACCACCCTGGTGGGTCGGCAGAGACCTCCGGGGGGGGGGGGGAAGCAGTGCCTCAACCCCCAATGCTCGGCCAGCTTCCCATGCTAGTGAAGAGCACCACATCACCATGCCAGTGTTGTCCCGCAGCTGCCATGGAGTGTTTTGCTGTCAGCTATATGATCCCGCTGGAAGAATTTTGTTCTATTGATCTAGATGTGGGTGTTGAGCTAGGAAAGGGTGGTTCACAGCTGCCTAACTCCAAGCAAGCACATGTGATTTCCATAACAAATGTTCACGAAGGCAGTGCTTGCTGGTGAGTAATACATTTCTCCTGGGGCTAGGAGGATATATGAATCCTAATGTGCTGCAAAACAGCAATAAGCACTTCCAAAAATTCAATCGGTACAGAAATACTACCCAAAGGAGCCTTTCTAAGCACAGCAAATCTTTTGAAGTTCTGTAGGTTGCTCACTGCTTGTTTATGATAATAAACTTATTCAGTGAGGTATGTGGAGAAGTAACTGAGTTTAGCTTCAGAGCTGGTGGTGAGAGGCATTCCTTTCATTTCTGTTTTAAAATATGGGTGATTTCTGTAAAGATTTCATGTCAGATCCTGGATTAAAAATTATCTGAGAAAAAAGGGTGAGACACCACAATAAAGTCCATCAAGATGGTAGATGGGCTGTTCCTTTCAGGAAATCTCAGGGTAAAAATATCTACCAGAATTATCAGAGCAAATTCTTACACAGTGTGCAGTCAAATACCACTGAAGCCATGGAGTATTTAGGGGATTTCATGCTCTCATCTTGTGACTGGGCATACCTGTGCCTCCTTCCTCCCAAGGCCAGTCCTGATGTAGCCAACAGAAAAGTCCAGCAGCAGAGCGAAAGTTCCCAAGACTGGATTTCAGACCTTTATTTTAAATGTATATCTCGTATTGAAAGATTCTGACACAGGTATGCGCATAAACATTTCTTTGGATATGTAACCCCAGTAAAATCAATGAAATTATTCAATGGAAAAAGTTATGCCTGGGACTAAGGAGATAGATAGTGAAGTAGTGAAGTTTTGTTCAGTCTAAACAAAGCGGTTGAAAAGTTTACTTTATTAGACATAGTAATAACTCTACAAATCCACTTGGAGTCAGTCTAACACAGCAGCCTGTCCAGCAGCGCTCTGCAGGCAGAGGCATTTGCCGTGTGCGCTGTGGAGCTTTATACAGAGGTAAAACAGAGGAAATGGCAAGTCCTACAAGGGAAGCAACTTGGAAACCTCTGCTGCAGCCCAAATCACCCACATTACTGCAGTATTGGTCAGCAACGGAAAGTGTACCCTGGGGTGACGGGGCTCTTACATTCGAGGTGAGAGGATTACTCCTGAAAGATTAGAATCATTTGCATTATCTATCCAGACCCAATATTCAACATATATGCTAAAACAAGAGTGCTTCTGTGCTCAGTCAACATGCAAACCCCAAATTTGATTATACATGATTGACYTTTCTGTTTACATTTTGTGTTAGGCAATATTTCCTTGATTTTAAGTTTGGTTATGAAGGCAATATTAACAGTCGTATGTTGCCAGATATTTGAGGAATGTCTTTATGCAAGGTGAAATAAAATAGGAGGGAGTGATGAAAAAAAGTGTTAATTCATTAGAAAAAGAAAGCTACTTTGTATCTGCTTGTGCACTTTGAGGTGTACAGTCCCATTGTCCCTATACAACTGGGACTGCTTATGCACTTATGTGTAGCTATAGACACATGCTTTTGCAGGACTGGAAGCTTTAAGAGAAGACAGAATGTGATTGGGAAAAATGTAACTCAATGTTAAAGGAAGATCAGAAAAATGGATAGAGATTAAGAGAGCACAGCTACTGAGAAAAGTGTTGGCCTCAAGTTGTAGGCTAAAACCAGCTAACAGTGTATTTTATTTTAAGAAGGCCGTATTTAAAAACTCCCATCTTTTTTCCGTGACTATTATACAGAAAGTGTCACAAATACAGGTATGGCTAAGAGAGACTAAATCACAAAGAAAATAAAAAGAAGCATTTTATACGCCAGTTACAATTGATACAAAGTATTTTTAATATGTTATTTGAAGAAGCCAACATTAAAATAAGTTATTTGTAAGGGTGCAGTTGGCAGAGAGGTAAAAGACATTCTAGCTGTAGTCAACAGTATTAAAACTCTATTAAATTATTACCTTTCAGTTTTAGTGACTTATAATGACTTCTCTGTGCACATGTATCTATTTCAGTTTTGCAAAGAAATCTTGTGTGTATTTTGGAGACAATGATTTTTTTCTGGGCAGGAACAGCAAATTCATGTCTGTCATGAAATATTTTGCTAACTCCTGTCCCTTCTCCCTGCTATCATTTATAATCTAGATATTTAGAACATGCTGAAGTATCAAATGAGATGTTTACAGTATCACTATTGCCCTAGGTGCCATGTCTCTTTTTGTCTCAAGCATTCTTATTTTAACGGTGACACATTTGCTTACAAACAATATTCTAAGCCACCAGAGAAATGCATATTTAGTTTGTTTTGCAAAGGATTGAGACAGAATGCAAAACTGATGCTGAATAGGCTGCTGTTAAATGGGCAATTCCAGAGAGGTTGCGGCAATTGTTATTTAATAGTATTTGTAGTAATGGTAAACATGGTGTAAAATGCTGAATAGGAAGAAAGCTGCTTCCATTGTCCAACTAATGACAAGGAAAATTTTGAGACTAACTTAAAAAATATGCATCAGCCCTTGTGTTTCTGAATGTTTTTGCTCAGATGTGTGAAATTGCTAACCAGTATGAAATAAAAAAATGCCATTGTTTCACTCACTGAAAACCAAAATGCTTTCTAACAGCAACAGTCACATAATTATATCCTCACATATATTTAATATTTTATGCTAAGGAGTGATTAATTTATTTTTTCCTTAGGGAATTTGAAACTGTTTTCAACACTGAAGTTTTCATGATTGTCAGAACACTGATCTTGTCAGCATAGTACACTGGCAAGAAAAGAAAGGAAGAACGAAACCAGGGGATTCTATTTTGAATGTTTCTAGAAATATGCTTACTTACCACAGAATAGGACATCGGCATTTTACAATGTTCCAAATATAAAACAGCTTGCGGTATTGTGTAGAAGGACATCAAAATGGAGAACTCCACAAATTCTGTAGAAATCTGAAAACCTTTCACATAAAACTATTCAAGGAAAATGAGATGTTTTTGTTTGGTCCTGAGTAGGACCTCCATCCAGCTCCCATAGACTTGAGCCTTAAGAATGCAACTGACAGTATTTAATTTTATCAATTTTTCCATCATCTGCTTACTTGACCTGGATTGCACTTTCCATCTGAAGCCTAATTTGTCTCCGCTGAATGGCATAATTTCTACTATCTGTATAATTAAAAATGAACAAATGCATACTTAGGTTTTCCACTGTGGCAAATGACAATTTTCATTTGGTTTATTTATCTTCATTCAGTCTGCTCAATCCAGCCCTCGTTTACACACTATATATTTCTACAGTAAACCATTTTCTGATATATTCTGTAAATGTAGGTGTTGTGTTGCATTTGTTGCTTGCTTCAGACTCTTGCAGATTTCATAAAAAGCCTGAATTCAGAGTAGTTGAAGACTCTGGGATATTCCCAAGAAATATGGGTCCAAACAAATGAGTTTTTCAATTTGAACATTTTTAAAATGAAGATAAACCCTCTAATAAACTTCCATAAATGTGCAGTCACTTTCCAGATAAGTGCTGTTGCAGAAACTATATTAACTGTAATTTAGGGTTGTTTATACTATAAATGTGGTCATTTGGCTCTTTTTAGCAAGTGATGACAGCTTAGAGTTATCCAAATGAACAGTATCACAGCATTTTTCAAGATAATCGTTGCACTAATTTTTTTTATTTGCTCGATAGAAAGTACTTGATGTTCAATAAAAAGCAACATTAACAAATTAATGAATTGGTGAGTGCCATAAATATATAAAAACTTCTCTTGAACTTCATCAGAGGCACTCTGCTCTGGAAGGCAAAGAGCTGGGTCAGGTAGATTTTACTGCATGTTGCAGACATCTTATTGCATGATGAAGCCGTCTCCAGGGCAAAACCTGTTGTCTGGTGGCTTGCAATAAAACCTTTCCAAAGGCCCCAGAGGCCTTGGGGAAAGGAAGACCCTTGGGTGCTCACGGAGACCTGTCCTTCCTGCTGGCTTGCAGCCCCCATGGCATTGCCATGAGGAAAAGGTCCTGGGAAAAAGCCCCTGTGCGGGGTCAGGGTCCTGGACTGCAAGCATAGGGTGGTCACTGCCTCTCAGCATGGCCCTGTAGCCTGCAGCACCTCTGCGGGATTCGAGGGAACAAGTGTGCCTTGAATTCGGCAGAGGATGCTTCCTGAGGAGGCCGATCCTAAACAACAGCATTATTAGAGCATCTGCTCTGGCTATTGTTTCATGGTGCATGATATACGAAATGCAATTTGCATTGTTCCCCTTCACTCCGTCATTGAAAATATTGCAGACATGCTCATTTGTGTGCAAAATCTCATGGCGCTTCTCTATCTTGGGCTGCTTTGAAAGGACAGACTGAACTTTAGTACGGTGAAACGAAAGCTTTCTGAGCCAACAGAGGCACAGAGTAAATCCCTGTTTCACTAGGGAATGGAAGAAAATGCTCTGGTCCCTTAGCATGGTTATTATTGTTACACTTATGTTGGAAAGAGAGTYGTTTTACATTGTCTAGTAGCACAGCTGTATTTTGCCAAAGGCCCTTCGCAAAGCAGATTGAACTACCAAATAAGATACCTGATCCTGAGACTTTGGTAAGACTAAGGCACAATCTAAGGCTCTAATCCTGCACCCATTGGAGCCAGGGCAAAACTCCCACTAAATCCAGTAGGATTGGATTAAGCTCTTGGTGAAGATTTTGAGACTGGTTGCCCAGACACTAAACAACTGTTGTAATCTGCAAGGGCAGAGGCAACAGCCTTAGCAGCAGTGGAAGAAGTCACTCTTCTGATAGAACAACATCAGGGAGATTTTCTCCCACAAGAAGTGTATTTTGCTTTGACTGCCTTAAGTTTAAAAGACATTTCCCCATGTATTTGGGGGGTTTTGTGAAAAACGAAAAAAAAAAGCTAATGGACAATTACAAGCTAATGGACAAATTCAATTTTAACTGGTAGAAAAGTATTTACAATTTTCAGATTAAAAATAGTCTACTGGATATCAGTTTGTTTGTTTATTTTCTCGGTTTTGTTAATGATAATAATGATAGCGAACCTGATAATTTTATCTGAAAAGGATGTCTCCTGCAGAGATTTTCAGTTAAACAACAACGAAATTAATTTTTTACTAGTCTCRCTTAAATAATTGAAAAAAAACAATTTAAATAGTTTATCTTTGGCAGCTCAAAAGATTAAAACTGAAAAAACCCAGACCCGTAGTCTCTAATTAAAAATAATTTAAGGCACAAAAGTAAGTTTATTTGTATGCCATGTGACAAAAACAAGGCTCTTCAGACCAAGATTCACTGTTGCCAGCTCTAGCACATAAATGCTTCTTCTGCCATGTTATATGTGTGTATATTTACGTGCATTACAAGTACTATGCTGCCATATAGCTCTGCAAACTTACATGATGATTGTAAAGTTTGTGTCCCTCTTCAAACATCTACAGCCTTTCCACATGCCCTTTACCACCCAGCTGCCTCTCGCTGACTTCACCGTTCCCTTTCTCAGTGTTGTCAGGTGCTGAGCTATTAATGCTTTTCCTCAAAAGTCTCACTCTGGGACGATGTGAATGTGTCAGAGCCTCAGCTTCCCCTAGAAAATAAGAAGGGATTGTCTTGTTTGCAGAGGTGATGAAAAGAAGCTGGAAATGTTGAGCTTTAAATTCTGCCCATCAGATAAAGTCCTAAAATTTTCATGGACTAAGCTCATCATTTTGTACAATTTTAAGCATTTGGAAACACCGTTTATGTTTTTTCCTACAAATAGTGGCCCAAGATTCTTCTTTATTATTTCTTTAAGATTTTGATGAGTCAAGCAATTGGTAAGTGAGCTATGCCTATCTTTGCTTGAGATCAGTCTCATAGCTTTGTTCACATCTGCCTGGTACCATCTAAACTCCTTCATTTCTTTTTGTTGTTCAATAGTGTGAGAGGTGAGGCAAATATTTTGCAGTTCTCAGTGTCTATTGATAAAGATTTGACAGGCTGAGCTCCTGCCTTTTCACCTGCAGATTGCAAAAACCTTTTATGGAGTCCAAACTGTAGCATATCGTAGATATTAATGAATAGAAACCTCTGTTGTGAACGGAAGAAGGAAAGTGAAAACACAAGAGAACAGAAGAAAAATGCTCTGGAGAGAACCTTTTTTATTAGCACTGTGAGTATGAACACCATAGTGGCTTGCTGAACTTTTTATTATTCCATACATTTTCCTTCAACACTTCACAGTCAAACCTGGACTGAGATTAGCAGCCAAAGTAATTGGTTTTTTACTACTTTTGTGCAGGCTGGGCAAAGACTGCTGTCCACAAGAGCACATTTGAAAAGTTTTTTTAAATGGACTATAATTGCATAAAGAGAAAGCATATTTTCAAGTAATACCAATGAATTGTACCACCATTAAACAGTATAAAAAGCGGGTTCAGCCGTACTGAGGTTGAATGGCACCGAAGGCATGGAAAGTCAATTTTAAATATCTCATCCTCCCCTACCAATGAAAAAAGATGCTTTTAGGTAGGAAAAAGAAAAGAGGGGACCTGTTATGCAGTTATGGGGACCTTTATCTTACAGGGAGAAGAAAAACGTAGGCTTTCTGTTATAAGACCCAGAAAGTTTGTTTTTTGCCTAATGCCGTTTCAGACATTCTTGCTACCCGGTAGGCCGAGCCCTGTTCCTGTTTCGTTGCCTCGAATGGGAGTTGTTAAGCATCATGTCACACATAGCTGCGCCCCGAGTCCTCCCGCTGAGCTGCGAGCTGATCCCATGGTCAGTCTGTGACATTCACAGGGGCTGGGAGAAAGCAGGGGCAGGCTGATTCATCCTCTGTCTCCTCTTTCTCCCCACTTCTGTCTCCTGCTCAGGCTCCCTTCAGCCTTATTCATGAGCAGATCACTGAGAGAAGGGAAGGGTGAAGTTATTTGCATTCCAACGTTACATTTTAAAAGCTATAAATTATGGCAACTATAAACAACCTCCTTGCTGAATGTCACAGCTCATAAAAATCTGTGTTTGTGTATGTGTTGTATTCGCATGTGTGCGCACATATTCAGCCTTGTGAGATTTTTCTCCCAGTTATGAAAACAATACTAATTCTTCTGGGCTCTGAATGCAATGCCTGATGCAACAAATATTTTTGCTGCTTTTTCTGGTTGATGTAGACCTGACTCAAAATTAGAATTATTCTCACTGCTTTGAGTAAGTTTCAGATTGTCTTTGAACTGGGAGAAAAGATTGTGGAATTCTTGGCTAAAAGCTAGAGAAATGGGGAAAATGCTTTTGGATCAGTGATATTTACTGTGGCCAGAAAGTTACACAATCCAAATTACTGTTGAAGAGGAGAAAGTGTCAGGCAGGGGGAAAAAGGAGAAGGAGGGGCAAAAATATAATGTTTTTTTGTGCCCACAACAGTCTGACCACTGAGTGGTTGGGACTGATATTTGCAAATGAAGGAAAAACTTTTCTATTTCTACCACTATTCTACCCCCTGGCCTAGAGATGTCGACATGAGAATAAACTGAGAGTAACGTTGGTGATAGGTCTATATCTCTGCTGTGCGAAAATCTTTCAAGGTGAGTGGTACAGATAAGGGGATCACAGTAATGCAGTGATATTTTAGTCCAATGGATTCCCGGGATCCAGCGTGCTGAAAGCTTTTCAAAGCCTGCTCGCATCTTCAGTCTGACACATAATGGAAGCAATGAAATTACGCTGGAAAAAATCAGCTTGAGTTTTTAATATTAGGTATACCTTACAATATATATATATAAAATATTATATTCTGAGGCATACCTACAATAATGAAAGCAACATATTTTTCCCTCATTGGATTTAATTCCTGACATTGCTTTGTCTTGTAGCTGTATGTAACTTCCTGAAGCTGGCAGACTTCTCAGCCCTTCAGTTTGGGAGGTTTGAAGGCTTTCACCATCACACTTCATTTCTGCAGTGAGCCAGAAAAGATAAATCTATTGTTGCTGCAATATACTGTGCATCGTTCATGTATATTAATAGCAGCCTGTGTATGCTGGGACTGCTTGAATGACGACCAGACAAGAAGGAGTGTTGCGGCCCACCATTTCATAACCAGATACCAAAATGCAAGTCTGCTGCGAGAGCACTAAGTGCATTTATTACAAAAAGCACAGTCTAGAGTTCTCAACTCAGGGGATAGCTGTAGTCTGGAGTGGTTTTCCCAGAGACCTCTGATAAGTGTGGTTAAAAATATCTGTACAAAAATCACATGTAAAACCCTGCCGGGCCAAGGTCACAGGGTTGGGAGGGAAATTCTGCTATGAGTAATGAAGCCTCCAAGCAAGGTTCATATTTTCAGCTTCCAAATAAGATGATCCTTTTCTGTCTTCAGCCAATATTAGTGTATAGTCCCATGGCCCCTCTGCCTCAGTGGAGCATCCAGCATGGGAGGACTGAGTATGCATGGCAGCTCCTAGCAGCCTGTGTCTCAGCTAACAGACAAAAGAGACACTTGGGCGCTACCGCTTATGTGGGAACAAGAACTAATGTCCACATTGTGCCTTTGGAGCACCTCAGAGCAAAGTAGGGCCCAGGCATAGAGATGGGAAAAATGGAGAAAGGGTGATAGAGAGAGGGGAGAGCATGTGCTGCAAGCAGAGAGCCAGAGAAAATGGTTTCTTGGGCACTGATCACTCTTTAAAAGGGCATCACCCTTCCTCTTCGGTGCTGCTCTCCTTATAAGGAGAGGACTGGCAGAAATTCCATGTGTCATCTCACAGAGGATCTGGAGGCATTTTTTCCCTGCATTTGCTCCCATGTGGTCCACTAGCAACATTTGTCATTTCTCCATGCTGAAATGGGGCAATTAAGCCTAGAGCAGGAGGTATGGTGAGATACTAGTTGTTACTTTGCAGGGCTGAGGCTGTGGGCTAAAGACTCAGCAGCTTCTCTCCACAGAAGTAGGTACTGGCTCGCTGGGCTACATCCCCAGGAGAGGCAGGGCTCTCTTTAGTACGCAGGTTAAGCTGAGGCCCAGGCAACTCATCTCATTCCAAGTGCTAGACTTTGGCTTGGATCAGCTCAGTGCAGTTTCAGGGCTACTCGAACTTTCTGGGCAAAAAATGGTTCAAGGTTCTCACCCTGTGTGCTAGTCAAGACCCCAAAAGCAGGTTTGTCTATCACAGGGCTTGCCATCTGGGATATTGCCCTGGGTTTCTCTACACTTCTGTGAGCGTTATCACAGGGTTGCCTTTGCTAAGGTGGACTAATCCTGAGACTGCTCACATTTGTGCTGGATCTCTGGAGTATCTCCAGGGGGATTTAGTGATGCAGAGGGATCTGATCTGTTTGAATTTGTGATGGTTCAGGATAGGAACATGATAGGAACATGAACTTGGATACTGGGAGTTTCCAAGTGGAAAACTTCTTTATACTTTCAGCTCTACTGGCCACTACTGGAGGAAAGCAGCAAATTCATCAACCCAGTCATCCGGCCACTGTGCTCCAGTGACACAGATGGGGGTCTGGGACAGACCCTCACCTGCTTCAGACGGAGGGTCTGTCCTCACTGGATGGAAAAGCTGTGTCCACAATGTAGGACTTGTGTGAGGAGAGTGGTTCTGTGGGCACCTTTGAGGAAATATATGGCTCTTTAGAATCATGTGGCTAATATCGAGATTTTCTTTAAGGAAAAAAAAAAGTCTGTGGGCTAGTCTTCTAGTATGAACTCATTAGGGGAGTGAAAGTCACGTGAGAAAAAGTAAGCCAGGTCTTTATCTGGGTGTCTCTCTGTTTCATGCTGAGCGCTGTGATCATTTCCAGAGACGACCCATTGCTGTGCTGCTGTTCTTCGCATCTACCCACGACAGCAAATCAAATCAGCCAGGGTTATCAAGGTCTGATCTCCCATGCTGCTGATTAAAGACTGAAATGCTGTGTGCGTTGGCAGGGAAATAACCTTTTACAAACACGTGGTTTAAGGGGAAACTGGTCAAGTGTATCCCATGCCCCGGTGGCTCCTGTGCTGCATAGATCGGACTGGGCAGCGTTTGATTAAAAAATGGAAAAATCAGAAGCGAGTCCCTGCCAGCCCCTTGCTGCCTGCAAGTGGGAGAGAGCAGGCCCTATAGATCTTCCTGAGAAGCGCCACTCGCTCGGCAGGGAGAGTGGATAGGCGAAGCCCGCGGTTCACATCTCTTTGTCAATGGCATCCAGCCCCTGGCCTTGGGAACTGACTGGCGGCAGTTTGCAAATGTATGTGCTTGGCTGGGAGCCTGCAGTTCCCTTTGTCCGCGCCGCGCAGGGGGCCTGATAAGGAAGCCGGAGCGTGTCATCCCTGACTGCCAGAGCTTCCAAGCAGTAACATGACGGGCAACTTTTCAGACAATATCCAACATGAACATTCAAGGCTGAGCCTATTCTTCTTCTAGACACTGGTACTGACTGATTCCACATGCTGTTTTCCAGACTCTGTTGCTGTAACAAGCTAGAGTCCTGAATATGGACTTTCCTCCTAGGGAAAAGTCCTGTAGAATTCAAAAGTGTTGAAACCATTTGGGAGCGTTAGAAGTTGAATCTTTTTGAACATTATGTATAATGCTTTAGTCATAAAAAACCACATTATTTGTATAAAATTTTGTATAACATATACAAAATTATTTGTACATGTTCTGCTCTGCTTTGCACACCCAGCTCCCAGGGCTTAAATGCAACTTGCATGGATGTGTATGCAATTAAAGGCAAAACTGTGCTGTGCTGCACCATGTGTTAAGTGAAATAATTACAAATTAGGAAGTGTTTCAGATGAGAGTGATAATGGCAGAGGAAATATGCCACTTCTCTTCACTCATTGGAAAATTTGAATCAGGTGGCAGAAGTAAAAAATCTTGGAGCTTGAAGTCTGAAGTGAGAAATTTTGTCTTTCTGGAAGGAGTAAGAGGCTAATTCTTCTGGGATTTACTAATGGGCAAAACCAATAGAAGAAGGACCTCGTGGTTCCCAGATTTGATGCTGGATCCCACTACTCCCAGGCAGTTAAGCTTCAACGTCGCTGCTGCTTGCCACTATCCAAGATGGCAAAAACACAGGCTGGTGGATTGCATGTCATGAAAGCAAAGAAAATGGAAACTTTCATAAAGACGCAGGTGGGCTGAAGACTTAGGGATGAGACGTATTTAGAATTACATCCAGTCTTCTGATGAGTGCATGACTGCCATGGCTGACCTGATCTGGTGCTGGTGATGGTCCTGCTTTGAGCAGGAGACTGGACTAAACGACCTCTAGGGATCCCATTGAACCAGCATTACTGTGATCCATGATTCGGTCATACTTGACCAAGCAGAAGTATGTGCTGCCTACATTTGCTTCACTTAGGCCATAAGGTGCAACTCCCTTAAACCAGCAGATCCTACCTGTAAATAGATTGGAGGCTCTGGGTCTTGGTGTTTTCTTGCTGCTTGTTTTCTTATTGTCAAAAGCTAAACATAAAAGCCTCCTCAGAAAACCTATACCTAAGAGGTTCGATCAGCTGGGGATACTTTCCATAGCTCTGCCCTCAGTCTCCTGAAATGGCTACAGAGGAAATGACAGTGAAGACTAGTCTGAGTTTCAGCATTGCTTTGGAAAAAAGATTCAGTCTTGTGTCCATGTCTGTAAATGTTGTCAGATGACTGTGAAAGACAGATTTTTTTCAGTGTTACAGTTATAGATCTGATTTCTTCTGCCAGCAGCACAGTAATGGTAACATTTCATTTCCAAATCTGGCATACAGGCATCAGCCCAGTTGAAAACAATCAACAGAAGCCATTTCCTTAGTGCAAGTAAATATACTGACACGTGTTGACAATAAACTGATTTTGTGCACTTTTGGAAAGGGAAACAGCATCTCACATGTTTCAACTGTTTAGCTGCTCTAAAATACTGTGCAGAAAGATATCTTTAAGAGGCTACATAAAACAGTTCATCTTTCGTATCTCTATAGCAGTCATGATGTCCTTGAATTACAATAACATGATTTTTGCAGAATATTCATTCTGTATTCAGTATGACAATAATATGAAAAAAGTATGTATAAAACATATGTTTTAGGATTACTGACAGAGTTAGAGTTGTTAAATAATAATTTTAATCCTGTTACTTCCAGTTAAAATGCATAAAAGTATTAGCAGAGGTTTAGAAACCATTTGCTATCTTTGTTTTGATTCTGACACATTTGTTTCTTGCCAAATGACTAAAATAGGATATATGTCCTTTCACTATCGTCAGCACTCAGGAAATATGAGACTTCATGATAACTGAGGCTCTGATTCTCAGCAAGGCCCTGAATCTTGTGTTTAAATACATCGCTCTTTCTTTGAGACATGCTCACATGTAGGCAGGAGGAGAAGTGCTGTGCTGAACGGGGCTAGAGCACAGACTGACTGGACACAACTGCTTAACCTGGTCCCCCCAGTGGCACAGGAGCCGTGGCAGCAAGGGAGCTGTGGTTGGAGCAAATTGTAGGTCTCCTGCCTTGACTTTCTCCAATGTGTTCTTTTGGTTCTTCTTTTAGCCACTGTTTGCCATTTTGGGTAGAAGCCAGCGRAGGATACTAGCGGCTGTGGAGTGAGTTTTGGGCTTATGTCCCTGGTCACTGTAAATAAAGGGTGGTTCTGGTGACTGTTTTCAAAGCCTCTGTGTAATCAGTTTCCTTTAGGAGCCAGACTACAAAGCCCTTGCTCATGTGGTCAGCATCATTGCCCAAACTGCTTTACGGGGACTAACTACTAATGTGCCCACTTACACAGTGATGTGATCAGCAAGAATGCACCTCTGCAAGCGCAGGCACAGCTGCAGGAGCAGAAATGGTGTCCCCAGGAGCAGCGGTCATGTCCCCAGAGGACCAAGAGAGAACCAAAACTCCTGCGCTCTCTGGGAGCACATGTCGTGTCAGCTGAGAGGGGTGAGCAAAGCTCAGGATCGAAACAGTCCCCTTTACTCAGGGACATTTTCAGACTGCAGCCTGGCAGTGGCCTGCTGAAGTGGTAACAGCCTCATAACAATCACAGTAATAACTGCAAAAATGGTAATGACCTGATCTAGTATTTCTCATCACTGGATCTCAGTTTGCTTTACAATGAAGGTAAATGTTTCCCTTTTGCATAAGAGCAAACTAAGATCCCAAAAGGTCAAATGATCTGGCCAAGGTCACCCATGCCAGAGCCTGGAGAAGAAGTGAGTCCCCAGCTTAAGTTTGTCCACCCAAGTGAGCAACTCAGTGAAGGACTGTCTTGGTGTCTTGAAGAATCAAAGAAACAAATATGGACCTGTCTGGCAGATTTAGAAAGCTGACCCTGAGAGGGCTTTTTGTGCTTGGTGGGTTTTCTAGTACCGAACAGAACCAGAAAAGCATACCGAAGCCTGCCTAGGACTTTCCTGGTGCTTCATGGACACGTGTGGCCTTCCCAGGGGAAGCAGAGCTCCTCTAATTTCAAGCTCTTCCACCAGCGTTCATCTGTCAGCACAAGGTTGTACCAGCACATTGATATTAAATTAAAATTGAAACAAATACCTAAAATAGCTCTTCTCTGTTGTAGGGTCGCTATGCCTGTGTGCCTTCAGGTTCCTGGCTGGAGAGAGCAGATCAATGATTTTTATGCTGAAACTTCTGTTTTTTGCTGACAACAAATTATTTACAAAACCATCTGAAGCTTGGGAGAAATTTTGCTAGAAGGAGGCTTGGTGTGGGGAAGATGAACTTCTGTGGCAATGAAGAGAAGTCCTAGGTCTGAGCATCAGACTTTGAATACCCCCAAATCTGACTGGATCTCTCATTCTCTGTGGACTTGAATATGTAGGGCACCACTGGGAAGAACTCTAATGTTGCAACCAATGTGCTCTAGCTCTGGTTTTGAGCAGTGTTTGAAAATAAGGCAAGCAGAGTAAGCAGCAGTCACATGCCATCTGAAGCAGGGAGTCCCTCTGCAAACAGGGAGCAGTCCTAGCCCCATAATGATCAGCGAACTGTTTCCTTATCAGCTGATTTTCCAGTAAATCCAAGTTTTTCACTCCAGCTCTCATCATGGTTCCCAGCTTTGGGTCTGCAAGAAACTCTTTTCTACTGAGCTATGGGAGTTTCTTCTCTTCCCTGCTCCAAAGAATGCAAAAATTTATAGTCACTAAAGTAAAACGTTGGTATTTATCCACTTTCACTTTTCTAGATTAATGTTTTAAAATTTGGCTTATAACATGAACTTTATAAACCCCTTAGTGAAATTCTTAATCACAAAAAGAAGCAGTCCTATGACAGTTCCCTGATATTGTTGTTATTGAATAGGCAAAGAATGATCCACAGAGTTGCTACTGTATTTGAATGTAGTTGCATAGAAAAAGAGCTGTTTTGGAAATCCATGGCTGTTGTGTCAGAGAGGAGTGTGTTTAAATAAAAGCCGTATCTTAATTAAACACTAGAGCTTCACTCCTTCATAAGAAGACCAGTAAAATGGCAGCTTATGACACTGCTACACAGAAGGGTAATATTAACACATTAACACCTTTAGAAGATTTTTACCTCATCACCTAAATCACTACTGGTGTAAGCAGTCATATCTGTTCCCATTTTAATTATATTTATTCTGGCTAGCTGCTAATATGGCCTGGAAATATTTGTGGACAGACATAGATACTGAGTGTGCAGACAGGCTATTTACTAAAAGCATTAATTTACTAATTAATGAAGTGTCAATGTTACTATTCAGTAATACATTTAAGTGGTGTTTAAGTTTAAGCATGTGCTTCAGCCATTTGATGTTAAGGATGCTGTTAATACTATGCTGAAATGGCATGTAAAATTATAGCAAACTTTTCTGCATTGCATGCTCAGACCACTGGCTTTGTACACTCTGCTTCTCTGTATAAGCTCTCAGACCAAGAGGCGTTTCTTGTAATGCCAAAAAAAGAAAATACATCATATTTTTGATATTTTGGGCCCATATAATCTTGAACTGCATTTTTGTTGTATCTTGTAAATGAATTAAAATAAATATTGGTCACTACAGCAGATTTGAAAATAACAATTATTTTTCCTTGGGATTTTTTTCTCATTTCTGACAAATTTACAGTGTTTTATGTTTTTGTTGTCAAAAGAAAACTAACCTTGAAATCATAAATGCTTCAGTTTTCAAAAAACAATTTCAGGTGTGAACATTTTGACCTTGGATAAAAAAAATCAATTGATCAAAAAAAGGGAAAATCTGAAAGAAATTATTCCAATTTTTCACTGTTTGCATTTTCTCCCATCAAAAAAGGGAAAATGTTTACTGAAAAGAAGATTTTTCTGCAGAAATTTAACATTGAAAGTGAGTTCTCATTTGAATTACTTTTTGAAAAAGCAAAAATTCAGCTACCTTTCATTTCAAAATGCCTGAGAAAAAGTTCCTTACAGAGGGAAAAAGAGAAAAGTGCCTCTGAAGCACCAAGCTGAGGGGAATAATGGTACTTCAAGTCATCTCTAAGGGTCTGCCCCAGAGACTATGCTTTAATTTAGGAGAATTTCACAGGGTGCATTCCCTCTCATCATCCTGGACATCTCSTTAAAAATACCCACTTTATCTCATCTAGTGCACTCTGAAAATTGTAATGAACTTGACGATGGCATGTATTCGTTAGTACAATTTTGATCCACCACAACATAAAAGAGAAGTGCATGGAAGCCTGTTTAAAGACAGGCACCAGTGTGTCTGGGTTGTAGCAAACAGTTAAAAAATTATGAGCAGCATACTTTCTGCTCACGTTCTAATAGAAAATAATTGATGAAACATGTAATTTGCCCAGACATACCCAAAGCATTTGTGCATTATTTTAACTTACAACTGCCATTAAAATCACTGGTTTATATGCTGTATAACTGAAAGCCCCAGTTAGAAACATTATCAATATTTCACTGTAACTCTGCTTTACTGTGGAACTAAGGGACAGAAATATCACCCAGGCGTATGAGTGATATGGTAAAGTTTGGTGTGATAAACCCAGAGTACAACAGCCTTGTAACTGTGTGGAAATCCCATTATTTTTATAAAAAGAAAGATGGCTTTTAATATAAATTAAGTTCTGTTATAATTTCCTCAGAGCTCATATTAAACAAATAAATATGCTTACAGCATTAGACTGAGTCAGCCTTTAGTGTGGACTTGTTTTTATAAACCAAATGGATGAAGTAGTCCTAGATTTTTATTTTTATAAGCACCTAACTTTCCCAAATTACGGTCGTGGTTGTTTTGTTTCAAACCCTTGAACATTAGCCACACTCCATCTCAAATGATGCAAATGACTTTCCAGAGCAATTTGCAAAGTGCATAAAACATTGCTAGTGATGCAGCATTACCTGTGTGCGGTTTTAGTATCAGTATGATTGAATTCTTTGCAACACAAGAAAGCAACTAGTTATTTTACCATGCCAGAAGATTGGTAACTATTTATTTACACATTTATTATCTGCTCCACTCTGAGAATAAAGAATGAGCCTGAACTACAAAAGCTGAGCCTGCATGAAGGCCCATCAGTCTCTCCACACTTCTGCTGTCAACCCTATTATAGGGGAAACATTATTCAAACTGCAGGCTCCAAACTCCCAGGTAACTAGAGACAGCAGGAAGCTCTGTTTGATATCAAGTATATTCTTTATCAACCTTTTTGTTGCGATGGGAAGAAATGATCTAACTTTACTTTCATCTTGCTCTGTCCTCACATCACCCAGTAGGTGAATTGCTTTATTGGTGTGCCTCGACCAAAAGCTCTTTGATATACGCTGCCCTTTGCAGCCATAAATTTTCCATCTTTCAGACAAGGTTTGAGATTTTCCCTGTCCTGCTATTCTACCCCTAAGTGATTAGATGCTCTTTTCAAAATGAAAGATGAGCTTTTATGGAAACTCTTGGCCCTCTCCTAGGTACCATAAAATAGCCATAATTTGATTTGCCATACTGATAAAAGTTGTGGGTTTTAGACCAAGACTTATTACCTGGAAATGGGTTGGGGTTGAGTCCCACGTGCTCTTGCTAGCACAGCTGCAGCACGGAGGGCCGGCAAGCTCCAGCGAGCAAGGCAGGGCTGAACAAAGAGCAAGGAGAAGGCAAATTGTGCGCGCTGGGCACGGCCTGCTCGCAGCCAGTGCTTGTGGCTGCACGTGGGAGCACAAAGCCCAGTGTCTCCTGGCTGGCACTGCCACTGCGGGCTCTGCGCTCCCACCCCATTCTCTCTACCCGTGCCCTGGCCAGGCTGCTCTTGCTCTTGGTCCCCCGCCAGCCCATGTTCTCCTGCTCTTCTGCAGCTAACAGAGAGGTTGTGTGTCTGGCTACAATCTTGGTGAATGTACAGACTTCATGACTGCTTTTGAAGTAACCTGAAAAACAGATGGAGGGAGGCACGGAGATCCTCCGTATGGAGAGCCCGAGTATGTTGGTTCTCTAGTCTTCTTGGCCAACAATAACATGCCTTTGCTATGCACAAGAGCTTGGGGAAAAGGTCCTCAGTCTTGGCACCAATTTGCCCACCGATGTGGCCTTGAGGAAGTCACTTAAAAAACCCTGATCCTCATCCAGCCTAAATTCCCCCTGAATCCTTGCATCTAGACACCTCATCAGCAACTTCCAGGTCCTCAAGGGGGCCCCCATCAGGTGAAAACAGTGCAATTCAAGCTCTAGAAATCTGGATGCTTACCTCTCTGCTCCAATCCTATTTCTGTAAAATGGGGGATATAGTAAGTGACTGCTTCCTTTTCTGCTGGGTGTGGGGTTAACTATATAGGCAGTGTGAATATGGGAGCAGTCAATGTTCATGCAGTGTTTTGAACATAAAAGTGCCAGGGATTCCTGAGGGTTATTTCCTAAGGACATCAAGAGAACAACAACCTAAGAGCTGACAGCATCCTGCCTTCACAGTTAGACGTCTGTGATTTAATAAAGACAGCTGGGAAATTTTTTATTTATTTCTCTCTTGGAAAAGACTAATGAAAGTGATTTTTCTCAGTTTTGCCAAAAATATGTCTTTGACAGCTTTTTGAGTTTTCATTACAAAATGAAAACATAAAATATTGTGGCCTGAAAATGAAGCATAAAAGCCTCTCAGATCACAATAAAACGAATGTATGAACATTTCTGCTCAGACAGGAGTTTTGAAAGAAACCGTTAGGCCTTGTGCGATTGCCTTATGCCCCAGGCTCTTTTGAGATGGAGAACCCAATGCTGTGGTGAGACATCCAAGCTGCCATTTTATTTCTTTGTGGTTTCACCTTTGCTGTGACTCAAATTTTTCCTAGCAGCTGAGGACCATACAGCAATGGAAAGCAGTGGGGGACGGTCCTGTGTTAGGCTGCACACTCCTCTACTCCAGCACAACTGGGCACTGCGCTGCTCTCAACCTAGAGTAGCCCAAAGTTTGCTCTAAATTATGTTGCCTGCCAGCTCCCCCTTGAGGCTGTAAAGGTGGGCAGGGATCAGTGAGTCAGAAATAAATTTGTTCACACAATCTTTTATTGATTACACCTGAAAGATTGAGAACTAGATGAGGGATAATAGAGGAGCTGACCCACTGCCTCAGTGTTACTGAAAGTCCTCCTTGAATGAGTATCACAAAGCTAATTAATGAGATATAACTTGGTGGTGGTGAAGATGCTAGATACTAGATACTTTATAGCTGAGCATGTCCTTAAGCAGTATAATTCAAACAATGGCCTGTTATTGTCTAAATTCACTGAAATATTAAACCCATATGCTCAGGGAAGGTCAATTATTTGATAAACTGAACTAAACATACCCTGACAGCCTCTACTAGTTGAGATGGCTTCTGTTTTTAAAAAGAGGGCCAAGTTATTTCCCTTTGCAGCCCCCTCGACAGCTGACAATTGAAATGTATGCACAGCTTGCTCAACAAATGCATGGATTCTCACATTGTGCCACTTCAGGCCCTTCTTTCCCCAATTCCCGAGCACCCTTTCACTCCCCTGAAAATACGGATCAAGCCCCCTAGCCCCATGAGATGCCAGCATCCTGTCAGAATTAACCTATTAGTTGATTATTCCCTTTTGAATGAGAAACGAATAGGAATGTCATTCAATGGTTTCCAGTTAGAGCATTAGAAAGAATTCTTTCCGGATGACTGAGGTCATTGTGCAGCATCTCTGGCATGGGACAGAGCATCGATGTTGGGAACTTTAAACCAAAGTTGTTTGCTGTAATAATAAGGGCCGGTCTCTTTGCTCAGAGGAGATAATGGAGACTTGTATTTATAACACAATGTTATAAATAGGAGACATCCTAGGAGACATGATTCTGATCTAATTTTTTGCATGCTGAAGTCAGGATTAATTCCAGTTAAATCAAGCACTTATCCTGGAGTGAAAGCGGGGTGAAGGGGATCAGAGTGAGCCCAAACAACCCAGGCTCTTTCGAAACCCAGGCTCTTTCAAAAAATGAACTGCGGCAATGAGGCTGGCTGTCAGCTCGACGTGCTCTGCTTGTCCAGTTGTGCTGACCTGAGGCACATTTTGAGGATTTGATTAGCAGGCTGACCAGGAGCGCCCAGGCTAAGTGGCTCCAGCCAAAGCCCTCAAGAATGGAGAGGGTCCTTCAAAAGGAGGACAACCTTCGACCCACAGTCATCATTTTGGCCATCAGGTCAACAGTTGTTCCACAGAACATCGGCAATTGTCTTTCTCCTTGTGTCAGGAGGCTCTTGAAACATTATACGAGGATAATTAAGCGGTGAATAAGGGTCAGCGTGGACAAATAAATCAAACTGATAGTTTGAACACAAACTGATTGAGCAAAAACAAGGAATTCTGCCATGCCTGTTAGCGCTGCTCTTGATGTTAACTGACTTTGTTAACATTACATCCAAAGGCAGCAAGTGGGAACGCTTTGTGAGGAATCAAAAGCTGAGCAAAGAGACATGGGCTTTAATTGTTCAGCTTTATTTTTGAAATAAAGACATGCAGTGCATCAATTTAGCTGACTTTAATGGACCACAAAACTGAACCTATTCTTTAAAATGCTAATTGAGTTGGAAGATTCTTGCCTCTCGCGGAATGGGAATGCAAGAAATGCCAGTGCCACATTCAGACGTGTCAGAAGCTATAGTACAGTTTCATTCAAAGCAAGTTGGTAAAGTGCATGCCATCGTGCAGGAGGAATGTGCATGTATAACAGCATAATCTCTGGCCACATAGGAGATGGCATAGATGTGTCTGTATACACAAGGTCATACACAGGAACGTGCTTTTATATACATGTTAATTTAAAATTGATGCTGTGGGAGTTTAAAACAAGCACTATATTCCAAACCTGCAAGGTGTCCTGCATGAAAGCTTTCACTCTCCAAATGACAAAATGTCACTAGCTTATGTGGAGGAGTAAGCGGTGAAAAGGGGGCAATCAGGCAGTCCTTAAAATACTTCTTAGGAAAAACACTGTGTGCACAAGTCAATGTGCTTCTAAGGGAAAAAGGCATTTGGAAATGGGAGTATAGAATTTACTTTTTACTCGGTCATCAATAAAAAGAAGAAACATTGGTGATAAAATAATTATATTGACATTTCCGGTTTTTGCTTTTTTTTAAAGAAGACTGTTATGGCAATACTTCCATGTGTTCATTTTATCATTGCAGCAAACACTATGTCTGTCTTTTACTTCTGGTCTTTCCTTGGCACCATATAAAAGCTACAGGGTGTTACCTCTACTGTGTCAGGATTCATTCTGTTGTGTACTACAATTTCAGAAAGGGAGTGGATTTTGTGCTAGAAGTATTAGTGTCGCTTTACTAGCAATTAGAGGTACAGAGAATTATGTGTAAAGATACTTGCAATGCAGCTAAATGTGTTTCCCCTTCCACAGCACTGGGTACAAACCATCATAGTTCTGACTTCCAGGATCAAGTCTGTGTGTTTAAAGAAAGAAACCCATCTTTCCACATACGTTAGCAGTGTCTAATTAAAAATCAGTCAGTGTCTTTCCATGCTACTATATTTCATCATATACACTCATAGCAGTTATTTAAGCAAACCATTCAAACTAGTAAAAATCAATTCTGAAATTAAAAATGAAGGTTAATGTAGCATAATTTTATCCTCTTTTGTTTATGTAACATTTATCCTTTGTAAAGTAGAGTTTGCAGCAAACAATAATAGCATTATTATTTTCTTTCTTAGTYATAAGGTACTGTGCATGGCACATTACAGACACATAAAATGTGTCTGCCCCAAATATTTTACAGTCTAGTTCAGGCAAATTTGAAAAATGAGACCTAATATAATAAAGTTCATGGCTTTTATGTGGCTTGAGCCTATTATTTTTCCACTGCAGGTTATTATATAATATCTTTGTGTATATTTATTTTTGTACTGCAGAAATTTTCCTTCTGACTAGGTTCCTACAAATTTATTATTGCTGGGCTTTCACACTGTAAGGCACAGAATTACTTCTTAGGTGGAGCACCATGAATACTTAAACATAGGGAACCGAAATTTAAAATAGGAACTGGACTATACAAAAGCAAATAAGTTATAAGAGATAAATTTAATGATAAACATTTAAAAAAAAAATCTGTGGGAAATGTATCTGTGAGCCTACATGAATTACGAGGGTTTGCCAAGAAAGGTGTAATGGATTATGGTGAAAGATGAAGGGGAGCTTATACCATATCCAATCAGCCTTTTACTTAAAGGTCAGGACATTCTGTCTGGGTCCACTTGAGTTTCTGATTCTGCCGTTTCACTATTCAGTGGCACAATGTAACTGTCAGTCTCAACAACGGTTCCTCGAGCCACTGGCTCCACTGCTCACAGGGCAACACACAATATTTCACAGCCACAAAACAATTCACTGTCTGCATAGGCAAACCATATGATTTCCATGGGGAGCAATATTGACACACCCTACTGAGTGCTCTTAAGGCAACTCTTAAAAGAACTACATCTAAAAAAAAAAAAAAAGAAAAAAAAAGAAAAAGGCCTATGGCTTTACTATTCTTCTCTATGACTAAGTTACCAAATAGCATTTTAATGTTCTGTCTCCATGGGACGAAGTTAAATGCAAATATCCTCTGCGCCTCCTACCTCCTTCTCCTTTCTCATTTTACCAAAGGGAGACAGTTTTACTGCTATGCAAAGTCTTTTTGGTCAGTAAGTAGTAGCGTGATAGATACTAGGAAAAATTTAGCACATGAATGATGGTCTGTTTGGATTTTCCCCAGTGAGTATTTACTGTATTATATTATTCATTTCCAGCTCTAAGATAAATCCAGAGACTGGTACAAATTTAATAGTGCACAGGACCCTGCTGATGGTGTGTGTAGCGCTGTAGCACTGAGCCTCTGGTTTGCTCCTCACCTCTGTTGAAGGGAATTACCTGCAGAGAGGTTTGTGAGCGCTGGCAGGATTTGGTATTGCTCTGCAGAGGAAACGTTGCCCTGAAAGTCAAGAGTGAAGAACCAAATGTAGAAATAAAGAGTAAAGGTACCAAGAGTGGAAAAGTTTCTGCAGAAACCTTGTGACCCAGCTTCCCTTAGGAAGCCCTTTAACTAACCTTTTTTGGCATTAGGTTTTTCATCATGTTACTTGCTTATGATGGGCTTCAAAATTTGTTATTTAATGTGTTAGCACGTGCTGTCACATGCCCCAGCCTCACCAGGAGATGGCTACCCTGGGGCATTTTCTACCTTGCAGTGCTAAGACTGTGGTATCTCTTTAAAAACGGCTTTCCCCTCGTTGTTCCTGCAGTGCAGTCTCAGCCCTCTTCAGATGATGCAGCTGACTGCAAAATGAAAATGGTGTCAGGCTGCTCTCGACGCCTCACTCAGGCCCTGCGTTCAGTGGAAGCAACGTGCTGACCTCCACAGGGGAAAGTGGAAGGGGAAGTGTGGCTTCCCTGCAGCAGGGTCCTGGAGGGGGAGACCCTGAGGACGGCGAAGGTGGAGCCGTCCCGCTGCCAGAGCAGTGCACTGGGCTGATGGAGCCTTGCCCCCAGTGCATGCTCCCGGGGGCTTGGCGCCGCCTTCACCATCTCCCTCTGCTCCCGGGGCTGCAGAGCCACCTCATCCCAGGACATCCCCAAGCCGGGATGGTCTGCAGAACTGGGTCGCCCCAGAGCTGCCCTCCGCCAGCTGCCTCCCTGCAAGCATGGCCAGGGACTCCCCCGGGTGGTAAAGGTGCTGCAGGTCCCTGGAGGATGCGCGGCTTTTCCACAGTGCGGTCTGTGCCTCCAGCAGAATCCCTGCTCAGTCAGGTCTCCTGCTCTGCCAGCGCCATGCTTTCCTGCGGCTGAATAGCTTCCCACATTAAAAGCAGGGATGAAACCATCTGGCAGCTGCTAAGAGTCCAAGGGAGCCTGTTTTGTTTAAGAAACATCATGTCCTGATGCTACCGTAACAAAATACTGCAGGGTTGGGTGTCTCCCCCCCCCCCACACCTTTAAAACTCTGTAGAGTTTTAGAGTTTCCTGATTTGGGGTGGCTTTTTTTTCCCCAAAATATTGTTGTAAAGCAGAAATTCTTCTTGCTGATGAGCTTCGCTTACATTTCAGCCATCTGTTGCCCAGACAGCCCCAGCCAGTACTGGTGACTGCATGATATAATGGTCCCTTCTGGCCTTCAAATCTCCGAAACCGGTGCAGCAGGATTCTGCTCAGCGGTGAGAGCAGGACAAACATATGGACCAAGCTCTGCCACTGCTTCTTTGGTCCTGCTGTCCTGCTGCTGGCCAGCAGACACTGGCCCTCCTCAGGCTTCAAGCTATGTTTTGTGGCAGTTTTGCTTTTCACAAACCACTTGCCAAGCAGCAACTCGGTTCTAATATTTGCACCAAAAATGGGATTGCAGACACTAGTCTAACAAACYTGGTTTAATCATCTGCAGACATGTTTTTTGCATGTTTGTCCATCTGCAGCAGACGCAGCGGTGTGTCATGGCGCCTCCTTCCATTCTCATCTGAGAGGCGGTAGGCATGAACGAAGAGACTTCTGCACTCATTTTTCACTGATTTCCAGGTGAGATGTATTTAGCTGATAAGAAAAAACATGTTTATTTTCCTTTGCATGCTATGAAGAAATGTGTAAGTCAGACTGATGTCACTGTCGCCTCAAGTTTCCACCAGCACCACAAAAAATGTCCTTGCAAACTAAATTTGCCCAGCAGTTTTGTTTGACTTGCAGGCCAGAATGAAAGCCAACATGCTTTCCTTGTGCTGTATTAGCTCTGCACTGTGAATGGGAATAAACCTTTACAAAATCTTTCTGCTCAGTAAAATCAAGACTATTAGTTATTTAAAAGGTGTACTTAATACTCATGTGTTACTGTCAGGTGCAGACAATACAGTCTGTGGATGGATATAGCCCATGATTTCATCCCATCCAGCCCACCATCAGTTGGCAGAAGCCCCTCTGGTGACCACTGCCAGCATAGAGTAAATTAAATTAATCCACAGGCTGCTCTAGATTTAGCCTGGATTTGGGGTCAATAAGTCTAGGGGCCAGTGAGAGAAGCTGAGACCTGTCTGTAACTCTCTAACACCTGCCTCTTCCCACTGTGTAAGATCTGGTCAGAACAGAAAATTTGGCCTTATTGTGCAGTCATCCAAGATTATGTTGTTTGTTATTGAACAATACARTGCAATGCAATAGTTTTCTTTTTAAAGGCTACTGATCCTAGAAAAGACTGATAGTCTGTTTACACACTCAGAAGCAGTTGCTGTCCTGCTATATCTCCAGAAACTGGGAAGGGAGGTGGCCTAGCAGATCACTGGAGGGCTGAAGCGCTTATAATTATAATAAACTTAAAGAGTTCCTGAGCTGCTTTTGCAATGGGAGAAAAAGAAAGAAAAGAAAATAAGATAGGATAAATAAATATTAAAGAACACTAGAAGCCAAATACACATATGTGAGCAGTGTAGTGAGGGGCTGGGTTTTTTATGAAAAGAAGCTGGCCGTAAATAGACTTGTTTCTTGTCAGGAAAGGTATGGTCAAAATACTTTCTACAAGATGGGAAAACTTGCATGTGCAGCAGTCCATGACAAGCCCATGTCGAGCCAGACAGCCCCTGCACTGGAACAGTGCTTGCCTGATGGACATCCAGCGCCAGCATCGCTTGTGATGTTAAAGGCTGTGTCCGTCACGTTTGATCCCAGGCAGCTCAGGCAGGTTAGGGGCTCGAAGTGCTGTAACTTCCTTCTTGCCAGCGGGAAGCTCCCCGCCAGTGCGTGGCTCATCACACATTCTCGCTCGGGCTGAGGGCTCCCTTCCCACTCAGGTGGGTCACACGCTGGTGTCTGAGAGAGGAGAAGGTGAAATCTGAGAGACTGGATTAAAATTGCCCATAAAGATCTGAGAGGCTAAAATAACACAGCTGCTGTGAGCCTTGCTTCAGAGAGCAATTACCTCAACTTTCCCTACCTAATAGGCAGCAGCCAGTTCTGTAGGGTTTCAAGCCCTCCATCTATTTTTGGTGCAAACACAGTGGTCACCTGGACTGTGGTCACTGTCCTGAGGCACCTCACAGCCTTCTGTATATTTTCTCTCACAATTCCTGTATGATGGAACATAGCTTTTACTTCTGCTTTGCAGACGGAAAAGGCAGGAGTATGTTTGAACCGTGAGCTAGCTGCGGGACTGAGCCTCTTCCCAAGCCCAGATTTGGTGGCTGTCTGCAGTGCCTGTGGAAAGGGAGGTCTTCAGGTAGGAGTTACCTGGAATGCTTGAGATTCCTGGAAGAGATACTCTGGGATTTAGCATGATTTTTGTGTCTGTCCATGTGTCCTCAATGGTTTGAATGTAGCTTAAAGATATGCTCATATTAAATCCTCATGCAGGACCATGTCCCCCCCAGTGTGTAGCATTTCCCAAGCACTGTGTGGACGCTATGAGCTCAAGCACTCAGCGCCTATAAGCCAGTACTGTGCGCAGCACACAGCACCCTCAACATGTCAGCCAGTTTCCACAGTGTTTCTCAACTTTGTGTTGACGCAGCTGTAGCTGTAGCCCAATGATTTGCCTGATGCTACACAGGAAGTCAGTGGCAGAGCAGTGATTTTGCTCTCCTGGGTTAGCATCTAATGCTCTGCTCCTGAGCCAGGTGCGGCATGCTCCCCACCCCACAATTTAGCTTGTGTTTTGTGCCCTACCGGGACAGACAGGAGCAGCGTTGCTAATGCCTCTCCTGAGCAGAGGGGGCATCCCTTGGAGCTGCCCCTGTGAGAACAGCCCTACCCAGTGCTAACCAGAGTTTGTGCATTACTGCTGATGTGCAACACCCAGTGCCCTGCGCAGCTTCAGAGTGTACTGGAGGTGTGATTTCAGATGTACTCTGAATTATTAATTGAAGAACAAAGAATGCACGCCGTCACCCCCTGACAGCCGAGGGAGCTCTGCTATTAACTTCTGTGAGAGCAGCATTGGGCAAGAAGGGCACATATATGTTTTCAGCATCATTTTAAATATTCATTGATTCCCTACACTACATGGTCCTGACTGTGTGCATTAGTGGTAGGTTTCCTCAGCATATTCGGGCTTCCCAGTTCCACCAATTCCTAGGAATGATGAAGGAGGGTAGGGCAGATACAAGGCAATATTTTGTTTTAAACTGACTTCATGTTAGTTCTCCTCACACCTTCCTCCAGCAAGATGACAGAAGCAATCATAAACTGGGCAGCTTATCTTCCCCTTTGTGTGCCTATTCATTAAAACCAGCCAAGCCTTTAAAAATGCTCTAAAAACATGTGAATGGCAGGGGAGAGAGGGTGGGAGGTGAGAAGAGGGGGATAGGATGGGTAGAAAACTTCCTAAGAGAAAAGCACCAATTCTTCTAGGTAGCTTTGAGTCTTCATCCTTAGGGACAAGCAAAATAGTTTCATTTATACTCCACTGTCTGAAATCCAAAGCCAGGTAAATGGAGGGGCTGTTGTGGGAAGCAGTAGCAGCTCAGTGACGGGACAGCACTATACTTCCTCTGGCATGGTATTTCTAGTATTGGCTCTGGGAGGGCTGATATGCTGAAGACTATCATATTTCTAAAAGTAGATTAGCTCTTATACCTGTATTTACTTCCCCTTAACAGTTGCATGATAGTAATATGTAGTGATTAAATATGCTGATCAGAAAAATTAGGAAGATCTGATCTGAAATATCAGATATATTCATTTGGTTTGGGTTATTTCCATGCTGAATCAAAAATATATGTTCCCTCTGTCCTTCTGATTTGAAGATGATTTTTATTTACACTAAGGACACATCAGACCATTCTGGAAGCACAGAGGGGCCTTAAAATATGAGTAAATTATTTTTACACCCACTTTAAGGTCTATTTATTCCAATTGAGAAAAATCCTAGCTCTACTGGAAATCAGTGGGAATTCTGCCATTGACTTTAGAGGCAGCAGGATTTTGCCAAAATGCTGTGCAAAATGATTTATATAGAAGTGGTTACCAGCCTTGTTTCTAGAAACTGTGATCTAAAGGCTCCAAAGTTCCCTTTTACAGCAGAAACAAAGCAAATGTGTACTTTATTCTTTTTATTTTGGTGCTGGAGTATTTGCTGTTTTGTGCTCAAAAAAGGGAAAAAAACTGTTCAATTAAGCATCACAATATGAGCAGAATACCCAATTGACCATGGGTTTGGGGTGGGGAGGTGGAAGCAAGTTTGTTTGCTGCTTGCATCAGATGTTAAGTGTCAAAGATAACACTGTAGAGGAGAGAGAGAGAGAGGAAAAAAAAAAAGTCAGATTTAGGCCGTAACACAGTACATAAGCGAATCTCTCCCTGGGGCGCCTCTCTGATAGACAGCAGAGTACCCTCCCCGGACACTAACAGATGCCCAGCAGAGACGCTCCAGGCCCTAAACCTCGCTGTAGTCTCTCATGTTAATGAGGACTCTTGATGCAGTTTAAGGTACACTGATGAGCAGCCTTAAATCAGCGCGCATGCTGCTGGAGGAAAGTTTCCCGGGGCCGGGGCGGCTGGTCTGTTAGCATTCCAGATGTGGCGCCGGCATACCCTGCCTGTGACCAGCATCCATTTCTGCGCTCCACAGCTGGTCCATGTAAATGTGCCATATTGCAGCCCATCTGCTCAGAGAATGCACAGTGGCACATCTCTCTCTGACAGTGGACCATTTTATTGAACACTATAAATATTGAAATTCATAGGCATGAAGCAGCAGATTTTTAATGTTACTTAGAGAGACATTTGAGCCACAACCTTTGGCAGCAGCACACGTTGCTAGTAGCTCAGTGCACTGTGCACCATTTGGTTCAGACTCATGAACAACTTTTCCAGAGATTTCATGGCTCTCCAATCCCAGGTAAAATGGAGTACAGACCCTGAGGGATGATATTTAGTGTGAATGTCACCCTGCATACAATGTGCATTTGGGATATGGACTTTCCAGCCCTGTGCTGTGTTAAACCATATGTTAATGTTTTCATACTCAGAAAAGATTAGATTGGGGACCAATAAAGTTTCAAAACTACAAATAATAGGCTAACCATAATGAAATGTGAGGTATTCCTAAGGCTGAGTGTTATTTTTTTTTCTCCCAAAGTCTCTGCAGTTTTCATTTTTTAAATGGTAATACTGTATTTTGCTACAGGAAACTGGCACATTCATATTTTATAAGCTAATGCATGTACATTTTGTACTAGAGAGTAAACATCTCTATTAATTTGAAATTAGTGACATCTGATCTGGAAAAGAAGCAAAACACTTTGTAGTTTTCTATTTGTAGAAATAGAACTGCACCTATAAGCCTTCAGTGCAGTGCAAAAGGTCTAACCCCAAACTAAGAGGAACGTATACATTATTTTTTGTGGATTTTTTCCTCTTGCTCAGCAGCAGTTCCAGCAGAGTATCAGAAACCAGCCTTTTCCCTCTTGGAATCAAGAGGAATTTCTCCATCTACATTAATTAGAGAAGGATCAGGCCCTTAATGAGAGAAACTGCATTAAAACTGCATTAAAAAGGAACAACATATCTGAAATCCTCTAAAATGCTTTGAAAAAATCATGTTCATTTTTATGTGGGGTGTTGAGTCTGCCACACTGTTTTCCACTGCTCGGACCAGACGTTTGGCCAGCAAATAACACTGTGTCTTGCAGGCAGCCGCTCAGGCAGTTAGATGTGACATTTGTTTTGCTCAGAGGTGTGTCCCCCAGCTCACGTGACAACCAGTCTAAAAAAATTTTTTGTGTGTGTCAAATAAAGCCAGGACTGAACAGTGACAAAAAAAAAAAAAGGTAAAAAGATCTGCTGAGAATACTGTGTTGGCATGCGTATTTCTCAGAACTGCACTGCTTTTTAAGTTTGCTTCATTATCTTTTTTTTTCAGTTGCTGTATTGTCTTCATTATAATTTAAAAAGAGAGAGAAAAGAAGGCATCTTTAATAGGGAAGTCATAACATTTTGACAATAAGCTGTGTCATTGCTCAAACAGTTTCCCGAGTTCCCAATCAGCAGTGTTATGTAAGGTGGCAGGTTAATAAATGCGACACACTGAAATCATTTGTACCAGATTATCTCTCCTTCCAAACTCTGACAGATGCTTAGTCCAGCTGGTAAAAAAAGTTTATAGGCGAGTTGGATCTGGGGCCTTCACACACTCCACAATGTTGGCTACCAATGCTTGTTTTAATGAGTCACGAATTGCCTGTTTATCTTCTGCTCCCTGCTGTTTCTGCATTTTCTCTTCCAGAACAATCCTAGAAACACATGCTGCTACAGACGCTGGAGCAATGTGTGTAGACATTTGAGCCAAATTATTATAAAGAACTCTTTCTTCTCTGATATTAAAAAAAAAAAAGGCGAGAATTACACATTGCCTAGCAAATCGTTATCTCAGATGTTCGCTGTGACATGCTCAATATGGCCTACCAGAGAAAGTTGGAGACATTTGAAACCTTAACAACTACACAAAATGACACTGTAATTGGCGGGTTTTGTTGTTCATGTTCTGGCTCTGCTAAAACTGCTCTAAACACTTTGTTTAATGATGTTACATTATGACAACACATGGCTTCTATAGAGCAAGTCATCATGTTTAACATGCGACTACACAAGAAAAGGAGCGAGGGGCCAGCAAGCGGCGGCAGGCAGGGGCACTCCTTGGCTCTCCGCGCCGCGGGAGAGGCAAGGCGCACATGCGTGTGAGCCCACGCGTGCGCGAGCGTACAGCCCAGCAAGCGCCCTGGGGCTGCCCGCGCCGCAGCCCGCACGGCTGTCCTGCGCTCAGCACGGCGAGTAAAATCTTGAGAAGCAAAAACGGCAAGACGGATTGCTAGTAATAACTGAGTCGAAGCACTGTGGTCTTTCCTCAGCAATGAGGACCCCAAAGCACGCACAAGAAGAGAGGAACCACTTTTATCGCAAGGGCTGGTTCTCTGGCCCCTCAGAGGTTCCTGGTGAAGAACTAGCCTTGAAAAGCCCAATTTTGGACCAGAAATCCCTTGCTAAAGACTGAGTCCTAGTCCTTGGGMCCCCTCCCAGCCAGTGCAGCTGCAGGCATACCTTTGAGCACATGCTGTGCTTTGGAGCATCCAGCAAGGCTGCTGGGGAGGAAAGAAAAGGAAAAGGCAGCTTTAGCAAGCAAATGGTGAGGCCGTACCCAGCCGCTGTTTCAGCTGTACGTGCTGAGCGCCTGACACTGCACGCAGAGGGAAAGCCACGATGTCTGACAGCTCTGTGAAAAGGAGGTTCAATATTGTGAGCTTCAGCACAGCTTTCATGAACTTACTGAAAACAGCTGGATGGTGCCTCTCTGTAATGGCATGGGAAACTTTTTCTAGCTGCATCCTCTGCATTTGCTGTGACTTTCCATGGGGCTGCAGCAGCGGCTCCCACATCCTTGGGTTTCCCAAGGTTTCATTGTGTGTCAGCCACCTGCCTGAATGCCCTCCCTGGCGTCCTCAGAAAGAAAACAGAAAGGAACCCATTTTTGCTAACCCTTCTGATTATTAATAGAATGTTTCAAATTTGTCTATTCTTTGCACATGGGAAACTGTATGGTCATTTGGCAGATGTTGAAACTCACCGATTTTATATCCAGCAGCYTGGAAAAACAATGGATGTCATACTCTGTTTAACAAAATATATGCTAGGCAGAGTCCATCTTCTGTGCTAGCAAAGTGAATCTTACTCCTACCAATCATTCACTGTCACGAAGCTGAAGGAACCACCATAATTCCATAAGATTATTTGTTTTCGGTTCTAGTTTTTGCTATCAACAGTGTAGCTCTCCCATGCAGCAAAATTGCAGTTATTTCTAATGCTGCCTTATGTCTGCATTCTCTTTTTATTTTTCTGGTTTAACAATATGCTAATGACAGGAAGAAAACATACATATAAAATATTGTAAGCATCAAAATGTGGAAGGAGAAGGTAAATTTGGCTCCCAACCATGAAATCTTATTCTGCAGTTGCCTTCTTAATGGCATCTCTTGAGGTCAGTGACTTTGAATTCTTCCAATTGTATAGGGTCACTCTGGCAGCATTGACCAAGTAGAAAAGATTCAGTCAGGGGAAACAATGGCAGAAGTCACCCTTTAAATGTCCTGCCTTCTATATCATGCAATTGATTCCAAGGCTCCCCACTACGATGTCACTGTTTGACCAGTTTGCTTTAAAACAGCTTAATTAGCTGAAAGGAAAGCTATGTCTGAGCATGTTTGTGAGAAAAAAACAAAAAGCTCTCTCCTTTCAGAAAGCTCATGCTCTGTCTTGTCGGAAATCTCTGGTTCTGAAATGAAACAACATTCCTTTCATACAGAATTAAGTCCCTGACAACAAATTTTCCTGGATTGGGGAAACAACGGATTGTGCCGGGGGCTGATGTCGGCATTGCTAGTTTTGTTTGGTTCGGGGGGCTGCCTCTTCTGCATCTTGGCTAACTGCAAGAACACCATGGGAGGAGTTCATGAGAGCCGTAAACAGCTCCATTTTTCCTGATTTCAGAGACAGCCAACACCAAACGGTTCACTACTTTGGCATCACTCGTGTATGAATGTCCAGGTCACCAGTTAGAGAACGATCTGTTTTTGAATATGGAGGAAGCAGAAATAGAGGCTTTTAAATGACTAAGCCCAAGTTTTCTTACAGAGTTCTTAGTTTACCTAAACCCCATACAGAAGTCAAACCTAGAAAGTCAGTGAAAGGAAAATTCACAGGAACTGAAGGCAATGCATCTGATTTCAGCTAGGAAAAAAATGAAGCCTGAGGTTTCCATCTTGCCCTCCTTAGGCTAAAGCACAGAAAGCAGTGCTAAATCAGTGCCTGAAGATAAGACTTGACTCTCTCTTTTCAGTTTTTGAATTAAAATATCTCAAGGTACCAACTGATGTAGTTCCTAAAGTAAAAAATGCAGAGGGACTTATAGCACTACTTTTATTTTCCTCATTTATCCTCTCCAAACTACGGGTTTCATATCTGCAGTGAGAAGATCAATACACATTTTGTCCCAGTATATATTCTCTTCAGCAACCATACATCTCCTAGAGAAAATACCTAAACATTTAGGATCTTTGTTCCATGATGATCATTGAAAATACATTCTTCTAAGAAAACCACTGATTTGAATAAGGAAAAGAAATTAAAATGCTTATTATTTACTTTTCATTTTCATTTGGCAATATTGACAAGTGACAATATCTTTAAATTTGTCAGCTTTCTCAGAAAGTTCAAAGGCTTTTCAAGTGCTTCTGCCCCCTTGCTCAAGATGGAGGTGTAAGTAATGCGCTCAAGGCCTTAGGAGGACTCAGTTTCAAAGCCAGAACTGCTGCTCGAGAAAAAGTGACCCAGATTTGCTGTTCAGTCCATTCAGCCATGGTTCCTTGGGAGGTCTCCCTGTGCATGTGCTTGTGCAGTGTCCGTGTAGCACCGGTACTGATGTCACAGCATTGGAGCTGCATGGGGAAGAGAAACACATAAAGACCAAACAAATCACAGAAAGAACCATTTAAACAGAAAATATGATTAGCTCAACACGCTCCCCAAGACTACCTATACATGGTGATTTTACGYGTGTGGCCATACCAGGTTCAGTGAAATTATGTGCTAAATATATTTACAGAGGGGAGTAAAACTTGCAGAATCAGGGTCTTAGTATATTTTGTAACTTTTCTACAGCCTCTCATCCCTGTCATTTGTTTTCCTGGGCATTTATCAGAAATTTCAGTCCACTGCAGTTTCTTTATTCATGTCCCAAAACAAAAGAAGTATTTCTAAGCCATTATGCTTTCACTGCATGAAGGATTCTGACTTACAAATGGAAGTAAACATATGCTTCACTGCTGCATTAAAAGCACTAGTTAAAATATTTTCTTTGTAAGTAATTTCTTCCAAAAACCCAAACGCATCCTAATTCATGTGCTTATATTTGAAAGAATATCCTGCTTAAGATGAGCTGTTTATCAGCAGTTTTCCGCTTCTCAGGTTTACAGAAAGGTGAAGGAAAGGATGATTAAACCAGAAACAAAGTCAGTAATTAGCAGTATAAATCTCTCAGTGATTTCAGTAGGTCACGAAATTAACTGGTACAGACTTCGGACACATCTGCTCTTTTGGCAACTAGTGCCCTCTCTGAGCCTCCTCATTGGCTTGCACTAACCATGTGATGGGTCTCCAGGAACTTATTTGTGTTCCCTAAGCTAAACACAGTGCAGCGATGAAACCCTACGATTTCTGAAATGCAAAAGCATGTACGTGCAGCTGAGCGTTCCTGGTAACCGAAACAGCCTTGTGTGTTTTTGAAGTGCTGCAGTATCTCCCTAGGACCCTTGTAGGGAAGAGAAACGTGAGAGCTTCATGTGTGCAGACTAACGTTATTTGCAAGGTTCAAAATGAGGAAAATATGAGGAGGTTTAGGCAAGAGGTACCTGGCTGCAATGCCGCAGGCTGCTTTCATGAAGGGGACTATGCTCATACGCCAGCAAGCGTAGTACCAGCATCAGAGTTACTGCTCAATTTTCATCTTGGCTAGAGCTGTCCTCTCCTGGTGGCACAATAGCAGAGTAGCAAGTAGCTTAAAGTGCCAGAAACAGGTAAACAGAGAGGAAGGGAAGAAACTGATGGTTCAGCCTACTTTGCACCTCAAAACTCAGTTTTCCAAAGGAAATTGTAATGGAGCAATGATGTGTCGTATAGCATCAATTCTTGCCAGCTGTTGTGTCAGGCAAGAGGCCAGAGGTCAAGTGCCTGCCACAAAACCACCTCTGATCTGCTTGTTTCAAATAATCCTTTTATAATATGCTCTGTGCCTGCTGTCAGTTATGTCATGATGTCAATAAAAACTGTCAGTCCAGCTTGTATTTGCCTTTCTCTGTGTATCGTTATGGATGTAGCTAATAGGTTCTGAACTGAATAATCATCAGCCCATTTTGGAGGAAGAAAGCTGTAAGCTGCTGTTTGGAGGGATGGTGCTTGGGACCCTGTTTCCTGTTTTACTGTTTCATTGTAATTTAGAAGCCCAACTCAACTGCGTGATGGCCACTGGAGCAGCAGTGCTGCTCTCCCATCTGACACAATCAGATCAAGGATGTTGGAGCAGTACGTTCTGCCTGGTCTGGGTGCTAATTCATAAAGCAAATTCAGCTGGAATCCTTGCCATGCTCAGTTTTGGGTAGAAATCACAAAAAGCCATCAATTATGGAATTCATGGCTGTAATTCCAAATGCATACACTTTCTGTGCCAAAAACCCCAGGACTTAGCCTGCATTCCTGTAGCTGGGGAAGACTTCTAAGGAACACAGTGCAGTGCTAAGTGGGCGCATGAGGCTCTTTGAAACTCAATAATGTTTGCTCCATTTCTGGTTTCGTTACAACTCCCTAACATCCTAAGGCCCAAACACTTCAAAGGCTGTCCGTGGGACCAGAGAAGGGCTAGCAGATTTTGCCAAAAGCAAAGCGTGCCAGCACTAGGCTCATACAACAGGCAAGTGATCATTCTTCAGATATTTGTATGGGAGGGGAATGCTGAGAAGTTTCCTAAAAGCTGGGCTGATGGCTGGCTGTGCCCTGCAGAGGGGAGCCTGCCGAGCCATTGTGGCACCAGCTCTGCTCTATTCTGGAAAGAAAAGAAAAAAAGAAAAGAATCAAAAAGATCTACTCTTTCTGAAAACTCTCCTCGTATTTTACCATTTCATTTGAGCTTTCTCCCTTCTTTTCTTTCTTCCTCCCTTTCTTTCTTTCTTCATGGGCAAAACAATAAACAAGGGACAGTAGCAGAGCTGGAAGGGTGCTGTCTCCTCCTCCCATTTCTTCCATATTCTTTGGTATGCTTTAGAGTCTAGGACATAAAAGTCAGTGTTAGGGAACATTGAGTGACTTTCATCCATCTGCTCCTCAGAATTTCTGTGTCATAGGAGGAACATTTGTTATTTGTTTTTATATAAGAAATGTTTGATTTTATGCATATTTAAAATATGTATTTTGATACTGTTCTTAAAAGCATTTTGCATTCAATATATAGTTTCCTGATGTAGAGAACCTCCTACTTATTGTAGCCAAAGATGGGGAAATTAGTATTCTGAGCCAAATTTACTCCTCTCTAGCTAACAAATTTGGCTTGCAAATCTACTTTGCATATTTTCATACTTAAATATCTCCTACTATTCAGATTGCTGTTTGAACCATACCAATATGGACTATCTAGTGATATTTTTTTCAAATCCTTGTTAGCCTTTTACTCCACAGTCTCATATTGACTTCATCAAGATGAAGCACCGGCTAGTAGACCATGCATGTGAGAAGGGCAGCAAAGGGTGGCCCCTTGGTTACCAGGCTCCCCACTATTTTAACAGTCCTTGTTGTCATTGCACCAGTGAGAGGCAGTTGACTGACCTGGGTGAATTTTATTGAATTTCAGCTTCAGCCACAGGGCCACAGAGCAGCCACAGCAAGCTGGGAGGATTAGCAAGTCGGAGCAGAGCAGAGCCATAGTGAGGAGGCAGGAAGGCAATAGCTTGGCTTGAAGTTCATTGAGATGCAGTCGCGTGATTTCGTGTTTGTGGATTGTATTATATCACACACTTTGCCTTCGTCACTGCTTTCAACTCACCTGCACTGACTCAGCAGTAGCTTGCTAGCTGGAAAATGATCCTCTTCCCTTTTATGGCCCTGTAATGCTACGAAACATATTCTGATTGGGCTTTTAAAGCTTCTCCCAAGGTGTTAAAAAGAATAAAAAAGTCCTAGAAAATCATGTTTTGCCGACAAGCTTTATACTGTGGTATTCTTTTGGTCTTGCCAGCAKGTCTCAAAAATCACTTGACTAGCTAAAGAGTTACAATTATGGAAGAGTGTGGAGAGCTCCATGATAAAGTACAAATATTCTGATTATTTTTCTGTCTTGGAATTGCCGGGTGCCTGCGAGGTGCCCTCTCCCGCCCAGCCCGCAGTTTCGGCACGCAAAACCTGGGCGTGAACGCCTGCACCGAGGCTCCCTGTGAACGTAGCACCGCTGAAAGGGACACGGTTCGCAGGGGAGCGATGTTTCTTTCTCTTGCGCCAGCGCCATTGTGCGGGTGTCAAAGGAGCATCCCTCTCATCTCTCCGACTGATGGCACCGGCGAGGACTTCCAGCATAGACAAGATAAACTAAAGGCTTCTGCAGACAGGTAGGTAACTGTGGAGACAGCAGCACTGCAGAAGAGGCCTCCGATCAGGGCAGTGTTTGTCCCACAGTCGACTCTCCGGCGTAGCGGTCACCTTTGACATGACTTGCTGAATAGGAGTTTGTTTTCTAATTTCCATGGTTCAGCCATAGGCCACGCAAAGTAAATATGAGTAAACGGGCAACAGTGGGTTCAAAGGAATGTAAGACAAGTATTTGCCCCCTCGGAAGACAGTTTGGATAGTGTTCACATGTGAATCAATCTGTTTGGGGTCTTTGAAGTGGTCTTGATTAAGAAGAGTGGGGCTGAGTACTGAAAATTGACGGGGTCAACAAAAGACGGCCCATCTTTGGGGGCACAGCCCTGAGGCGAACTGCTGGGGTGCCGCGGCAAAGCTGCGAAGGGTGTTCTTGCACAGATGYGAATCCTTGAATCATTTAATAAGAGAAGAATATTTTCTTGGAAGTGACAGCTTGCCCTTTGCTGGGCTAGGACAGTTTGAGATAGCCTGAGGAAAGTGCATGCTATCACAGGAGCTTCAATGAGAGGGTAAATGTAGGTCCTCCAGAAAAGGGAAGGGAACACAAGCCAAAACCACGCTCCAGATGTACATACTTCTGGAGTATGAGGAGATATGTAGCAAACAGAAACCACCTGCCACAGCGCTGGGGAGGCCAGGCGTTAGCAAGGCATGCTCCCGAGCGTAAATATTGTCCCCCTCCCCAGCCTAGCCCCGAATGTCTCGCGACAGCTCCATCTGTACGTGCACAGCCCTGGGCCAGGGTAGCGTCAGTGCTGCTCTCCCGCCTGGCATGGGGCATGGTGGAGAGGAGAGCGCCACTCCCCAGTGCCGGCAGTGAGCCTGGGCAGCCGCGGGCAGCGGTATGCCGACGCTACGCTCAGCGCCTGCCTCCCGGCCCATCCCAGGTCTCTTCCCTCACCCTTGCAGGCTCTGCTGGCGCAGCGCTGAACCCAAAGGCACTCTTTCACTGGGCACAGATGAGAATAGTAGATTTAAGTGACTTCAAACTGTATTTAATACATAAAGAGCTTAACACCCTGCCTGGATGTACCACTGAATATTGTCAATCTCTTCCTTACAATCCACGCTGGAAAGAAACGTACACTGCAGAAACTGAGAATTATGGTTTTAGAAGCTGCTCTTTTGCAGGTTGCTTGAATAGCAGATGAGAGTCTTTGCCAGAGACATTAGCCTGTTTCCAGCCTCACACAGGCCCCAAACTGTGAAAGGTCTTTTTTTGTTTGCTTTCTGTTTTTTGTTTTTAGTAAGTGCCTTATTTCTTTGCTGTTAGCTTTGAAGGAGATAAAATACCAAGCAACACAAATTAATGTTTCTTAAAATATTACAGGAATACCACCTTACACATCACATCAAAACACTGTCTAGCTAGAAAGTCTGTCTTTCTGGGAGTCCTACCTTTCCCAGATACCTTAGTGTTTTTACCGTTATACATGACTGTCTGTCTGCTAATGTGCAGCATATCAGGGAGAGAATCTGATATCTTTAGCTAGTGGTGATCTGATCTGGTCAGTGTCACCCTTCTCCCTAAAAGCAGGAGAGTGATAATCTCTTACATAAGTAACATGAGTAGCATATTGGGAAGAGACAAAAATCTGGATCCCAAGCATAGCAGGTCAGTAATGATTCCACAGAAATAATTCACAGCACAGAAGATAAAGTGACTTGAGCAAGGATTAAGTTAGGCTAATATCTGAACTGATTATCTATATTAATTCTTTATTTCCTCTGTTTATTAGCAGTAATAGCTGACTATAGATTGTATACATAGCATTCCAGATTTACAAATGCTTTTAATACCTTTTAGGATGAAAGCAACCACCTGAATAAAATAGATCTTTAAATCAGCTGGACCCTTGTGAGAAGTTGCAGGTGAGAAAAATTTCCACAGCTGTCCATCATCGCGCCTGGCGGTGTCACAGTGAAAAGTGAGGCTGGGCAAGGAGAGGATGTGCTGTTTGTGCAACACAGGGAAACTAAGTGCACAAATTAAGATGTCACAGAGCAGGCAAGTACAGGCAATTTCCTAGCAGAGCTCCTGAAATCCTGCTGAGAAAGCCCTGATGTAGCCATTCATTTATTTTTAGCCAGTGTCACTCTCCTTCAGTAACCCTGCTAACATGGCTGAACTGAAAACCTGCTCCTGAGATGAGAGAAAAGCACCTGGCGGATGATCTTGGCCATTTCAAAGACACATGTAAAGCTAGTGATGACAGTCTGAAAAGCTGGTTGCCAGATCTGAAATTCTGGAAGTGCCTGACTGGGCCCAAAGAGACGGGACAGGATTTGACACATGCCCCTTCATAGGGCTGCTGGCCCAGAGACCCAGTCCCTCAGAGGGCGAGCCAGGCCCTTACTCAAGCAGCAGACAACCAAGTATGGGCACGTCGGAGGGAGAGGAGAGCTTTTATTTTGCCAGTCCTAGTGAAAATGCAGAGATTTCTCCAAGAATATTGCACTGCCCAAGCCTCCCTGGAAGGGTCTCCGTCAAGTCTGAGCTTAGCAGACACACACACACACACTCACACACACACACACACAGAGCTCTCTGAGGCTCTTCTTCCTTTCCTCTTGCTGCACAATGAGTGGACATTTAAGAGGGCTAATGCATGAAGCAAGGGAGCAGCACCAGGAGAAGGAGGCAGTCAGCAGTGAACCAGGTCTCCCTGTGCTGCCTCCTTAATAACCCGAACACAGATGTGCTCAGCCTGCTGTGCTGTCCTTTGTTAACTCCATTTCCCCTTCTTTCAAACCTCATTAGCTGGTTGTGTAAAAGAAGGCACTGATTATTATACCAAGTGATAATGCAATTACTTGGGATAATAATGTGCCCATGTTTTCATACAGCAGAGTTTAGGAGCAGCTACAGTTGGTTGGAAGAGGAGTGAACAAATTGCAAAAGCACTCGGAAGTTTTTTATTCCCCCTCACCCTCCAGCTTCAGTTTCCAGTCAAACCTAACTGTTATTCATAGCCCTCTTCTCAAACAGCATCGTTTGCCCCTTGGTGTGCCTATGCAGGTGAAACTCTGGCTGCGTGCTCACTTCAGTAGCGTTTCACCCTGGGTGGCCACGCATGCTCGCTGCAGGCTGACCGTGCCTTCGGTGTGCATGTAAGGTGCCTGACTGCGCCTTGTTTGTGGAGCTCGTGAGTGGGATGGGCTCATACTGCAGGAAGCAAAACTTGCTTTTTCACCCTGAGAGCGAGTCTCAGCCTCTAGTGCCCATCTGCACCGTTCTGGGAGCAGGAAGCAAATCGCACAGACCTTGCTCTGCACGCCCAACACTGATTTTCTCTCCTTTTCGTGGCAGCGATGTTGAGTGTTTCTGTTCATCTCAGCATTTTAACCCAAGATCACCTAGTCTTTTTGAAAAGAAAGAAATCTATGGATGATCCTTTATATTACTACAGAAATTTGTAACCATGCTAAAAAAGCCAGATGCTGCTTGCATCACTGTTGTGAGAAACATCTGCAGAAGCAGAGCCTGCGGAGACAACCTTACACTGTGTACCATACACGAACATGGAGATAACTTCCTTTTCGGCTCCACCAGTTCAGTGCTTTACTCAAATGAACAAATGTTTAGCCAAAGTGTTTCACAGTTTTCCTTGTTAGCATCAGCACAGAGCGCCTTGCTGCCATCTGGCTCTGCTGAGCCCCATCAGCCCGGCAGGCTGCAGGGCCGCGACTGCTTGTGAGGATGGGGGGTTAAATGAGAGAGGGCAAAGAGCAGCCCAGGTTGCAGGAATAGTTTCTCCTTGGTATAAAAGAGGCTTCTCCAAACTGTATTATTGTTTCAGATACCCTTTCTTTGTCCTCCTTATTTTCTACCGGCTATCTGAGGTTTTTGATTCTGTAATTCCCAAAAGAAAAATGCTTGAAGAATTCAGTCATCTCAGTCAGTTCCAAAAAAACATCCCTAAGGAAATAATATTTTTTTAGCAATTTTAAGAAATATTCTTGAACAGATCATGACTTATGGGAATACATGTTAAGGCCAAACTTTTTCAATGTCTTTCTTTTTCCTCCTCCACACACTGATCACAAACAATTGACTGTTGCCAATATTCAGACTCCATTGTACATTGTGGCTGATCACTCTGCTTTGCCTGAGTGGATGAGTGCAAGTCCTTAATCAGGAAGAAAGCCTGGAATCAGGCTTAATCAGGAAGAAAACTGAGGTTGTGAATCTCTCATGAGAAAGTAGAATTTGAAGGGAAATAACAAGACATCTGCAGAATAAAAAAAGTAAATCTTCTTTTTATGTGCCACTCCACTGTTAAAAAAAAAAAAAGTTGCTGAAAGCTGTTATGACTGGGTGTAGAATTTAAATGGCATAAATGTAATTTCTTCCCCAACATGTACAAAAATGATTTCAGCTCAAAAGGATGAGGGAACTTCCTATATGGCTAATGTCACTGCCTGTATTCCCAAACTTTGAAGATGTCCTTGGGGAAACCCTTGCCTCTTTTTGTAAAAATAAGCAGTGGCCACTGCTGAGCAAGACACCGAACCTTAAGCATTATTTTCTGAAACAAAAAACTATGTTGCCTGTCTCTGGAAAGGAAATCAAATGAGACTGGGAAAAAAAGGCAAAGCAAGATGATTCATAGTTTCCAAAACCTCTTTGCAGACACATTTCAACAGCAAGCAGTAAAAAAAGTCTATAGAAAGTCCCAGGTATTCCTATTTAAAGGAATCCAGTTCGTAACAAACAAGAGCAGCATTTATTTATTTTACTTTCTGCTTTCTTACCAGAAAAGAGGATTGTTGAAAGGGGGTGATTTTGGTGGAAGCTGAGATTTAAAGAGTAATGGGCAGGCACAAAGGGTTCGTTGTTAGGCCAGCAATCTGTCATGCCGGAGGGCTGTCATAGGAGTCTCAAAAGGGCACAAATGAAATGCCACAGTTACATCGTGGAAAGAGACTTCCAAGAGCTCACCTTGGGGCTGGCCAGCTTAGCTTCCCATGCAGGACCACCTGCCAGGAGCGGGGGGCAGGCTGACCCCCCTGTGCTAAATCACTGTGCAGAGGTAGAGCTTCCAGTGAGGGGGCCTGTGGGTCTGGTGGAGCAAGAGGGGAAATTTATAACTGTACAATATTTCTTTCGAAAATTAAATGACAGGTTAGAGGGTTCGCGGACTGGGCTGAGCTYATGCATGAACAGTTCAGTGTTCAGGATAGGTGAACAAAGGGCATAAGTATATGTTATGGAGTTATTGTGTTGGATGGGAAGAGCTGCACTGTGAAGGGCACCCTTGGCTTTTGTGGGTCTCCAGTGGTGTCTCCATCCCTCAGTGCAGTCACCCCCGCGATAGCGCAGCGGGGGTATCAGCGGGCCTCCTGCCCATCAGGCTTCCACAAAGCAGCAAGGGTAGGGGTCGCCGCAGGCACCCACCTCCACCSCGGCCTTGGCTGTGAACTGCCTGCGGGAGCTCGGCCCTTGGAGTTCACTGGTGAAGGATGCTGCCAAGAGGAAGAAGCTGGTTTGTGCTTGGAAAGACAATGGAAGAGCTGAGATTTTCTTCAGTACCCGTGCAACTTCTATTTTGGTGGCTTGTGAGGAAACATTTGGTCATGATTTGGGAGAGCCCAGCAGGTTCGGAAGTGCCCCATGAAGACACTGTGGCACCTCCCAGCACCGGCTGCCTGCCCCGAGCCACCTCTGCCAGTGTGATTTTGCTGAGGGCAATCCTGCAACAGCCAGTTTCCATCAGCTGAGCATCCAGGCTTTGTCATTAAAGACACAGTAGAAAAAAAATCTGTTGTGAATGAAGGAAGCTCTGACTAAAAAGTCCCAACAAGTTAGCTCTTTATTCTTTATCGGTGAAGTCTGCACACAATGAAAACAGGGACAAGGGAAATTTGCACAGCATTTAACTTAGGTCAAAAAAACAAGTAATTTGTTAAGTGGCAAGGGCACCAACGCGTGCCATGTCACGCTGGATTTTCTTTAAAAATAAAAAAAATAACAAAGTTAAACTTTCAGTCAACCTGAAAATATCTGCTTTTTATGGGGGCAGTGCGGAACGAATGGGACAGCAAATCTTTCTTCAGTTGTTCTTTTACAGAGACTGAAAAGCTCTATAGAGAGAGTGGGAAAAGAAGGGAAAGGAGGGGTTGTGGAGAGGGAGAAAGAAAGAGAGAAAGAAAGAGAGAGAGAGAAAGAAAGAGAGAGAGAGAAAGAAAGAGAAAAGGAAAGGTAGAAAAGAGAGAAAGAGAGAAAGAAAAGCAGGTAGGCACTGAGGTGCTTTGATAATACAATATTATCAAAGATAACAGTTAAAAACATACCAGTCAGAGAAACCAAACTCCTTAGGTTACTTGGTGCATTTCTCCCTGATGAATAGAGAGGGATCTTTTGCAGGAACAGACTGCAGAAAAAGACTCCGATTAGAAAGTCCAATAAAAGAAGAACCATATGAAATATCCCTCAGAATGACTGTAGGAGCTGTCCAGAGTGAAAAGGGAAATCTTGATGCCCGTGTTGTAGCCACACAATTGACAGGTATAAATTCAAGCTCTAAAAGGCCAGACAGATTCTCTCTACTTTTTCCAGTTTAACTAGTTTGCTTCTGTTTTGAAAATACCGTGAGATCTTCAGATCAAAATGCAGATGAATGACAGGAGTTCTCAGTGGCATTGATGATTGCTCACTGCAAAATCATTGCTTTACCAAACTAGTCTGAACTGATGTAAAAGGAGGAATCAACAAGATGTTCTCATCTATTTTGCCTTTTTCCCCCCTCCTACCTCCCCGGTACTATTCCCCAGAACTAAAAGCTTTCCTTTCCCCTTTCAAACACGCATTTCCTGATCCTTGCTGTTAATAATCTTGTTCCCGTGCTTACTCTGGATTTCTTCTCTGGTTGCTCAGAATTTCTCTGTCCTGTCCCCCTTACTGGCAGCAGAYTTGTGTTCAGTCAGCAGACATTTCTATTCATTTACATTTTTAATTCCATTCTTCCCCTTCCCTTTCTGAATGCAAGTTCAGAAAGCTAGACAGCTCTTGCTGTCTATCAGAACAGGAAAGGCCATTTAATCTGCGCTTGTTTGTCTACCGGCACTGTATTTTAAGTTTAGCAAGGATGTATCTGTATCTTTATCTCTGTCTCTATGTCTATCTGTATAGCTATCTCCATTTCTATCTCCATCTCTGTATGTTTTATACACACACACACACACACACACACACACACACATATTTATTCCCACTGCTTTTGAAATGTCATTCATCCTATTAATTACTATCCAGAATGAGGGAGTAAAACATTATTGTAGCAGCAACCTTGCACTGTCTTCTTGCCCAGGCTCCCTCTCTCACACACACATGTGCGTGTGTGCACACCCACACCCACACCCACACACCCACCCCCGCATGGGGAAAGCAGGCATGCCGGCGAGTTTTGACCTCCGGTGTCYGCACAATGAGGCGCGGATGATGCAGAAGGTTGGCTGCTTCTATACAGACCTGCTTTTGTGCTCTTGTCCAGGGCGTGATCCTTGGAGCCCTGCGTGCTCAGTAGACGCCAGAGAGATAGATGTGATCTGTTAGCCTCATCCAGCGCCGGCAGCTGAGCCGTTTTCACACAGGCAGGCAGGTATGGCAAAGCCGGGGTAACAGATGAGAACCCATGGGGAGCTCTTGACTATGGAGAATGAAAAATCAAAAGAAACCATATTGGACACAGATACAAAAGGAGTCCCCTGTCCCTTTTCTATCCCCCCTTGTTTCTTTTCTCCTCTTCCTTACCAGGCTGTAATGAATGTGGAAAACTGCTTTCCCCCTCAAAGTATTTGAGGACATAAAGATTCCAGATGCTATTCTATGCAAATACCTCCACCCCTTCCCTGCCCAGTGGCACTGCGAGTTAACCCTTCTGCCTAGCCATTTGCCGCCCTTCTCTTTCACACTGTGGAAGGAAAGAAACAAATACCTCAAGTATATCATTATTCTCAGAGGACAATTTTACATTCTACATAGCGCATTTGGGCTCTGCACAGCTAAAGGCACAAAGCAGCAGTTAACATGCTACTGGTGTCAAAGTTAATTTGCTGTTTTAATCATGTAACAACCCCAAAACGAGGAAAGAACCTGATTCCTACCAGTGTCGACACTCTTTGAGCTCTTCCTGAAGTCAAAGTGTAGCATGTCCGGAGTCAAAGATATTTGTCCCAGTGAAAATAGCCTTTGGAAGACTTTTAGCATAAATGCATGTGATTTAAAATGGATTAAAGGAGAGTCCATAATGCACAGCAGCCTTAAGGATATGTTCCTCAGATGGCTGTGGGTATCTCTTCTCCCACAGACAGTTTTGTGAAACGTGCTTCACACAAGTCATAACTCAAAATGTTTTTGTTTGTAGCTAATACAGGAGTGATTGATCCACTCCTAGTGACTGTCACTTATAAAATATAACATTCAAGCCTTCCAAAGATCATTACAATATCCAAAAAAGAAAATAGAGCTGTGGAGAGCAGCAGCAATAGCTAATCTAACTGAAATGACTTTTTTTGTTCAAAGAAAAAGAAGTGTCTCCCCTGAGGTTTCATGATAGACTCTTTTAGCACCTAAAATTACTTTCACCAGTTTCCTCTTTATAATCCCTTAGCTCATGAATGCTGCCTATCTGGATAGTCCAAGATCACCCTAATGACAGCAGCAGTGTGGCTTTATGATTTTGAACAGTATAAACTGTAATTTGATTTAATCCCTCCCTGAACTCAAAAACGGATCACTTTTAGTTTTGTTGTGACAGACTGATGGTAAAAGTTGAGAGAGTACTGTAAGAGAGAGAGAGAGGGAGGGAATGCACAGAAGGTTTCAGGTGTGAGCCCAGAAGGCGCAAACGTCCAGACATTTATTGACGGAGAGGCAGGTACATTCCCCTCAATCAAATAAATATTCTTTGATATTATTTCAGTCCTTTCTTTGGATTTCTTATTAGCCTATTTCTGAAGGGACTTGCTGATTCTAAAATTCTCCCAGACTTATGTGTTGCAGAAATTGGCCCGGGAGACATCCCAGCTCCCTGCTCAGTTTGAAGTGGGATTTTCTGTAGCACCTTAGTGCTGCTATTTCAGGAGTAATTTYCTGACACCTGGGCAGAGCTCACTGGGTGTTCCTACACTGGTGTGATAGGAGAATATGCAGTCCCTGCATCTGCTTTTTATATGGCTCTCTCACACTATATGATTCCCAATAGCAGTTCTCTCTGCATCTAGTCACATGGGAATGAGCTACTTATGAGGTTGTTTTGTTAGTATTTCATTAGGCTTTCCAGGGTTTTCTTAAGTTCCTGGTTATATTCCACTCCATTAAATATGTTTTATCTAATTCGTATTCGAGATCCTGCATAGAGATGACATGGACTTCTATATTGATTTGCACTAGACATCAAGAATACACAATACTTCTTTGTGAGCCTTATGCTGATCATAAAATCCAGAAGTATCTTAAAAGTTTTTTTTTTTACCATTTTAGTTGCAACACTATCTTTACTGTCTTTCTCAAAGAAACTACTAAGTTAAGAAAGTCTGCTAAGCATCCAAATAGTCGTGTGTTGTTTTAATTCCTCTAGTTTCCTAAGTGATTGCTGTAAGAGGACTAGGGATGCTCAGCACATTTTCCAAACAAGTTTGCTCCCTCCTGTTTCAAACAGTCAGCTAAATGACAGTGAAGACAGTATTTCCATTTATTTATTTATTTATTTAGCTTGCACAGACAAAGATGAATTTTTGATCCATTGTGGCTCTCAAGATCCTTAAAGTGGTGCTCTGATATTTACTTACCTCACACAGATGATATCATGCTTGATTAATAACCACATATGACTATTACAGATGGTAGCTATATTATTTGTTCTAGATTATGTTTTCCTTGTTTAAAAAGCAACTGGTAGGAATCTCCTGGAGGACAGGAAAGATTGCTCCTTCCCTGGGTAGCTACTGAAACTGTGTGGGACGCTTTCCCAAGTTCACACAGAGAAGCAGTGAGACAGCAGGGAGGAGGGAGGAGCGGCCCATCAGCCCTCCAAGGGATCAGGGGGTCCTGTCTGAGGGCCAAGCATGGACCAAGCAGTTTGCTGCAGCCCACAAAGCCACGTGCACCACGTGGTACATCCCTTCATCCAGTGTGATCCTTCTGAAGTTTTCCCATGCCATCCCTCCCCGAGCAGGATTCAGTTCTCTCCCCCATTTCTGTTGAATTCTCCATTTCTCTAGTCCCCACCTTTCCCCTGAGCAGTGAAGATTAACTGAGGGGAACAAAAAGAATCCTGTTTGGCTACATGCATATGGGTAGCGAGTTTCAATCTGTGCTGCAGAACAAGGTCTTACTCCAAACCCAGATTTTCACTGATCTGGCTGTTTTTCAACTTCTCCTAACCTGATGCCTGCTCCAGAGCCCATGGGAGTCCTCTCTTTCTACTGACTCCAGCAAAGTGTACTGAGAAAAAGTCATCTCCTCTCCCTGAGACATTCAATCTCTTTGATCTTTCTGTGGCGATTTACCAAGCAGAGTCTTACTGGTTTKCTTGCTGGAAACTGGCAAATAGAAGCATGAAAGCAAGAGAGGTGATGCATTGATACATTTTCTCTGCTGTCCATTTGAATGCCTATTTGCCAGGAACAGAAATGTGCYAGGCTGGCATTAGTTTGTGCTCCACTGGCCATGAAGAGAGCAACAGAAGTGGACTGTGAAGACCAGTAGTAGCATTTTTTATGACTTGAGTTTGTTTGTGAACTAGAAAAAATGTGAGAGTTCACCTGTAATTTTGGAAAAATGACCTTCTGTACACTTAAAGAAAGCAGAACAGAATCCAGATCATCACTTGTGCACCCAGACAAAAGCATTAGGGGTAAGTAGTCACTTTTAACCAGAAGCTGGGGAAGGGTCACCAAAGATGACTTCAATTTTTCTCCTTCCTATAGATCCTTCTTGTTTTACATTTGTGCGCTAAAAAACAGGCATAGGGCAGAGGGGAGTTTATTATACGTGTGATTGTATCTCTCTCTGTGTGCTTATATGTGTCAGATTTTGCTAGCATTTTAATTTCCACTAGGAACCTTGTTTCTCACAACATGAAGGAGGTGTTTCTCCATTTACTACAAGTACCTCTTTGTTATCTCTGCTTTGAACGCTTGATGAGAGCTCACTGTGCCCCCTGGTCATCTCAGTGCCTGCCCTGCTCAGGCTCCTGTTTCTTGAAATAGTCTTCATATGCTGTCCATACCTCCCTTTGGTGTCCAGGCTCCCAACTGTGGTGTATCTGTGTCCTTCTGAGCTACAAGCTTTCTYTTCTGAGACACTCTGCTGCTTTCTTTCTGCTCTAGTTTTAGGAGGCAGACTCACACCTCTACTTCCTCTGAGGGCAGAGAGCAGGAAGAAACCGAACTTCTCATGGCAGGTTCTGACAGCAACAGCCCCTCAGAGGGGTAGGTGGGAAGGGCTCACTTGTTGCACTGTGCTTTGGGGGCTGGAAATGCTTTTTTTTTTCTTTTTTTTCCCTGCCTCACATTCTGTCCTTTTCCAGAAGTGAAATATGTATTCCTTCCCTGCTCTGTGCTGCCCCCAGGGCCTGCTAGAAGATTGCTTTACAGAGGATGAATTTGCACCTGAGGTGCCATTAAAGGAACATGCTGTGCTGTAGGAACAGGCTTTGTGGGACTTATGGGGTTTGCTGGTGTTCACTAGCACTGTCTTCTGGTGCTTAGCTCTTTACATATAGCTCTAAAAGTAGGGGGTATAGCCAAGCATTATTCTGCATTAGCTTTGCAGTACTGGCAGCAGTAAAAATGTGGTGCAGCCAGAAAGGCTGGATACAGCTGCAATGCTGACAACAGCACCCTGCAGCACCCACTACACCCCAGAGCAGGAGCCAATGTGAGGAATTAAGCCTCCCTTATGCCTCCCAGTAAATCATATTTGTTTGACAGTAAAGCAAACCTATTCCACATCTGGAAGCATGTGGGTGTTAGATATGGTCAATAAGAAGTATCATTCCGACAGAGCTGCCCACATTTTAGTTGGTTTTAAAGTCCTTTACTTTTTCTCGCAGTTAACAACTTTACTACTACATATTTACTGTGATGGGTCTCACTCTGTAAGTAGCAGTGGTATCATAATATGTGAAAAACAAGGGAGCTATTCTGAGCTAAAATGCTGCTAGAGTATTGGCTGGATGGACAATCTGTGAAGGGGAGAGTTATTTTTTCTCTTTGTAAAGTTAGTTTTTGAAACTGCTCAAAAGCAGTACAGCCCTTCCTGACTGCCTTGGTTACCAAAACTGGTGGGAAAGTTGTCTTTCCAAAAGGCTTCACTGGCAAAGTTATCACAAAAATGTCTTCCTCAGGCATGCTGCTTTCTAATAAGAAAGATGAGTAATCTCAGAGACTGGGAACTTGATAGAAGTGATGGAGGCAGCTCATCACTGAAAAATACCAATCACCAGACTCAGTTGATAAATGCAGTGATTCCCAAACCCAGTGGCATGTGAATGTGGTGTTGTAGATGTCCCTGTCACAATTCTTTCCAGAAGATGGGCAGGTGAGTACATAAAGTCTGGACTGCACCCAGGAAATCTGAAGGAACTGACATAGAAAGTGTGAAAAACACTGAAAACAGTCGCTGTTCCAAAAGTCTGAGGACGGCCAGTGTCGGACCTGAGTATGGAAAAGGCTGACGTAATCGGCCTTACATCTGGCAAACAGGTGGAAACAGTATGGAGGATTTTGACATTTATAAAAGTGATTTCATGCTTATCAGAATTTTTCTATTGTCTTTGGAAAGAGAAGAGAAACTTTATGGAAGGAAATGAAAATTTATAGCTTCCTCAAAGCCAGAAGGATGCAAGGGCTAGAGGTCCTCAGCCTGGGAGTGGTCCATTGCATGGATATTTAATGTGTCTAAAAGACGGGGTTGTATTGAAAGGAAATCCAGTGGTCATAACTACAATTTAATATATGAGAAGCTTTATTGGAAACCTAACTGCTTATGGAAGTAGTTTGTTGAAACCTTCTGCCTCTCTGAATATTTCAGTTTTTATGAGTTGGCAATTCACGGATGCAAAAGTGGTCCAATGCATATCGTCATTTGAATATGTCAATATTGTAAAAGATAATGCAAAATTCCTTGACCTAATTTACTTGGACTTTCCATACGGCCTGGCATAAAATGTTATGAAAGAATATGAAAATCACCAGATATGACATCACCAAATTGTGGAATTTATGGGCACAAAGTCAACTAAAGCCAAAAACTTAAAAAAACAAAAAAAGGAAGAAAGAATGATTCAACATTACTTAGACTTAATCTTTTCAGAGGAATGCTTTTGTATTACAACCTCATATTACTCAACTTCAGAGAGCACGATAAGACTCAATGTACGTGAGAAATTTTTACATATATACTTACTGTGGGATCTGTCAGCTCTCCTTTGAGGCATCATTGAGTGCTCAAGGTGGTTAAAACAGACTAGATAGAGCTGGTATCTGATCAAGTGTGGTACTTCCAGAGTGACAAAGACTAAACAAGTAGCTCTGATGTACACCTGACTTAGAGAGATGGTATGGCTTTGAACCATGGTGGGGATTTTGGGATTTGTGTTTTTGAAGCCCCAGGGGTTATTTCTGCAAGGTGCTGTGAGTGAGCAGATCTGCTTGAGTGAGGAACTAGTTTAGGAAGAGGTGAGGACAGATCCCTGGCAAAAAGCATACAAATGAAGGACGAGGAAATTGCTGATTTCTTCGGATGCCATGTAGAGGGGGAATTGGTCACTGAGCAGGGGTTCACGGCTCCCCTGGATCTCTGGGTTCTGCCAACGCTGGGAAGGTGCCGTGCGGGCACCTGCTGCCGTGGGTCTCAGTGGCTTTGGTTCCTCAGAGCAGCATCACAGGAAAAGCTCACGTGTCAGTGCTGCCAATCTGGGGGCTTTAATGGATGATAAGTGCTCTCCAGAACAACAAACAGTACTATTAGATTTAAAACAGGAGACTGATTTCTGATATGTTTTACTATTGACTGCTCACTTCTTTCTTTCTCTTTCCTGGCTACAATTTCTCTACAGGATTATTTGGTTTTGCATTGTCATATCAACATCTACATATGAGTGAAAACATTCTTCTTCATGACTGAGTGACTAAAAAGAGCTGAAACTCCAGGCTGAATTCTCCTGCTGAGCAAATTTCCTTTTTAAAACTGCAAAATAACAGCAACAAAAAAAGTTCTTGGAACTCATCAGCATAGGAAGCAGTTTAATTAAAGACTTGGGAGCAATTACAAGCAAGAAAAAATTAAAAGATTCCATTTTGGAAGCATGAGCTCTCCCTTTGGGGTTCATAAGAGTGTTTCAAGTGTTCAAAGTGTTTAGGAACAGTTCTGATTTAATGTCCAAACAGAGAGGGCTTTGTTTGTCAATATTTCACTGTCACATGAAGGGTCAATTCCTTCATTATTCCAGTGATAGTCCAGACCTTATAAGCAAGGTAAGAGCATTCAGAGCTGGATATAAGCTCTGTGTGAGGTAGATGAGATTTTCTTGCTTTTCGGTATTTTCTGTCTAGTTGAGAGCAAGTTGAGTTGCATGGTACAAGGTCTGCTCCTGGAGTGTCTTGCTGTAAAGCATCTTAATGATTAGGTTTTTCAAACAGAAGAATTTGGAGGCTAAAGGCCACTCTGCCCCAGCATGAGAAGGCGTCTCCCTTTGGCAGCAGTGAATAGTGGTTATGCCTGCTTATTTTAAAGTTGAAGTTAGGTCTAAAAATGTCAGAGGCAAATACTGCCCCTCACAACTTCCTGCCCCACTCTGCAGGCCTCCCTTGCATTGACCTCAGCTTCCTGATATCACATCTGAGCTAGTACAAGCCAAAATTTTGAGCTCTTCTCCCCTTGCTCCAAAGTGGCTTGACCAGATTCAGCACTGGTCTGAGATCATCTAACTCCCAGAAAGTGATGCTGGCCCTCACATGTGGGACCTGCCTCCTGACTGGTTTTGTTAGCTGCTGAAAGAGCGGGTCCATAAGCTGAGGGCTGGCACAGGGCTAACTCGTCACATGGAGCCACGCAAGTGCACGCAGCTCTGTCTCTGTCACTGGGAAGGGAAAGGAAGAAGCAGTTGCTGGCTTTCCTTGTTTCCAAACAGAAACTCATGTCCTGACCAGCGCAACAAGGAACACAGTCTGCATATTCTCATCTACAGGCTGAGCCATTTAATTTCACTCAGACCCCAGACATTGCTGTTATTATTTATGGGGTTTTGATCTGTGCTTTCCCACTGGTCTATCAACAATAAATAAATGGTTTCTCATCATTACGGTGCCTCAAGACAAGAAGGATGGTGCTGAAGTGACTGACATCACCTCTCCTTGCTCTGTAATGCATGAAGTCATTTTCCCATCATATTCATTCTTTTGGAAAAAATAAAACCAGCAACTCCCATTCTAGCCCATTTTGGGAGTCTTCCCTTACCCAGGTTGTATTCTGGGCATGAACTGGATAAACTCAATCAATGCAAAAAAGGCTCATTGATGTCAAATAGATGGTTCCTGGTCCCAGATGTGTCATGCTCAGTTAGTGAATAACAGTGTGTGAAATAAAGCAATAAATCTTCTTACTTGCTGACTGCTGTGCTGGGCTGCCATGCGAAGACACTCACACGCTCACTAATTCTGTGTGATGAGTGAGGCTGGCTGCATCCCCATCATTTCCAGAGGCCAGAAGAGAGGTGCAAACATATTGAGTTGGGACGAGTGCTGGATCAGTGTTCCTTTCGAACATCTTGAGGCCATTATTGGAAATCTGACAGCAATATGCCGTGGAAACACTGTCAGTTTTAGGCCTGATTTCAGTGAGGCTGTTCACAGTGCAAGGTGGTGCCTAGAGCAGAAAGAAACGGTGCAGCTGGACTGTGTGCTTGCTAAATAATTGACTTTGTCCTCACTCCTTAGCAAGCATTCAGGCTGGGGAGCACACCGGGGTGCTCAAGGTGGAGGGTACTGATGGATGTAGCTCAAGGAGGCACTCTAGTTAAAGGAGAGGATTGAGCCCCTCCCTGCATGCCTCTCCCATGTTCTGGATGAACTATGTTGAAAGAAAAACGAATGCAGTACCTGTGTCAACCACCCTGTGAGGTCTTCATTGAACCCCAGCATCAGAAAGCTGAGGCAGCCTATAGGGGGTGGTAGATATTGACAGAGTCATGGCAGAAGCCACTGATTCACTCCAGGCAAGAAGCTGACAAGAAAGTCTCTAGGGAAAAGGATGAGAGCAAGGAGTCTTAAAAACCTTAGATATATTCAGTGGAAAGGGAAAAGCACAGGCTCAAACCTCAAAAGTCTGTTGGGCAGCACCTAAGTCTTACAATATTTGGTATCGCTGTCATGTAGTGATGACCCTCAGTTGATAATGGCCTGCTTGGATTCAAACTGGTGTAAACGTCTGTTACCTGTAACTCCAAGACCTATTGTCTTATGACTGTCAAGGGAGAGACTTCACAAAAAGTTCTTGCCTTGTGCAAGGACACTGGGCATCATAGCTGGGAGCCATTAAAATATTGACCCTTAATCCTTTCTGGTATAATATGTGGACAGGTGTTAGTGTAGATAAGCCAGTATGAGACATCATCAAGAAGCAAAACCTGATGATTAACAATTTCCTATTATGTTTCAGCCACCTGTGGCAGCAAGTTTTGCCTGTGTCCATGCCCATGTGTTGTAGCTGGCGTGTACTTCATGGCTTTCTGTGAAGGATGCCTGACTTGCCCCTTAAAACAATCTGCTCCTCTGTTCAGTTTGGGTGAATTGTGCTGTACATTTGCCATCTCCCTTTTTTTGCTGTCCACCCCCTGGGTGAATTTGCCCCTGGGGTGTACTTGAGAAAAGAAGCAACGCTTGAGGCAGAGAAGGGGCGTTGTTTTCAAGTTTACCTGAGCTGGTCAGCACTTAAAGCCTCTGGGGACCCAGAATCACCACTAGCATGAAGTGTCGGTGCTTGAAAATGAATACTACCGTTTACTGTGGAATAACCAGGCTGCCCATGACTGCTGCTTGAGCACACAAGGATTTTGCTTAGAAATACTCACTGTGGCCTCCATTCAGAAAAGCCGTTCATCGTAAAGCACATGACTCCAAGTGGACTTCAGCACAAGCAGCTCAACCAGGGCAGAAGTAGGGAAAGTAAATTTGGATTTTGGTTCATTTCTTTCTGTTTCAGAACAGTTAGGCCTGGTGAACATCTGCAATGTGTTCCGGACAAAAAGAGATGACCTCTAWCAAACTGTTTAGCCTCTACCTTAATTTTGCTCTAAGATTAGTCTCGCTGTGTAAATAGTTCTTCAGATCTCCAGCGTTGTACAAATAGGAGTCTCACTTCACAGTCTATGAGGTGAGCAAGTGTTTTATTGCTATTCAGCCCTGATTCAAACAGGTACATAAGTACAGCATTTATTTAAGCATGTCACTAAGTCCATTGTTTCCAAAAAGTTAGGTGTGTGCAGAATCTGCATCTCTGCCAATAAATCTAAAAAGGGTAGTCAAGGGTACTGGGAGCAAAAGCAAATGAAAATTAGAAAATCTCAGTTGCTCTTTCCAGAACCACAGATCAAAACACTCTGCCTCTTTTTTGAAACATTTTGTTTCCTGTCAGTGTGGTAAAAATCACTTGACATGCAAAGCCTGATACTATTTCACCTTTGCTGTCTGAAAAAAAAGACATTTTGTAAATTCTATAGCAGGTCCTTTTCTTTCCTCCCCCACCTCAAATATCCAGTCACTTCAAAGAAGGTAAAAGAGAAGAACAGAGAAAAAAAATGAGGAAGATGCAGCAAAGGCTTTGATTTGTCTATGGCACAAAACTGGATTATAATGTCATTTGCTAACTGACAGATCATTTAGTGTCCTGGAAGAGTCTGTTTTCACACCACTGAAGCTCTCACAGGGGAATTCTGTGTGGGCTCCTTATTGTCAGAGCTATTTTTCACCCAATTTGTTTCCAAATGGTGTCTAACCTGAGGTCTTCCCACTGAGAGGGCTTTAAGCAATGATTAATGAGAAGTGTTTTGCCAGACCCACCTGGGGAATGGCCCATCTGCGAACTCAGGTAAGATGGAGCTGCCTACAAGGCATTGGCTTGTGAATGGCAGACAGCTTCCCATGGCTGGAGGCATAGCTCACAGCAAAGGCAAGGTGTTCACTGTTTGCATCTCAGTGATTCATAAAAGGACCGGAGATAAATGTCATTCACTCTATCATCAATGTCTGGTTTGAAGAAACAATCTCCCTCTCTGGGGACGGATCCCCTTCCTGCTCCATATTCAATTATATTACGCATTCAGCATAGGTACAGCACCTACATGGGGTACAGTTGAAGTGGCCTAAGAGCACAAACCACGCTAGGTCTATTTGAATGTGGCAAGTTAGGAGATGCCTTTTTTCACATGTCCACCTGGTTTTCAAGCACTTTATTGTCTGGGCTGTGAGCTCTCACCCCTTGCTTTGAGTGGCAGCTCTGTACCACACTGCACGTTCACCCCTAGCTATATTGGCACCATGGTAAAGCAGGTAGGAAAACTGATTTATATCTTACGTTCACGTTAGCAATTAAATAGTTTTGTTCTGCCAGCAAAATCCAGTTATCCTTGGCCTCCAAAATGGAGACCTTTTCAGACATGTGCCCCTCTGATGAGTGTAGACAAGATGGCCTTATCTTTTCCTTTGGTGCGAGAGTGCTCATATGCAGAACATTGCTAACAGTACCTGTGAATTTCTCGGTAGCTGCCTAAAATGATCATTAAAATGCTCACATAAAGTTAAGAAGCCCTGAGAATTTGGTTTCTCTCTGTATTTATGAGGCTGAAATCTGAGCATGTTTCTTATAGAATAATTTCCCTCCTCTGATTTATGTGGAAGCTCCAGGCTCAGTTATCATCTGGAAATACATTCCTATACAGTCTGTGTCATTTAAATGCAGCATCCTACTGTCCCATCTGTCAAGACCAAAACATAATGGGTCCAACTGTCTATGAATAAAACAGATTGTTTGTAGGGAATATTTATTGCCGATAAAGAGCAAGAGTTTATATTGGCAAAAGCCGTCCTTCTTGCAAATAGCTAGAGGCTCCCAACATCCCCTGACTTTCAGCAGTGTTTATTCCACTGAATGTGAATCCAAAACATTTCTCACTCACTGCTTGGCAAGATGAGTTTGACAATGGTTTTCTAACCAACTGTTGTGACACCACCAGTGTGTTTGCCCAAAATTTCACCTGCAAAACAATCTCCCACTTTCTTTAACTACTTTTCTTGCCAGCAACATGTTTACCATGATTTAGATGTCTATTATATGCATGAATGACTTGTCTACTTAATTTCATCAAAAAAATGAACCCTCATAAGTGGCACAGATGCTGGTATGATGGTAATCAAATTAGTTTTTGGACAGGTTTATGGCCACTTGCTGTCAGTTAAGCTCTCTTTGGCTATCTTCACTCCTAATACAGTTTTGATGGTGATTAATGGCTCCATTAATACACTATTTGTGCTGTGATAGACACAACATTATGGACTTGTTTGCTGACCACAGATGATCATGTATTTTTGTAAAACTCAGTTCTGAAGAAAACACTCATCATATTTGATATGTCAGTGTTACATATTGCCATGCAGAGGTCACATGGAGAGACCTTCCCCTTATATCTTCCTCACCACAGATGAGCTTCTGTGCTGCTAAGATAGGCAGAAGCCCCATGAAGAATGTGCTTGTATTAAATGTTCATCAAGATTCCTCATGCTGGTAATACGCCAAGGACCTCATTACACTGATTTTCCCTGGCTATTCTGCCATGCCACTAGTCCTCCTTTTCTCTCTTGCATGCTTCCAACTTAATTTCTTTGTCTTGAGAGCCAAGAAAGGTGGTGTTTTTTTACTTCTTCCCTTTTCTAGCCCGCTCTCTTTTTAGCATTCTCCTCTCAATTCCCTCTCCCTTAGACAAGCTTTTCTGAGCTGTCCACAATCAACAGTGAGTCTAGTCAAATGCTGTAAACCATTTTAAACTTCTATTCATCCATTGCCACTCTACTACTAACTATGGAAACAAGCTAAAACTTTGCAGCTGGTCAGAATAGGGATGGTGCGTAAAGCTCTCAATCTGTAACAATGCTGATAACCAATATTATTGCTTTGTTTCTTTGTGGTCTTCCATCTGTTGCCTGGATTTGCCTGTTGTCACTTGTTTCATTTCTGGATTATGAACACTCAGGGGCAAAACCAGCTTTCTTATCTGTATTTGTGCAGCACCTAATGCAACAGAGACCTTGTGCTGCCTTAGGGTTCTGGATATTGCTGACGTTTCCTTCAGATGAGCTGGCTTAATAAGTTGCTGGTGATGGACAAATTACAGCTGGAAGGAGACCACAGGAGGTAAGCAGCACTGCTGAATTTCCTACAGTTTGGGACTCCGTCCTGGAGCAGTATCTGGGTGAACTTCTGATATTAAAAAAAAACATAGCCATAGCCTTTTATCTAATGGCTGTTGTGAAGCAGGCTTTCTTTGGGAACGGTGCTGCAGGTCCTGGCATTCTGTTCTCTATCACTTGCCATCTACCTCCCCTGCATACCCGCAGAAGGACACATATACACCTTCAAATTATTCATTCGCAAATGAAATTCTGAGGTCACTGAAACAAGCCCACTGATTCCTATTATTCAGTGACAAGCAGGAAGAAAATGGTGACCACAGAAAGAGGCAAATGAACATTTTAGAGATATTTGCACTGATTTTTTATAGTTGAAGAAATACCTGGGGCTTTGTTTTGGTCTGGTTTATTTTCTGCCAGTAATTAAGCCTAGCTTTTTTCTAACCATATTTGATTTTTATGTTCATCTGTGCACTTGCCTAAACCCCACCCACTGGCTCCTCTGCAAATATTTATTATGCAAATGGTTTGTTTTGAATTGGGTGATCTGAGCAGATGCCCATTTCTGCATAACTGTTCTTTAGGAAAATTGAAGAATAGCTGGGTAACATATTATCGAACTAGTTAAATAGTTAACATTGGTATTGAATTGCTATAATTGCTCCTTGTAGAGTTTTGTTTTCCAGTAGTGACGTTTAGACTCCTTCTGCCTAAGCTACCTCTAACTACATCCCCCTGCTAGGCAAGCACCTTTGATTGTCCAGCCCTTTCTCTGGAAACAGTAGCTCTCCCTACTTTCTTTAAATCCAATAATTCACTGTACTACACCTTCACATAGGAAACCAAGGCCCCATCTGCCAGTAAAATTATTTTTAACTTTTATTGACAACCTTATTTTCTGAGAGCAGACAACTTTATTAAAATCTGTTACTAAATGTCCCTTCCTCTATAAATTCCGAATCCTGTCTGGCTCACCTTAAAACAAGTGCTTCATTTCGTGGTCTACTGGATGCCAGATGACAGGGAAAAAAGTTAACTATTTGGAAACTTCTGTGGTAAGAAGAGGCAGGAGCAAGGGGTGCAAGCGAAAAGCTTCCACAGTACAGCCATCTAGGTGGAGGACAGCAAAGGCTCAAAGTAAGGGAGTCAAGTAGGGAAAAGCACTAAATCATGTAAAGATGACTCATTTTATCTGTTTATCTTAAAGATAGCCTAAAACACTATTGAATGAGGACAGACACATATACTTGCATATGCATTCACATGCACATGCATGTGCACATTCATATCTACATATAAACGTATATGATGGTATGTTCCACTAGACAACTACCATGTGGGCTTCCTTGGTCACTCTGTCACCTGACTCCTTCTTCATTTATTCAGGATATTTTCACTAAGGTAGTCACATATTACCTCATTTTTTTCTAAAAACTATATGAAATCATACCAACACAAAATAAACAAACCCATGATATCTTTTGGTCTATCTGATACACAGTGTTATAAGACCAGGCATCTGGTGAAAAAACATGAGCTGAAGTTACATTACAGACTGTCTTGCATTATAGACATCCTGCTACACTGGCAGTTCTACTCATTTCTCACCTGAAATACCTGCAAGTTTCAGGCCTATTGTGAAACCTTGGCATTATGGGCACTCTATTGTATCATTCCTGTGAAAAGTGAAGCCTTCCGTAGAAAAGTGTCTCCGATAGCTTCTAATTCGCATATTAACACTGAAATAAGGGTACCAAAATGAAAACTTTCCCATTTTCTCCTCAGCTCTTCCCCTCTGTGTGACTATGGCTCAAAGCATGTTCATGTGAACATATGTACGGCTGCTGTTGCAGGTCTCAGGAAGGAGATTCTATCCATCTCCTGGCAAGGTTTGCCCAAGCAAGGTTTGCCTTAGCACCAGAGTACCACAGGCCTGGCCACAGCAGTCTGAGCAGAGCTATTTCTGCCAAGTGAGCGCTAAGAAAGTGGCTTTTGCTTTCCTCTGCCTAACTTCTGCCTTCAAAAATAGCAAGACTAATGAACCACTGCCAGGTCACCCCAATCCCCAACCCCGACCTCATCCCCTGTCCCAGTGTGACTGGGGCTGGCGACCCAGTGTGACARCCCGGCACTGGGTCCATGCTTTCCACCTTGGAGGCTAAGCCAGGGTTTATGTACTCTTGTGTATGATGGGCAGAAATCAAACAGCCAAAGGTCTTTTGTTCGCTTTCCACTGGCCGCTGGAATACAGAGATTACAGAGGTGTCGAAGTGTGATGCCCCAGGTGACAGCATGGTTGTGTAGTTGTTTTCTCCAAACCCTCTCTTGAAAGAAACTAATGGCGTTACTGCGTGGAATCACTGAGAATAAGGATGTGCATATAGGCAAACTCTCAGAGAGGAAAAGGAGGCGACCTACCGGGAGCTGAGTTTCTGAGATGTATTGTCCATATGCACATTCCTTCCCACGTTCCTTCCCCTGGCCCTATAACAGATGTTACCAGCATGTTGTAAAACCATTTATTCTCCATAAGAACAAAAATTTTCAATCTATTTGAATCTCAGTTGCAAAAATTAGTGTCACTTCAGTGAAACCATATATGTTGTTATATAGCTTGAGAGTTAAACCTAAACAGACAGTGTGTGAATGAATATAATAGAAGAAAATTTGGTTTTGTGTCATTTTAAGTAAGTGATCCAATATAACCAGCAGTTAACCATTTCTGAATAACTCCTTTTGTGTTACATGCTGAATATATACAAAAAACCACCCCATAGTTCAGAATTTGCTGTTTCTGTGCAGGAATATGCAAGTTAGCTTACCTTACTTTACCTGCATGAGTTTTTTCTTTACCATTATATTTCCTTCTTCTCTCAGCTTTTCAGTGGAGAAATTACATTTTACCTATAAACACACACAATACAGACATGGGTGCACACAGCTGTTCAAACGTACATGTATTTGTATGCTTGTACACATAGATTCCTCCATAAAAAAGTTAGTAAACTCAGACTTGCTGGTGACTTCTGTTGCCTCATATAATAAGACTAGCTGATGGGAAGGGAGTATTCCAGTATAATTTGACATTTAAGAATTTTTGATATATACATTAATTCTAAAACTCCTTATAGACATACCCATATCCCCCCAAAATTCTAATTTGTCTTGCCACACTCTCATATAATGTTATAATGAAAGAAGCTGTGACCCCCAAGCTACCTTGGACAAGCAAAGGGAGGGTGTAAAGATAAGCATTTGTGATGCTGATCTCTTTGTCAAAAGAGAGATTACTGTCCTGTGAGACAGTTTAAATGAAGTAGGCAAGAATCTGCCTGGTATCTTCATAGCTTTCTGATTTATACACATGCACATACACACACAGTAACTTTGGGCTCAGATCAAGACATGAGMACGGTATGGCCCAGCAGTGAGGGTTTGCTGGGAGTGTGAAAGCCTTCCTGGAGTGAAAAATTGGATTCCTCTCCCCAGGACATGCTCCCTCACCTATCCACAGGCACCCAGTGGCAGCAAGTCTCCCCAGCACCACAGTGAATACCCTGGGCCCTTTCTCTGGGGGATACAGGACATGCTCTTCCCAAACCCCTACCTGCCCTAGGGAGTCACAGCAATGCAACCAGMCAGTGCCTGGGTTGAAGCTGAGAGCTGACCCAGCACATACCTCTGGGCTTCTCTCGGTCTGAGGTCAAATGCTTCAGCTTGCAGTCGGGTGAGAGGCTTCACAGTACCAAATAGTGTTGGACTGCAAGTGACCTTAGATGTTTTGAGCCCGCAGAGAAAACGCTGCTCCTCCATGACGGCACCAAAAGCTGGCCACGGCACCACTAGTAACTCGCGCTTCAAAACCAGGCCTTTCTGAGCACATGCAAGGGCTGGCAAACACATTCAGGAAAAAGCTCACGAGCTCCTTGAAGGGAGTATTTCAATACCGAATGATAGTGAGAATGCTATGAACATGTCAATTAACATCACTTAAAGATTTTTTCTTCCCACTAAAACAGCTTTTCAATGGAAAACCATTTTTTCGACTAAACATACTTTTTATGAAAAGTGTTTTCTTTCCCTAGAACATATCAAGTTTTTATCAAAACCCTTGTCGTGAACACAGACTAATTTTTTGGGGCCATAAATATTCGGTTTCCTAAAACAAAAGAAATAGAAACTGATTCTAGGAGATTCACTGAATAAATTGTTTATAGTAAGTTATTTAATTAGCACTGCTCTTAACTGTGAATTATGGGAACTACATGGAGTTCATTTAAAAGCAGAATAATTCAGTAATCCTTTTAGCATCTCAGTGCATTTGCCATTATCTTGCTACATCATCTTGTCACCTTCTCATAGAAAGGAAGAGACAGAAAGTGTAGTGACATAGGCCCCTTGCTCTCCCTTCTAGCATTACTGCTCCAGTGTTTGCRGGAGATTATTCTAGTATCTTGATATCATTTTAGTCCCTGAGATACCTTACTGTACTGTGTTTTCTCTTAGCTGCACTAATCTTCATCAGCCAGGAAATCCTTGATCACACTGAGATTACAGTTCATGAAGTCAATATGAGATCAGCAGGTTTCATGAAATGTTGTGGCTTGCAAAACTTCACCAAGTGCAACATGGACACAGTCGGTCTGCTTACCATGCACTCTGCAATCACCAGGTAGGGGCCTGATCTAGGGGAGGGGTGCAGTATTTCTTCTGACCTCAGTGCAAACTGGGAATAGCACCCCTAGGACAGGGCACTGACTTCTGCTTCCGCTTGAGAACAAGATACAGTTAGTCCATCGCTATGAATATTACAGAAAAATAAGTCCACAGCTCTCCATTTCCACACATTCATGGGCAGTGACAGGTTGTGATTCTTCTCTGTAGCACTAACCAAGTTTTCTTGTTCTGGTCAAGGAAAAAAACATTATTATAAGTCTTCAGAAGTCAACAATAACCTCGGAAGAGTTAATGCACTGACATTTTTACTGGGGGGGCAATATTGTGTGTGTGGTCATTTCAAACCATTTTTTCAGATTGTGTCAAAGTAAAATCATTTTCTATGATGAACCACATTGTAAATGGATGGTGTGTGGGGGGAGGTGGGAGAGCAGGGAATCAAATTACATTTGGAAACAAAAGCTTTAACTTCTGGCACCTAGACAATTAGTTTTTGCTTCTTCTGTTGTTGGTCCTCGTGGTTTCATCTGTAATATGTATGGTGATTGTTTGCAGCCTGGCAACAGCATGAAGTTGTGTGGGGGAGGGAAAACTATAGCCCTTGTTAGCTGGGATCCAAACTTCAAAGGCTTTGGGGACATTGAGCAGACAGGTTTCAGCAGCCGTTAAGGCAGACATGCAAACAAAAGGGCTCCTTCCATTTCTGTGGAGCAGGGGTGACTTTTTGGCGCATTTTTGTTGCTGTTGTTTTAATTTTGCCGGGAGTGGAGGGAGCAAAGCTCCTGGCACCGGGGCCACTGCATTCTGCCCATGACTGTGTGCCCTCTCCTTGCCGTGTCAGAAGCAGATATGGGCATTTATGGCCTCATAAATCACGGGATAAACCATACATGAGCAGCTGGTACATGTGCTAATAACTATAATTATTAATCATGTCGATTTCACACCCTTCAAATTTCTGCTCCGCGCTTTCGGCAGGAAAGCCGTCCCTGGCGCCTTGAGCTGTTTATGGTATGAAAATATGATGAGCTGACAGTCTTTGATAATTGTCCTATGACAGTATTGATCTCCCTACAATTGGGTTTGTGGGGTATCGCTACCCAACAAAAGTGGCTCTCCTCGCCTCCTGGTATATATCATTGTCACACATCCCCCATTGTTACGGAGGGGAGTGAATTACTTTCAGTATTCGTCCCAGTCTTTAGCTAGCAGGTCACCATTATTCTAGCCTTATGTCAGTGTGGGGACATTTACTTTGATGTTTTCTTTTGTATCTTTCTTAGGGCGAAAGCATTTGGCTATATAGAGCTGCTTCAAAAAAAAAAAAAAAAAAAGTCAGCAGTTCAGGTTGGGGTGCCTGGTGCGAGGCAGGGAAATATTCGTCCTCGCGGGCAGACGCATCCAACCTCCCTTGTCCTTGGTGCTGGCTGCCTCCACCACGGAGCATTTCACCCAGCAGCAGCCCAAGAATTGCTTCCAGCCCCAGTGAGTGCAGTTGCTGGTGACTCTTCCATCATCAAGRRGGRAAAAAAAAAAAAAAAAGAAATCTCCCCCTGGCCTCACTGCAACAGCAAATTTTTTTCCATGGAAGGGCTTTTTCTTTATTAGTATTTTGTTATTTAGCATTTATTTAGCAGTTATTTAGCACATCCAGCAAAGTCTGGCAATACAGCAAAAAACCAGCTTTATAGATGACACTGCTCAGTGATTAAAAACAGTAATGATAACAATAATTTCCCTTACAGCAAAATAACCCTTTCAGGGCTGGGTAGCAGCACCTTCACAGGCTAATCTGCATGTTAACTTGACACTGTGGTGGCCAATCATCTCCCACTGGCCTGAACAAGGGCATGGGACTCTCCCCACTTGTTCCAAAATCTGCATGGCCCCCATTGGGCAGCTTCTAAATTACTCCTGCTGTCTTTACAGCTGCTCCGTTCCAATGACCCCCAGAAGGGTCCAGGGATTGTTAGAAGAAATTTCTATTAATCAATCACAAACAGACTGTTACAATTTCACACTTTTTCTCCCATCATTTCACACATTTAATGAATTTTGGGGTCTGTTACTTTCAAAACAGTTACGATCAAGGCCACAAAAAATTAATTAATAATAATGGAAAAAATAAAATGCTGAACAAAACAAACAAACAAACAAACAAACAAAAACAACTGACAGCAGCAAGACAGGAAGTGCCACTTCCAAAGTATTCCTGCAATGGACTCAGAGAAGGGCCGAATGGGAACAGAGGACATCAAGCAGCAGATTCCTAGTTCCTTCTGGGCCTGATCCTGCTCTGTTTTTGTCAAGAGGATTTTTGCATTTGACATCACCATGAACAAAACAGGCCCTGAGTCAGTTACAGACAAAACCCTTAAACCTCATTTCCTTCAGGGCTTGAGCCCATTTGTAATTACCCAGGATTAAAAGGCAACCTACTATGTCAAAGGGCCACATGGTCCCTCAGCTGTTTACTGTAAGGTCATTTGCTCTTTTCCCTGAGGGTATAAACACATCAGGGTTACCAATGATTGGCAGTGTCAGACACTGGACTGCATGTTTCACCTTCTAGTCCATCACCCTCGCTCTGGTTCGGGGGGACTGGAGTCTGCTACCATCTTCAGAAACCTTCAAACATTACTGGAAGCCTCTTCTTATTCCTGAACTGACTAAGGCAATTCAGATTTCAACTGGGCAAGGGTCCAGCTTGCTTTCTGATGCTCTTTTATTCACGCTAACAGAAGGGGCCTTACCTTGTGAGACAACAGCAGGGCCAGGCCGCCAGAAGTGGGGCAAAGAGTGGGACTTTGTGCAAACAGCACCCACCAAGCTCATTCACAAACTGGGCACCAGGCAGTTAGTTGCCTCTGTCTTAGGTCACTTTGCTGAGGAGGAGGTAGTGGCTGGGGAAGGAGGAAAGCAGCGGGACAGCATGGCAAACTTCAGCAGGCAAAATATCTGGTTTGCGCTTACTGACCTTGAAGTCACAGATGTATTTCACATTGTGGTTGTGTTTTGTGAACATTATGTTCTGTCACGGGTGCAATACACAGGCCAGTCTACGAAAAGGCCCTCTTTATAAAAGTCGTTGAGATGCTGTGGAAGTGAGCTGAGTACTCATCACCCTGGGCTGAGGGCAGGAGGAGCACCTCCTCTGCCTTTGACATCCTCTCTAGCTACATGAGGTGTAGCTCTCTTGAGTTCTAAGCCACTGTTTCCTGTCCCTGTCATGTCAACTAACACAGGCTTAAGGAGAGTGTAATAGTAAGACCACATTAAAAAAGTCAGTCTCACTGATGCCTGTGACAATTTGCACTCCTTTTTCCTTCTTCCCCCGCCTTCCCAAATCTAATGCAATGCAGCAAATAAGCATCATGCTAAGGAATATCAGCAATTAACAAACCACATAAATAGAGCCATCTAGGATGGAGGGCAGGATAAACCACTTAACCCTCCTGACAAGTAAGATTATATTGCCTCTTATTGGACATCTATTAGCAAATGCAGGTCCCCAACATCATTACTTCTCTGACCACATGGTCCCCTCCTGCTGTCTCTGCTTGCTACTCTCCCCATCATCCATAGGCAATGCCAGGAGACTCATGCTATGCATTGAAACCCAGAAATAAAAAGAGGAACAAGCAAATAGGTCTGGGTGGTCAAGCTGAGTGTAGGACACAAAATCCCTAAGCCATTGCTGATTGATGCAGATTATTTGAATTTACTGTGTCTACTGCGTGAATGGACTTGACTACTAACTAGTCCARCCTGTACAATAAAATCTCACCACGATGTATTTGGATGGATATGAACTGACTGTGGGTCTCTGAGCCCATCTGGACCCACCGAATCCATCTTCTCTGCAGCTGCATCGGTGAGACAGTATGCAAGAGCATGGCTCAGGCCAGAGAGGCCACGATCCAGCGATGAGAGSAAACTCTTCCTCCCCAAGTGGTATTGGGGATTAGCAGGCTTTTGGTTTTGTATTCTGTGRGTTTGGAGAATTTTATACTTGCCTGTGAAGTGGCTCTTGATCCCAGCCAGAATTAGGTGCCTTAGACTCTACACAATACCTCTGAACTCCTACTGGGATGCTAGGGGTTAGAAATGGGTGGGTAATGGTTTTCCATTGTGCAAATACATGTTTTTCGAGATGTCCCATACTTCCAGCAGGGAATCACTTCTGACTTTTGCCTGGGAAAAGTGGGAATCCCTCTCAAGCATTGAACCTCCTGCTCAGCAGAGCCCCACCAGGGCTGGAGTCAACAGAAACTTAAATCCCTGCTCTGAATTAGTATCTCACATTCCAGCCAAGTGGCTTCATGTCTAGATTATTGCCTGATTGATGTTCCAGCTCAACTGCACATCTCACAAACTTCACCAAAGCAAATTTCATGGTCATTATAATACTTTCATGACAAATCTGCAATGTGCTAAATCTGTATTCCCCCCTCCCCCCCCCAACCCTCCCAAACCCTCAATGCACTCTCATTTTAGCTTAGTTGAATGATTTGCAGTCTCCTAATGCTTGGTTTATTGGCCTAACAATCTTCGTAAGGAGTCTTCTTCAATGCAGCAGGTTTGTCTGTAGATCTAATACATTTATTTGGAAAAAAACTTCTGTTGGTCATTCATCTAGAATTATCCCTTTGTGCCTCTTCACAGATGCACTATATTTTTCTCCTCTGTGTGACAGCTGTCTCTATCAGAGACTGTGAGGCCATGTCTAAACGTGTACATATGGTCAGAGTGTGGGCTCAGGTACCATTACATAGCCATCCATACAGTTTTGTTGTTACCCTCCTTGGAAAGTCTCTGGCTTGTGTCACCTAATGCTTTCCTTGGCAATGACTTGGTTTGAAGGATAGTACAAAGCAGGGGTTGTCCCCACCAGTGTTATCAGGGAAGAGAGTTTGGTCATATGGATATGAGCTGCCCTGTGCCACTTGTCCTTGGTATCAGAAAACATAGCACAGGTCCATTTTATTTAGTATAGATGTTGCCTGCAGCCCTCATGTGAGGGCTGTATGCTATATGTCTGCTGTATGGAGACAACCTAGGGTTTGGTTTCAACCTCAGRACTCATAGAAATTTCCCAAATATTCAATGTCTCATCTAAATTATTCTAGCCAGAGTTTACTTGATTAGTCTTACCTCCTCTCATCTAGTCTCTCTTCTGTTATTGCCAGAAGGAAATAGGGATGCCCCCAGACAGCAATTCATCTCACCCTGGGATATACTCAAGATAGACAGAACGAGTTACCCTCAGGAGGTGCCTGTTTGGACATGAGAGGAGCTGAGATGACGAGCCGAGAGCAGAACACAAAAGTCTGGACAGCTAAAATTAGCTAAGATGAACACTTTTGCTTCCCTATGTCCTGCACAGCCTCATAGACACCCTCTTCTATCTACTCCAGTTCATTCTGGTATGCACATTTCACTAACACATTTCGCTCGTTTATGTCACAGGCCAAGGTGGTGGAGACCTTTGCTTTGTATTCCACTTTGAGTTTCATCATCATGTTCGATCCAATACCTCCTCTCCCCAGATACTCACTGCTCCTTTCAGAAATCCATGCGTTCTTGCAAAAAAACATTACCTCTGTAATGCAACATCACTAGTGCTTGAAATCTGCCTGTGCTATAATTTTCTCCATATCTAAAACAAACAAGTCTGGAGTCAAGGCCTAATGCAGCTTATGCTGTTGTTTGTAGCTATGGTTTTTTTTTCACCCTTAGGTTCTGCCCTTAACCCCATCTGATCAGGTAACCCCACCCTGACCAGACATACTACATTTGGAAATCAATTTTCATTTTTGAAAATATTTAGTTTTCTGGGAAAGTCAAGTTCATTTTGCAAAAGCTCTTTGTGTTGCTTGCTAGTGGTGCCATAAGTTTTAGAAGGATGCTAGGTACCCTTGACTAAATTGCTTCTGAAATGTGACTTTGAGGGATGGAAAAGGCTAACCAAATTTAGGCTAACCTAAAGTTAAGATAGTCAGCCTAATCCGTCTATGTTTCTTGTACAGGCAATGGAGAAAGCCAGAGTTCTCTGGAGGGCTATATAATGGTTCTCAGACTGCCTAAAATTGGACTTAGTACATTTGGATACTTTTGAACATTTACCCAAGCTACACTGAATCCAGATTTGCTGAACATGACTTTATTAACTGTGTCTATAGCAAAATCGCCCGTGGTTTAATCTGGCAGTTGTTGTGAATAGAAAAGGCATTTATACGTCATTCTTGCATGGATGACAGTATTCCTGGACTGTGTCAATATTTTGTCTAATGCTCTTTGTCTCACGGTCAGCCATTGCCTACACAGTCCCACACATCCCACAAGGATTTGAGATGCTGGTGTCTCTGGGCCTACCACATATAGCAAATTTGGGGAAATCATCATCAGATTTCTTTTTGCAGAAAACTACAAGCACTGTGTTTGCACTGATCATCTCCCTGACATTCTTCCACTTCTCTGGCAGCTTACTGTCCAGACTGAGTGATTAAAAACAGTTCATTTGCTGTATTTCTGCCAAAAGCTTTTGATGCTATGTTACAGAGGGGTGGTATGACTGTGAGATGCCAGTTTTTAAGTGGCATGGATCTGACTAGATTTTTGTTTCAGGATTCTTTTTTGTCCTTCTTTTAGAAAAAGTGTTCATTTGAAAGTGGAAATTAGTACATACAGTTTTGGTCTGTGTATGAGAGGGAAGTTTCAGAGTTGTAACTGTTTCCTTGGTTGAGGATTTTCAGTTCTTGGTTCTCAGACCTTTTCTATTCCCACATCGCTYGTTCAGCTTCTGTCTCTGTCTCCTCTCCTCTGTCCTCCTCTTATTTTTTCTGTGGTTTGTAGTGATACAAGGAGAAAAAAAGAAAGGAGGGGAAGATGGAATGGAAAAAGTTGGTGAGAAAAGGATTTTGAAATGTATTCTTTTTCAGGCTTCTGCTCTACCTTTTTAAGAAGGTGAAATTTACTGACTTCCAGAAACTTACTCGCCTCTGTCCTCAGCTTTGGGGATTTGGATCAAGGTGCATCCCTGTCCCCAGTTACATGACAGGGGTCACTCATTGCCACTTTCCATCTCCACAGCGACTAACTATTTAGGCTCTTTACTAACATTCATCATTACATTATCTGAGCAGTTGCAGTTACAGTTACAGCAGAAATGTTGCTCTGCTCTCACTTCTGCTGTTGTAAATCTACTGCTTTACCTTCACTGTACAAATAAACAGATGGGGGGATTAGACTAGAGTTACTCTCTACTTTACCAGGCTTTTCACCCCCAAATAAATAAATAGTGTTGGCTCCCCTTGCCTCGAAACAACATTCCTGCGATGCTTGCAAAAGAGCTGAAGCTCGCARGCAAGGGATGTCGTTTTTATTTGCCTAACGCTCCCGAGGAGCAGGAAAAAACAAAACGTCAGGACAAGGAGGGCTGTCAAATGAAAGGGTTTCCCAGAGGCTGGCCGGCTCCAGTGTGCAGTAGGTGTATATAATGCCATTCAAGCGATTCAGGCGAAGAGGGTGCGGTGGACAGGCAAGGCTGCTCCCTTTGAAGATGATTCTATCAGGCTGGAAATACAGGAGAAAAGCACAGCTTCTTTCAGCTGTCCCCTTTTGTGTGCTTTCCCATACGAAACTATGTTGCCACCGCTGCTCTGCACTTTGTTATTATGACAGGAAAAAATGAATTTCTAATGAGCTATCTGTGCCAGCTGCAAGCACCTTGTGGATCTCCGTGGCCCAGGAGCTTTGTCAGCCTCTCTTTACTAAATGCTAACCAGCTTGGGGGAGGACGACTGACTGTCAAAGCACATTCCCTGTGAAAACCCTTTTTCTGTACAAATCCAAACAAATGGAAACACCCCAGTTTCCCTAATAAGCTATGCTGTGACATGTCCTCATTTCACAGTGATCGACTCCAGGGACAGAAGGGCTCAGTGAGGCTTTGACAATGTGTAAGGAGCTCTGATTTTTAAAGGCAAGGAATGGTACGTTTAAAATTGATTAATATCCTCTGATTCCCAGAAGGCTTTTCATATGCAATGCAGGAAATGTTGTGCTCAGCCCCTAAAATGCAGTTGCATTTCCCAAGACCATGTCAGCTCTTAGGAAAGCCACGGTAACACAACTGCTTTGGATAAGTCTTAGCGAGAGATTACCACATCCACCATCTGCTTCAAACTGCTGGCCAGGCGGAGGGAGGTCAGGGGTATTCCCAAAGAGGATTTCAGCCACAGTGTTCATACCGCTATGGCCAGTTTAGAGGCTACCATTTTAAAAGTTTTTCAGCTGTTAGCATGGGCTTAGCCAAATAGCACAGAAATATATTTGTTCTTGCATGGCTTGGCCCGCACAGATGGTTACCTGGCAGTTGCACTTGATCATATTTTTGCCAGTGCAATGCCACAAATCAGTTGAAATCAGCGCTTCCATTTCTAGCAAGGTTGTGCAGTGAGGAGCCAATGGAGCAGCACTGCAAGCTGTTTTTACCAGGGATCACACTCACCCCTCATGGCTGCTGTCACCCACGGAGCCCGCTTGCTGTTCAGGCTCTTTTGGTTAGTGAGACCAGGAGTAGTCCAGTCTGGGGAGGGGAAACTGGTGAGTTTTGAAGGATAGCTTTAGGTGAGTTTGAACCCAATTTTCAAAATAAATCTATGCATCAGTGTGCTCAGCATCAGCTAAAGAAGCTTAAAAAGTTGGTGATGGGAGTTTACCGTAACTGCTTGGTTGTCCCCATGCCAAAGGCACTGCATTTTTGCATGGATTAACCACCAACAACCCCGAGCATTTGCACGGTGAGTATCCACACAGTACCTGACCTCCTGAGGGTTTTTTGTGCTGAGAAACTAAGCTCAAAGTGCAGCCTTCTTAAGTGATTGCATACCCTTCAGTAGCCTATCTTAAATACCCCTGAAAAGTCTTCCTAGTCCCTGTGATGATACTGACTGCTCATATCCTCTCCTTCTGCTCACGTTGATGGACAGAAATGAATGACTGACTGAATGACTGACTGGGGGTGATGTCCCTGCAGGTGGTGGTGACATTGATGGAGAATGATGGATGAGGGTGACATGGCTCCACCCCACCCACTTACCCATGTGCATGACAGAAGGTCCCGTAAGCCAGCCCCCACTCATCTGACAATGCCTCCAAGTAGGTATCTGGAAGTGTAAAAACAATGGGTTTGGCTCCAGCAGTGATTGTGCTACAAATTTGGGGCCATTTAATGAGTTACTAATGTGAAAATAATGTTCTGACTTCAGAATTGAAGGAGTAAAGACAGATGGCCCCAAATGCAGGGAAATGCAGCCATAGAATTGGTAATGGCTCTGCCAAGGCTTAGAAAGCAGCTCTTCAGGAAATGTAAGGAAAGGGAAGACCTGTCACTGTCAGGAGCTGACAGAAACCCTCTGATATTTTTCCTTCTCACTTCTCTGGTAGGGGCTTTCCTGCCAAAGCTCACCAAACTGTTCTGGAGATTTGTCTTGCAAAGTCTAAACTGCTGTTTCAAGTTGAAAGGCATCCTGTAAAGGGGAGAAGAAGAAGTTCCTGGCATATGCCTGAGAATGGCAATTGATTGCTAATCCAGATATAGGGGAAGTATTTGGTGATTGATCACTTGATCCCAAATGTCAAAACAAAAAGGCTAAAACACTTGAGGGACTACGGTAATAGTGTTAATGACTGCAAGGAATGTCTGTGTCTTGCAGGGTTTTTATGTTTTAGATGTGGATTGAAGTTAAGAAGATACATTTGGCATTTAAGTGGGAACTGTCAGTTCTTTCTATCCACACTAATTCTGCTTTTATAAAAAAAAACCTCATACACAAAAATTGCTAAAATTCCTATGAAAAAACTCATATTTTTGTAAATGAATAATACCTCTGAAATCTTAATGCAGGGGGAAAAAAAACAGAAGTGAAGTTAATGTAGTTTATTATTCAAGACGACAGGGAAAAAAATAAGCACATTATTCAGGAGCAGCTAACTGTGTATCAAATTCATTTGGTTCTAATGACTGCAATAACAATGTGATAATATCTGATTTCTGTGAGATGTCAGACCCTTCCCAACAATGAATGAGCAGAGCTGCATGCCCAGTAATTTTTACCGTGAGTGTTCCTTTCAGAAGGGTAGCTCTTTTGGCTGCCATTCCCTTTAAAATCCAGTGGCTGGAATTTCAAAAGTAACAGAGTTTCCAGTTTCTGGCCTGACATTGCTTCCTTGATAAATAAATGTTAAATTCTCTTCACTTTCAGAGAGTTTTCTGAAACCCAAATGCCTTAGCGGTACCCAGAATGGATGTGCCCATAATAGCCAAAAGTTTGACACAGACTGACTAGGCCAAGGAGCATTGAACAAGCACAGAAGGAAGCTCTGAAATCCCACTTGGAAGTCCCATGAAAGTTATTGGACGCTGTTTACCTTTGAAAGCTGCTCGCTAAGCTCCAGGCTTTACCCTCTCACTCCTAGTGGCGTGAAGCTCCCAGCGAGGAGGTGACCAGGTCCCTCCTGCAGGGATGGGGCAGTGGCACATCCCCTCCCGCCAGCTGCACACAAGCCCACTCCTGTCTGAAAGCCCTGAATTTAAACTGATCCCAAGCACATAAAAGTATCAATGAGTAAGTTGTCCATAGAATTACGCTTTTCTATAGAAAATATATAAGATTGTTTGCATGATTATGTATTATTATATAATTTAGGTACCGAATGTGTAAGTTACTAGCTTTGTCACACCATGATTTTAGACCTCCCTCATCAGAGCAGGTTTCTTCTCACCCAAGGAGGACACAGATAAGCAGAGACAGGACTGTCTGCGCTTCCCCTTTTAGACACACTGGTCAGGGCTTGTAAGAGGCTTTGGCTGAAAAGAAGATTGTTAACCTGTGGGAAGCAGCTTCTGTTATTTACTCAGTACAGCTAGTGTAGCAGAAGGCTATCCATGTGGTATGCTCTGCAGAGATGTGCCTCAGTCCATGAAAAAGCCTGGGAAATCCTGTGTTGGGAGATGGACAAATCACATAGACTAGGCAGCTCCCATCCATCATGCTAAAACCGCAGTCAGTTACTGTCAGTCCACCTCAGGGGAAGGCGAAAATGAAGAAAGAAAGAGTAAAGCTGTTTTTGCAATGCTGAAAGTAGGAGAGGAGGAAATACGCTTTCTGTGCCCTGTACTGATCAGCTGACAGGTCCCAGCTAGAGATGGGGTATGCTTCCTGAGAACAAATCATGGCAAATGTGGCTCACAAATATATTCATCCTGTTTTAAGTAGCAGTCATATTTAACTCTGTGACTTACTTCTGTGCCGCCTCTGCCTTAGGCAAGACCATGATCCTCTCTGCCCACCCACCAGATTGATCACCAAGCCAGGTTTTATTCCCTGTGCAAATATAATCTACACCCTTTTAGTCCTTCTGAGCCATGGCATGGCACAATGTGCAGCAGCTGAGAGCAGTGCTGGTGGCAGCTCTTTTAGCAGAGGCTTAGGTGCAAATCTCCGTCTTGTCAAGCAAGCTTAGTACAAATAATTAGAGAGGCGTAAGCTAATCCTAAAAGGGTAGACTGTGGCCAGAGCTGATACAGGAGCACAGCATGTGAGTGCAAGCGAGGAGTCCTCTTTGCTCCYGGAGAGGATCTGCAGCCGGGTCTCTGTGGAGCAGTTCAGGGCTGCCTCTGCAACGCTCCTGGGGAAACACGTTCCCACCCCTTTCCTTTCCATCCGCTTGGCCAGGAAAAAACTTGCAATCGCACCATGGATGCCTCTGCCTGTGGGGGCATATTCAGCACTTTTCAGAAGCATCCCTATTAAGGACATCTGCGGAGGCAAGCACTAATGATTTGAACTATTACATGACTAGTTTTCACTCACTCATGAGAATCTCTCTTAGCTGAATAAATTACTGTGAATCTAAGGCATACAAGCCATGAAAACGCTCCTTGAGAATGCAAATATTCCTTAAGCTGGGGACAGAGACTGTAGCATCTCCAGTTAGATATTCTAACATGGAATAGGTGCTGTTCACCAGCCCCTATCCTATAATAGATGAGAGTGCCATGCTCCCCTTCCCTGGGAGCTTGCCTCACAGAGCCAGTCTCCGGAGAGACAACGTCTACAAAGCGCTAACATCTGGTGCCCATTATTTCACCAGCTCTGTTGTGATTAGTCCATATGATAAGTCTGGCCAATTGCTCCTGGTAAGGGATTGCTATGCTCCCTCCACCAGCTTCCTAGAGCTGTCACTTCTGGTTTGTGGCCCCTGCTAATTTGCCACTGCAATTTCCAATATTTGCTCAAATCCCATAAGGAAATATCCCTGCCTTTCAGACAGAAGGGTAGCACTGATAATAAAAAGGGAAGGTTTATCAATTAACTCAAACCGCTCTATTGAAGCAGATTCAGAACCCCTCCTATTTCAATTATGTGAGACTCATGAAATGCTCTGGTAAAACTTTTGCTCAGGCAAGCGTTTTGTGAGGGAGCTGGTGGGATTTACCCAGGCTTTAACAAGTTGGAGAAGAGGTTAAAAAAAGAAATCCTCCTGCTTCCCCAAGGCTTTTCCAGTTGTGTGTCAGCCACTATGATAGCTGGATTGTGTCCAGTTGACAGAATGGCTTCTCCTCAGAGGTGTAGGAGAGGGATTTAGGGCCTTCAGACAGAAGCTTCCTCATAATTTTTCTTTTTCACTCTTCTTTTTTTCATTCATTTGTTCATTCTTTCTTTTGTTCTACAAATGTTGACTCTCCTACTCAAACTTGTAGGACTATAGGAAAATTCTGTTATTCTCATTTTATATTACTGGAAGTAGGCTAAGATAAATAATTCACTAAGGACCAGAAAGGAAATTGTTTGAAGGGCTGGGTTTATACTTCTGGGTATCAAAACAATGACCCAAACTGTGGACCTATTCAATAAATGATTCAGATAATTTTCATATTATGCAGGTTCCTTGAGAAGATATGAAAGAAAAAACATGATAAAGGGGCCAAAATAATCCACATGTATAGAAGAATCAAATTTTATATTTTGTAACTGGCATGTGATATTGGTTTGATTAAATAATTTCCATTATTTCTCACTTTTTAATTAGTTTCTCTGTAAATTCCACACTAAAGAATTTGCTTGCAAGGACAGAGCTCCACAAGGAGAGTTCCACAAGTGAATTTAGCTGAAGCATTAGCTCCAGGCAGCACATTTCCTTTGCAGTTTTATTACACATGTAATACACTTTATTCAGTTCAGGGCATGTGTTTACCATCTTTATGTTCCATCATAAACTTATGCCTTTCAACACTGGATGATGTTTAAGCATAAGTCAGATGTCAAATGTGGCAACACTCCATGCTATTGTGGAGATGATGGCACTCAATTTTTTTTCTGCTGAAGTCCTTGCAGTACTGAGGAGATAAGTGCCACTGAACTGGAAGAGAAGGAAGCTAATGTGTTTTCTAAAYGAGCCGCAAAAGTAGAAGCCACAAATTTTCCAAGCTTTGCACTTTCCTGGACACTTCCAATACTCAATTTTGACAGTACTATCCCAGTTTACATTAGCTAAGGATCTGGCCTATACCAGATCCTGTGCCTCATCACCAAGGATCTCGGCATGGCTTGCTCTCCTTTTATAACAATACTGAGGTAGCAGTCACGATCCTGTCCTGCAGAGGTAGAGACTGAGRTGCAGAAGAGTTAAGTGAAATGGCCAACACCATGTGGAAAGGCAGTCTATGTTACAGCCTCAGACTTCTGGCTCTCTAAACATTATGGTATGCGGATTTTATGATCAAAATTTATAGCTTGTCTGATTGAATATAGCATGCATGCACATACAGATATGCAAACACAGATGTGCCCCCCCATGGATGAGCTCATGCGCATACACCAAGTTCTTGTGATGTTAGTTGCTAGTGGAGTAAAGTGAGAGACATAACGGGCTTCAGTGGGTCGAAATGTCATATCAGTACTCCCCAGTGCAGAGGCCCTCTATTTCTTACAACAATTTATGTCAAAAATACATTTTTTTCCTGTGATAGAACTCACTGTTTTCTCACAGAGGATGACACAACCCAGATAATGACTTATACTTGGGTTTCCAGCAAAACTTGGGTTATAATTAGCTGGTCTTGTAGGGCCTCCCRTCTCTCCTGATGTATTCAGTGCAAGGCACTGAAGTGCAGTCTTCTGTGCAGAACCACCTCAGAGACATCTGCTCAAAATCACTTGCTTAACTTCTTGCAAGCATGCTAGCTTGCCAGCTTGTTAGCATGCTAGAAATGATGACCTATAAACAGACCCAGACACAGAACATAAGAAGAAGCCTGAAAACCATCTCACAAATTTAAGGCAGTATGATCTCTTAGCTGTGCTCCCTTTACCTGTAGAGCCCTTGCTTAATGGTACTTCACTTTCCTGTGTCAGTGCAACAGCAGCATCTAATGAAAGACCTGGTGAAGTCCACCAAGAACTAAACAGTTGGCCACTTCTCTCACTTTTTTGAAGGCCTCACTCTCCCACTCAAGTTTATAAAGTCTCATCAGAGTTAACAACATATCCAAACACTTCATCTTTCTCTGGATGAGGGCTAGGTGCTCTGGGCCTCTGGGGAAAACAAAGTGAGGGAAGGAAGGGCTATGGTTATTTTGGAGAAGGATAGGAGACAGATACAGAGGAAGGGGCTATCAAAAAAATGTAAAAAAGCTTCATGTCCATGTTTTTCAGGGCTTAAGAGGCTGGACATCTATATTTGTGAAGAGACCTGCTCCACAGTGCAGTGGAGAGCATCCTGGGTCAGAAGACAGGCTATGGCACCAGGCTCTGCTGACTGCTGAGTCCTCAGATTTGCTCTTGATTTGGTTCATATTGCAGGAATTAGCTGATCATTTTGCATGGTAGTTATCCTCATATGTAAAATGCTGTCAGCAATTCATATTTACCTACCTCCCAAGAAGCTTTGAAAATGACTTTGATTTTACAAAGAATCCAAACAGAAAATTCTAATAAGGTAATGTGGTGTAGTTTGAATTCTGTATCTGCCTTCTTAGCTATAAGTACCCTTCTTCTAGGTATCGTAATAACCCTTTAAGTCTCTCCAAAAGTGTTCCTTYTGAACTTGCAGAAAATTGGTTTGGTCCTTTTAAGAAGTCAGGAACAGAGGCCTGCAAAAGGTCCATTTTACCATTTTACAAGAGTTTGGGCAGCTCTCACCTACTCAGAGCTCAGCTGCACCAGGCTAATTTCCATAAGCATCATGTGGTGTTACAGAAACCACATTTTGCCAAGCTGTCAACTGTACAGCCTTCTCTTTGCTAAACAGACTCCCATTAAAACTGTCTGCACAATTTGTCAGTTAAATGAGGTACAAGAGGGATGCTCTATTTGCCCCTAATTAGCTGTGCAGACTACCTTTGTCTGTTTGATTAAGTATTCACATTATCAATTTTGTTTAATCTGATTCATTTCACACACCTCCCCTGGGACTCAGCCCATACGGTTAACTAATCTCTGATATCATCTCTCATATCAGCCTGCAGTAATCTCCCACGGCACGCTCTACCCACATACACACCACTCACCAAAATCTTCACCGCAGAAGATGTTTCACTACTAGCAAGAATTACACTGCCTTCCTGGAGCCGAGGGTCAGCATCTTTAAGCAAAACCAGAAAGAGGAAAATTCTTGCTCACTGTTATTCCCGGACACCCTTGCAGGGTTTTTATCCAAGAAGCTGCCCAGATGCAGCCAGTTAACTGCCGCACTAACTGATATGTGTCCTGCACCAGCACCCTGCTTTCTGCTCTACGTGGCTGCCTGCAGAGTGACCTGCTAGGCTTTCGAGAAGATCTCCTATTTTAACAGGCAGCAACATGAGTATCCAGGTCATATAGTGACATGGGAGGGGGCTTGCAATAATGGGAAAATGAACTTGATAAAGCAGGATGCCTGTCTAGTCCTACATTACATAAGAGAGAAAAGGGACAGCATATCTTCAAAGAATTGGTTTGGAAGTCCTCGAGGTCTTGACTGACTGTTTTTTTCAGAGAATAAAGCCCATTTCCAAAAGTAGAAAGATACACCTGAAGAGACATCTACCAAATAGATCCAGCTCAAAGCCACCTTCATGGTTTTGCTTGAGGCACTGCTGGTAAAACCCTAGTGAGAAGCAGATAACCCTGGACAGGGACCAGACAATGGTTATGGTTGAAGTATTGTTTCATCTTCAATGGATGGGTTATTTCACCATAAAATTTGATGCCTGTCTTTGTGGAAACTGAGTGCATTCCCATGCACATGCCTGTCTGCATACATATATACACTCGCATATTAGCATGAGTGTGGTAGAAAATAATTCCAGCAAAATTTCAAACCTTCCACATTTGAGATATTATTATTGCTGGCTTCTATTAGGGCTTTTCTTAAAAGGTGTTATCATGCTATTACTACTGGTCACACTTCCGATGAAAACAAAGTTTTCATAATTTTACACTGACAAATTTTATGTGAACAGAAATCAATTTTTGCATCTTATCAGTATACTCTGCCCCGCCCCTCACAATTTTTTTCTGTGCTTCGGTGTGGAAGAGTTTGATTTTTAATATTTTCCAGTGGAATTGCAATTTCCTGCTTCTTTGTTTCAAAGGAAGTGTGGGATGCAGCTGGGATTTATTTCGGCAAGTCTGTTATTCCCATATTCTTTTTCCTGTGCTACCAATGTCACACGCATGGCAAGAGCAAGAAAGTTACATGATAGACTCAAAAGTCAGCTACGCTCTTCATTGGGTCTGATTTTCACACTGCAATATATTGAAAAGGTCTTGACAACTATGGTCTGGCTTCTGCCCTACAGTAAACACCAGCAGTGTTGCATCCCTCCACCTTGCAGGGGTTTGGGCCATGACTCCTCTTCTTTCATGCCAGATAATACAGCTGAACTAATGCTAATGCTGTGCTTCTCTTCTTGGACAGTGTAATATTTGTTAGGGTCAAGGAAGAAGCAAAACAGGAAGATCTCTGAGAGCTACTTTCTTTTTGCTAATCCCGGTGAGTTGATTGAGAAGATAAAGATCGATAAATATTGTCATTGTCCCAACCCCCCGAGCCTCTGCTTCTGGGTATTCCTTCCTGAAAACAATTTTAGATGGTAGGATTGCTATATCATAATTTGTGAAATAGCATAGATTGGAAACACAATGTACCACTACATTTAATTGGCTTTCATTTAATAGTGTAATTCAAATAAGTTTGTTTTAGGAATCCCCAGCTGCCTCTGTGAGAGTGGTTTATAGGTGAGAAACTCCTATAAATGYTTTGCAAAATGTCTTTCACTTTATTGATTCTAACCGCCATACAAATTGTTATTTCAATGATAACAAACTGTTTTATGGTTAACGCAAAAAAATTAACAAGATCAAACCTTGTGAATTACTTGATTGCTCTTCCCAGCATTAAATGTCAGTGAATAGATATAACTTGGGGTACTTAAAACCAGCAAAGAACATCTGGCTTTTGGTGCTAATAAAATGAGACTTATTTTTTTTATTTAGAAAGAAAAGAGGCTCACAAAATCTTTGTTTTAATATTCTCATTTCTACAGATCCTTAAAAAAAAACAATTTTTGAGCAATAACTGTGGAAAAAATGGCATGAAATATAAATTAAAGTCCCAAATAGAAAAGACATCAATATTTGGAAGAATATTTTGGTATACACTTGAAGTTAATTGAAGGCTTAAGTGCTGTCCTGAACTGCAATAAGCAAGTATTTAGGTGAGCACATAAACAATCTCAAAGGCAGAAAACTGAAGAAATGGTATTGTTGAGAAGTCATATTTAACATTTTAATTAATTTTTAAACTAATCAGTCCCCAGTATCTACACAAAGAAAGAGAAGAAGTTACTATTTCTGCTATATATTAGAATTTCCCTGAACTCATTAACTTCTATTCTGTGACACCATTAGGTATCAATACTCATGCTCATTGGCACTGACATAAATTTTATACCAATCTAAGGAGTCATTCTGCATAGACAGACCATTAATTAAAAGTGATAGTGAATCTGAGAGAAGGTAGTTTCACTTGCAGTTGTACCATTAAGCCAAAGAGGTACAAGCAATGAGGGAAGAGTGGCTAGACAGAAGGGTTCAAGGACACTGGGCACCAAGGAGGAGGAAAGCAAACGTCTTCACAGAGGGAGGGAAGATACATTTTCTTATACTGAGCGTCATTAACCAGCATCCTATAACTGAGCTGACAAAAGCCGAGGTATCTTATCTGGGCACTATGAGACACCTTCCACAGACTCCACGCTCTCAACAAAATTGCCAGCTTTTGCTTGCTGTATACAAAGCTAAACATGTGGGAGCAGGTTAAAATCTAGCTACAATAAGAACATCGTCAGTCTCATTTCTGTAAATAGGGTTATGGCTAAAGATGATAAATGGTTTAACACCTCTGTTTCATGTCTCCTCTGCAAAGTGTCGTTCCTTAGAAGCTGTTATCAACAGCATCCACTGGGTGGTTCTAAGCCTGTTTTGTCTTGCTGATAATTTTTTTTTTTTTTAATGAAAAGATGACACTCTGTGGGAAAACTGAACACCTGCTATCTCAGAAGCATCTATATTCCCATGGTTGGTAAATTATCAACAATGTGTTATATTGAGGCCATGGGTGATCATGATGTAAATGATTACTATTTTATGCTGTATAGTCCGAATCCTTATTCCAAGAATTTTCAAGATGAAAATTCAGCATACCGTCATTAGTTTCTAATCTTCTCCAAATGTGTCAGCTCAGGGTACAAGAGACTATTTTAACCAATAAAAATTATTCCATCGAATCTGAGACAAAGAGGTTAGAAAAATGGGGTATCTTGATGAATTTTCTTTCTTTCTTTCTTTCTTTTCTCTTTCTTTCTTTCTTTCTTTCTTTCTTTCTTTCTTTCTTTCTTTCTTTCTTTCTTTCTTTCTTTCTTTTTTTGTCAAATTTCAGGGACGGCTGGAAACATCAGGCCTGGTTCACTGTGAAGCTCTTGAATGGCTCTGTTGCCTTTTGCTATTTCCAAGAAATGGTGGTAACTCTGGGGGAATGCGCTCATGGTTACTTAGCACAGCCAGAGCCTTACATTGGCATGTCACTGTCTCCTAAGCTTTGCCAAAAGTCTGAAGGATCCAGTGCAGATCACCAAGTGTCTGACAGGCCTTGGCAAGTTCACCTAATTAACTTGAGGACTCTTGCAGAGCTTCTAAGTCTCGTAACAAGTCCAGCCAACATTTAAAGCCATGTTGTGAAGCAGATCTCCTCAGTCCCAAAAGGGGTTCCTGTTAATCTCCTTAGCCCCACTGAGTTTGTTAGCCAGAGAGAGACCCCGACAGAGTACAAATGCTGTGAGGAATTTCTAATCCCCAAAGAGACTCTTGTGGGGATCTGAGGCAGAGCTAGTCGGGTTAAAGGGTTTTGTGAAGGCCCCAAACGTACCTTGGAAAAAAAAAAAGAACAAACTTTGGGTGCACTTCTAGCAAGCAGGAGACCAAGATATGCTAATTAACACAGCTGCCATGAAGGATGTAATCTAATTTACATAGTTTGTAGTGAATAAATGCTTCCATATGGCAGAGTACCAGTATTTTTCCTTGACAACTTTATCAAACAGCTAATGAAATTCCCATGCAAACAACTTTTTCCAGCTTGTCTAAAGGTAGCAAACCCAGTAGAATAAGTGAAAGAAATGCAAAATAATGATGATGCTTATGAAAAGTAGATATTGTAAAGCCAGTAAACTAAGTTTTAAATATCCATCTTACAGTATGGTAGGAAAATTAAGAAATGCAGTATAATGTTCCCCAAGCAAGTTTAACTGTTTCCTCCTCTTCTCATCCCAACCAAATCCAGGAGACAGCCTCACACTTGTTCATCCTGTACACTCACCATTGCCAATTTGAGGCAGATGCTCAAATGCTCRGGTGCTCAATATGAGCCAGATGCTCAGATGTGGTGCTACCAGACTTCCTGATGCATGTAAGCCCACAGATCCATCCCTGCCTTTGGAGTCCTGGACTAGTCCATGATTCACTGTGCATGACAGCAAAGCAAGAGCAAACTCTGCTCCCCATACTGCATTAGACTATCAAGGACAATTTGAACAGTCATGTCATCTTCCCGGTGCATGGTAGCTCTCTTAATCAAATGAGTGACATCCAAAACTCTGTGTATGCCTCTTGTTTGGTTAGAGAAACCAACTCTGTTGATGACGGCAGATGCTGTTGAAGATGACCTTGGTGATGGGCCACAAAATGGACCACAGTGCTCTGAAGTGTCACTTTTTTTCTGACTAAACAAGAACTCTACTCTGAAAATGCTAGACTGGCTGATCACAGGCTGGCCACTGAAGTATACAGCACTGTGCTATCCTTGGACACCAAAGGTCTTAGTCAAGTCAGCAAAGTAAAATCAGACTGAAGATACCAATTTAGTGGAGCACTTTTCTCTAAGTGCCAGTGCTTTGCGCACTGAAGCTGAAAGTGGCAGTTTAGGAAGATCTAAATTCATGCACAATGCACACTTGTTTAATATACCCTCCCCCTGTTTTTCTCTCAGAGGGGAAAACTGAAAATGTTAGTGACATGTTCTGAAAACATCAGCAGAGCAAGGCCTGTGCCCGCAGAGCTCCCCAGGAGGAGAAGATGCTGGGCTCTGGGTGTTGGGTGGCCCTTTCCTTGTGGCTCCTTTTCTGAAGCTGGGCAATCTGAGAAATGACTGCTCTATGTGCTGTGTAACGCCCTCCACTTGGGTCCTAAAAAATGAAGCTGCAGTCATTGGGTGTATCTGTCATTAAGCTATTGATAGCTTATCTCTAAGTGGTCAAGGGTTATGAACATCGCATTCATAGGACCAGTACATGCACAAATACAGTAATGCAGCTGTGCAACCCAAATATAATGCTGAATGTCCTACCAGGCAGTAGAGTGAGCTGTGCTTGGTTTACGTGTACCCATGTAAGGACACAGTCAACCATGCTTGGCCAGATTCTGGGAAGCATCCCAATCCAGACATGATGAGAATTTTTATGTATCTGCTTAACTTTAGACATTGGGGTTGTCCTACTCAGATTGTACACTCGAATGCATTGCTGAATACAAGCCAGGGCACAAGGCACCTACTAAGGATCAGGCTTAGTCTAGTTATCATTCTCCTTTGTACATGTCCTGATCAGTAGTGACACAGGCAGCACTGTAGGTATTTAAATAATTCTCATTGGGCACTTGAGTTAAAATCTCGTTGCATTCTTAAGCAGATATCCTTATCCAGTTAAAGTATATCTCTGTTTTTCTCAGAACTATCTTTATAATCAAAAGGGAAGAGTAGAAACAGACATTCATATACAAAAAGTAAAAAGGAAAAGCCAGTACTGAAACTCAGGGAAAACTGCTGTATAATTATAGATTGGCCACAACAGGACTGTAGTTGGAAACTTGATTTTCAACTTTGCTTCTACATTCCATCTTCAACAGTCTTTAAAAATCCTCTTTTGTTGAAGTAGTTGAAATTTCATTACAATCCTGATTCCAGCTAAGCAAAACTTTTGGATCATTATTGTGCTGGATAGTTGTTGTCATAATTGTTGCACAGTTATTGTGTAGGTTTAGTTTTGTTTATATATATTCCAGAAAGTGCTTCAAAATACTCTGATTAAAAAAAAAGTTTGCACTGGAAGAAGCTGATTTACAAGGAGACACCTACCTCAGCAAAAAATATTTATTTTAAGATTGGATTTGTAGAAGACTGGAAGGTTTCATTTCAGCAAAGTCAAAGTGCTTCATTTTGGCCTGATTTATTGAATTAATAATTTTGTATTTATTCAGTACTTTTATTTTTAGCATGAATTCAACAGCAAAAATAATGAGGTCAAAGCTGAGTGATTCAGCCTTTATTATGATACTTCATTTCCGACATCATTCTGTTAAAGTTTTTCTTTTGCAGGACTTCAATTTTTATACCCTCTACCTTTTTCTTTGCAGATATTACGTCTGGGATGAAAAGGAATTGTGCAATGTTAGAAACGCTTTGTGAAAGGGAAATTCTGAGACTGGATCATCTCTAGGTACCTCTTAACCGGTCAGAGCAGGAGCAGCTCCGTTCTCCCCATCAGGCATCTGACTTCAGCTGCTTCTATTGGAGGCCCAGGCACACCGAGCTGTCTGCAAGACCAGTGGAAATAGTCTGTTTTGAGGCATGGGGAGATAAGGGCTAGATGCCCTCTAGGATGAGATCCCAAAGTCTGAGGGTACTGTGAACACTTTCATGGTCTACACACCACAGCTGAAACTGTCACAAGACAAGGTGTTGGAAAAAGGCACAATTACTGTTTTTAACAACTGGCATCATCCTCTGTTTTTCTCCTGACTGCTGTAGGGTTTTTGCTGCATAGGACTGATACATATCAGCTTCCCTCTGCATGTGGATGTTGGAGACCTCCATTGCTGCCATCTCCTGTTTCTCCCTTCCCTCCTGCTAGCTGCTGTTGGTGCAAGGCCACAGCAGCAGTGAACAGCTAGGCTGGCCGGCTGCCTCCTTGCTGCGTGCACAAAGCTGATGGTGAAGCTGGCTGGTGCACTGGGACCTTGAGCCACTGAAAGGGTTTTTCATGCTACAGGGCAATGTCACAAAAGGTCGTCTCCTCCCGACGGCTAACACTGGCCAACAGAAATCTAAACCGGGCTTGGGAAAGTTGGTGGTGGAAATACCGTGCAAAGTATTGATGCCAGGAGGAGGCCGTGCTCAGATCTCTGTCTTTTGGCTGAGGTAAATATTTGCTGCAGTTTCAGGGCTAGCTATATGGAACCGGCCTGCGAGAAACATCATCTGGGCTGGCGCAGCCCTGATTTCTTTCATATTCCCCTTGTCAACAGTTTGAAAGTGAGATGGCTAATTTTGTGCCTGACAAGAAAGGACGGATCTTTTTCTGAGATGCTGCTATGAGCAGAGTCAGTGCTGGTACACTCTCCGAGGGAGTCCCCAAACTACAGGTTACTGGCAGGCAGACAAACACTCGCTGACAGCCATTTGTGACCAACTATGAAACACCATCTGCTGTAGCTGGAGAGAAGGAACATATCCAGCAAGTGATACCACTGTGAGAAATGATTTTGTGTGTTGACACACAGCAGTCTTTAGATAGCCCTAAAGAATAAGCCTACTTTGTTTTTGCAGATTTGTGTAAGGGGGAAAGAAACATTTTATCTTGATGTGGGTCCATGGGTGAGAATTCCTGGCTCCACTTGTATCAGAGCCAGAAAAAGGAAGAGTTTGATACATTAATATTAACAAGTGTACTAAATACACCCATGAACTTAGCCAAGTGTGTCTTTAGCAATGTCCTCTTAAGGGGGTGAAGCACTATCTAATGATTAAAGCACCTGCTGGAGTGTGAATCTGCTGCTAACTTGCTTGTGACATTGGGCAAGTCTCATCACTGCTTTTCTGAATTGTTTCTCAGTTTGGTGAAACAACGATAACATTTTTCTTCAGGAAAGTGTTGCAAGGACTAATTATTGTTTGTTCAGCATTTTCAAATCCTTGGAGAAAGGTGCTAAATATTTTTATTAAAGCTCACAGGTTGGTGAAAACTGTTAAGTAGGCAACCACAAAGTCTTTTACCTTCACTAGGCAAAAAAGACATGTTTAGGCTTACAAAGATGTTCTTAAAGTCATTTAAGTGAGGAAAGTGCAAAAAGTACTTGAAATTCTGCCCTAAAATGCTATCCAAAAGCAAAAGGTTCTTCTTTTTAATCAGCACAGGCCAGCAGATCCCAAAAGTTTCAGGATAAAAGGTGTTCAGTTCACTTACAGGGAGAAGGAATCTTCCTTGCTCATTAACTTAAATAAGGCATGCAGCCAACAGCATATGCCAATTCTTCCCTCTCTGGTCAGAGAATGAGGCTTTCATTTTTAAGAGTCTTAATAGTCCTGTGTCTCATGATTAAGTAATGAGAGCTGGCATCCAAAGTATCTGAAGTTCAGCTGATCTTGCATTATCCTTGTAGGCCCTGACAGACTATAAAACACAATGTTTTTGAGAAAAATATGCAGACAGAAAATAAATAAAATATGCATTTTAAAACTGCAGTTTTATCTTAAAGCAGAGAAATATCAAATTATTATGGCAGATTATAATTTTTTTAATTCTAGTGAAATTTTTAAACACACATACATATGCATATGTATTTGTATTTATATGTGCATTTTTGTATGTGTGTATGTATTTATTTTTATATACTTCATGTCACTCTTTTCTGGTCTGGCTTGCAGTTTTGTGAAATCGCAATGATGCTTGTCATTGGAGTGTTGGAAGGATTAAATATCACTGCTATAGAAAGCCTTTCTGGAGACTAACACTGGAAGTCTGAATTCAGTATCTTTATGTCAATATATATCATATAGTATCAGCTATGGGAGGACTTGATCCATATCCTGTTGAAGTCAGAGTTGAAGGTGAAGCCCATCGCCTTCAGGAGGAGTTGGATCAAGCCCATCACCACAGACAAGAAATAGCTTTCAGAAAATACACAGCTGTGCACAGTGAAATCCTGCAAACTCCAGTGATATATAGAAAGAGGGAGCAGGAACAGGGTTTAAATCAGTGCAGTGGAGGGGAGGGAAAACCTTCTTCCAGGGCACGGAGAGTGACGTGGTGACAATGCAGAGAGCCAACAATGGGGGAAGGAGAGAGAGAAGAAGAGGAGAGAGGTTAAAGGAAGCCTTATGATTTAAATATGCTTTCGCTTATGCCTGTGTGATATGAAAAACAAATCTAAACATTTGTCTGTAGAATCAGGTGATGACTGGCCCTCTCCTGTCTCAAGGGGGGCAGGAAAATGGTCCATGCACCTGCCACCTAATTCAGTTTAAAACCTGACACATTTACCAAGAGTGGGCTGGCATAATGAAGTTCATTCATGCTGTCAGTGGAGTCAATAACTTATCCCCAACTGCTTTTGTCTCTGTGGCGGCAGTGCCTCTGATCGGGCTGAGGTACTTATTCAAGTAAAATTTATTTTCAATTGCAGGCCATAATACTACTGGCACAAGCCTTGCTTTGACAGAAGCTTTTGCTCAAGGCTAAACTATTGTTAAAGTTTGTGCCCATTGTCCAGGGTCTTTGATCTGTCAAAGCTGCTTAACAAGCTGGTTAAAAACTGTTTCAGATAACAGGTGTGTCCTTTGAGGACACAGGGCCATTTTTCAACTTCTTTAAAAGAGTAGTCCAGTAGCTGACTAAAATTTACATGCTGGTTGGTGGTGATATATGTAAAGCACTTTTAAAGCAAGAAATTAGATTTAGTGTTTTATTTCCCTGAGCTTCCTTGCAGTTTGTTGTTGGTTTTGTTTTGTTTTTCCAGGGCGCAAAAAGATTTATGAGGTGTTTCTCTGGGGTCTTAGGAGTATTTATCGGAAAGACGAGTGAGATGTAAAATTTACCTGTAGTTTTACAGCAGTGCCCTAGAGCACGAGAGAAAAAGGCCTTTTGGTGTCCAGGAGAAAGCTAGCATGTGGGAGGAGTGACAGCAGTCAGAGGGAAAGGGGGTCATCAGCAGAGCGAGCAGGGAGGTCCCCAGTGAGGTGTCCCAGCGCTGCGGTCCCCATCCCCTCCACCCCGCGCCTGCCCAGCGCTGGAGGTAGGCCTGCCCTCTGGCTGCTCGAGGTGTTCGTTTGACCCTGTGGCCCACCAGCCACACTCTCCTGCTTGGAGGACAGCCCAGTTGCCCCTGCTCACCAGGTYCCCCAGGCACTGCCAGTCTGCAGACACAGCAGTGTCCCAGGCCAGTGCATATGGGTGCATACGTGCTTGGCAGCACAATCCTGAAGGTTGCTCCTTGGTCACGGTCTGCAGCAAGGCAGAGACACGCTGTAGCACTTGCTTTTGCTACCTGAGAAAATCCAATTGCTGGTAGAAGATCCCCATCTTAGCTTGCATCTCCACTGCATAAGCTAGGCCATTCACGCGTGGCCAATGGCCTGAACAAAATTTCCTTTGAATGGTCCATATGTCAGCTATATTCTTTAGGATGTGTGAAAAATGGTTCCTCCCCCTTGCATATGTTTTAAAACACGACTGAGGTCCTGTGGGATTTAACCAGTTTTAACCTACCCTAGCATTTTATTTTTCCTACAAATCCCCATCAAAAACAGCTAAGTGCTGTCCACGATCATGCTGAAATGCATGGGGCTGGCTCCATGACTTAGGGAAAAGGGAGAAAAGAAACTCACTGTACATGCATTGTATATGGTGGATGAGCATCTTTAGGGGTCTTTTTCCCCTCTCCAGATCAATGCCACCTGTTTGCAGAGCTGGTGATATTGGCATTTTGCACCACCCCAACAATTTCCATGCCTTTCCAAACTGCAGTTGACCAAATAAACTGGGTAGCCAATTACTAGCAACTTCCCAACCTGTCTTCAAAGATCTGCTGAAGGTCTTGAGTGAATTGGTGCCATTGCTGAGATTGGAGGTGCCTCACTCATGTGCACCCCACCAGACTGCAGCGTGCYGCAGAGTTGCCTCAACGTCAAGCACACATCCACAAAGGGTGCAGAGCCCTTGGAGAGCTCATTCGCTGCGGTGGCCAGGCAGCCCTGGTTACGTGGCTCTTCAAGCACCTCTTCATGGCAAGAGCCACTACGCTCCCTGCTGCTGGGGGGGCTGCATTGGCTCCACAGGAGCAAGCTGATCTGACTGGGGGCTGGCCGGCCAGCCCTCTCACAGACAGCTCCCCAGCTAGGGGAGGCTGTGAATAAAATGCAGCATTTAGGAAGCACCTGTTCCGCTTCAATCTGCAGGAATGACTGCCCTCACTCATTCCTGCATGAGTGTGCACAAGGCCATCCCCAGCAGAGGAAAAGAGCTGGAAGTGCCTTTAGCAAGCAGACAAACTCCAGCACGCCTTTTCCTCCTCAGCACCTCCCCTGAGCCAAGCCCATCAGCTCTCCTTGCCAGAGGAGCTTGCATGCCTTGAGAGGTGGGCAGGATAAACTGAAATAACTTTGCTTAAAAAGTGAGCCTGCTTGCTAGGCATATTTTCCTCAAACAATCCCATCTGTACAGGAAATCTGTCATCAGCTTGATAGCTCAAAGCAGCTGGGGAATAAAACAAGCACTTTGTCAAATGTAGTAGTTTTGTGAACATCCCTGAACCAAATCAGAAATGAAAGTGAAAAACAAAGCTTTTCTAATACCACTCAGCTATGCTTACCACTAGGGTCATTACAACTGTTCAAAGATTACTTTGGCATGTGTATGTACCATCAATTAGCTCTGGAGCTATGTTTGGAGCAATTCATTTTCATCATTCCTATGTAGCCAGAAACAGGCGAGACAGAGGACAAATTCTTGCTGCAAGGCTTCAGTCCTGCTATTGGCCTCTAAGCAAAGCTCTCAGTGACTTTACTGGATGCTCCTGGATGAAACATTAGCCCATTACATTAACTACAAAACATTTTGTGCACCTTAGTGCTTCAGTCCATGTCTAAGCACAGGTTAAAGGTCTCAGCAGAGGTAAAGACATATCATTGACCAGATAATTAAGAATGATTTTCACTTTCTCTATAACCAGGATTAAAACTCATTTGCTTTTCTGGGTTGAGCAAGCCAAAATATTTTTAGCTCAGCTGAAGGTGAATGTAGAGAAATCTACTATTCCCACTTCTTATCAGGAACTGTTGTTTTCCTTGTGTAAATAATTATTGTATGTGGTTGGTTTTAAAAGCCGATTGTCTGATACGCTTTGCAACTGGTGTGTTATCATTAAACTGTGATGAAACAAAGAATAAGGGCCTGTTTTATGTCTCTCTCATCACAGAGGAATACTGCAGCAAGGATTAAGGGGCATTGAATCATAGCAAACATTTTGGGGAAAAATATATAAAATAGCCCACGGACTTTAGACCCTTCTAATTATTATCACATAATTGTAATCTAAGGAGTGAAATAAGAAGACAATAAGAAGTGGAGGATGTCCGGTAAGGCCACCATACTATTACAAGAGGGTATCCTTGGCTATTATTTGTCACTAGCTATTATTTATATTGCACATCATTCAACAGATGGTCCAGCAGATGCAATGGCAAGGTGAGACAACCACAGCAGTGAAGGCTGGAATAGAAGATGCTGCAGCTGGAAGAAGAGGGCTGCGCATGGAGAGAGAGAGATGGAGCCAGAGGCCAGGTGAGGGAATGAGCAGGAGACATTCAAGCAACTGAACTTGAAAATCACAAAGAAAGGGTCAGCTTTCTGACCATGGGGCCCTGGAAGATAGCAGACAGGCTGAGATCTCCACAGGGACAGGCCAAATATTGCCACTCCCATGGCAACAGAAACAAAAGAGAAGGAGCTGAAATGTTGATGATAGATGGGCTGGAGGTCAGTCCTTCTGCTGTGTTACTGGAAACTGATAAAACAGGATTTACACCAGAGRTCTCATGTACCATCCACATGGGCAACAGCCAAAGAAGCAATCAGTGCTGATCCTTACTGGAGGAAATAAGTTAGTACTGACTTTGCCTTTGTCAGAGTTCGGCAGTTTGGGTACAAAGACACAGCAGAGGTGCTGTGGTTCAAAACCATGGAGTGCTGGCAAAGCCATGAAATGCACCAGTGGGAGGAAGAAGCCACAGCAACTTTTTGAGGAAACACATTAAAAAGGGGAAGGGAAAGTTTTCTCCAGGGGCCATAGCTTTGGGTTGATCAGTTGATATATGCTGGAACAAGTGAAGGATGAGGTGCTAAGTGCAGCTTGGCTGGTCTCAGCAGATGGGAGGAAGAGGGGACTGGTCTCAGCAGATGGGAGGAAGAGGGGACTGGTCTCAGGGAAAAGTGCTAAGAGTCCCATTCAACCCATGGGTGGACCACTGGTTCCCCTAGCTATACAACCCTTATACTACAGAGGGCAAAACCTCTGTGCTTGCCCCAATTCCTCATAAATCTGAGGATGGCGAAAGCATGAGTGGTAGTATCATAAATTTATTTTCCTTGGTGGAGATGTGATGACTGGTGAGGGAGGTTTGTCTCTGAACACCTTGAGAACTATTTATATCTGTGCAACGTATCTATGAACTAAAAAGTCTGTGTGGGAAGTTGGACTTTACTGCCTTTGATACCTTTGTTCCCATGTTATAAAACCTACAGAAGATGGAAGAAGGATTTCTTACACATTGCACAAGCCTAGAAATAGATACTCTTTACAGTTTCATAGTTGTGGTTTGATAGACCAATCTGGTACAAGAGGCTAGCCTCCTGGGCAAAGTTAAGGAGAGAAAGCCAGAGAAGATTACTAGAAAAAAAATCATCTAATGGGCAGCTTTGGTCAGTTAATAACGCTGATAAAGATCTCACCTCAAAAAGGAAATATATCTTCCTAGTAATCTAAAGAGAGACAGAAGGGGAGAGATAACACCAAGAACAAAAGCAGAAAGCTTGGTGCAAGAGCAGTTAAGACTCCAGGACTACATCTATATAAAACCTGCCTGTGACAATTCTCTAGCTCTGAAGCCAGTTGGCATGGAGTGGCTTGTGTCCACATTATTAAATTCTTGCTTTCCAGACAGTGTGGCTGCATGCAAATTGCCTGCTGGGATTGGTCTTTGGCCTATGCTATCCTGAAACCATGCCTGGGAAATGTTTAGGAGAAAGCTAGTCTGCTGGAGTCAAATCATGCCAGAAATCGTTGTAACAATTTGACTCTATAAATAATTGAGTTCCAGTGCCTGGGAACATTATGTGGCACTGTTTAATTTACCAGTAGGGGTGAAGTCCACAGTCCTAGCCAGGAGTGGAAATCTTGGACATGTTGGAACACCCTGAGAACTGGAAAACCCTAGTGTACCCAGCAAACACAAGGGGGTGCTGAGGAAACAGAGGCAGGCATGATTTTGCCTACAGCTGCACCAAAGTGCTATGCGAGTTACAGTAAAGAGCATGTGCAATAAAGAGCAAGTGTTCTGAAACACTTACAGAATCAATGTCCTTGCTTTAACTAACATATCTGCTTAAGAAGGTGAACCTGGAAAGCCCACGAAGTTGGAGACCAGGGAAAGGTACAGCCAAGCTACTGAGGAGTCACTATTGATTCCTGGAGTGTAGGATAGCATGAGCAAGGTCTTATGGTCTTATTTCAGTGAAGTGGTAAGAGATGAAGACAATGTCCAAGAGCATTGTGGAAGGGACCAGGGCTGAGCCCACTCAGACTAAGGGCATTTTAAGGCAAAAGGAGTTGGGACAAGGACCCAAATGCAGCAGGATGCATATCATGGAGGGGGATTTGGGTCATCACTTTCATGTAGAACAGCACACAAGGGCCCGTAACAGAACTAAATAAGTCCTGATAAATAAAATCTAATTAAAGCATTGCTGATAGGCTCCTTCATTTAGCTATGCAAAACAATGCATGACCTGTTAGTGTCAGCCATATATGACATCAAGTTTAGCCCAAGATGTATCAGCCAGTCTACACCACAGTTCAGCTCAGAAAGATGCATTACCCATTAAAGGTGAATGGCAAGTTGTTTCCATCACACTTTATGAATGAATAAGAACATGCAGAAATATGATACATACAGGCATATATTTCTTATATCCATCAACCAAAAATCTCATTGATGTGTGTTCTGAAGCAATGGATGCCACAAGTCACCCGTCTACCAAATTCAAGGCTTCTGCTGAAATCTGAAAGTCCTGAGAAATCAGTAAGATTTGGTTGGCTGAGCACAGTATGGGGAAAATCTCATACATCTGACACTATCTCCATAAATCATATAAGGAAAGGCTTATATGCTGGCAGAAACTAGCTTGTTCCTCTTCACAATAGATGGACTTTTGAAAGCGATAGGACTTTGTGATACAACTAGCTACCCGTTGCAAATAGCCCCAGCTTTGTCGGTGGTGCTATTTCCTACTTGTTATTGTGGAGAAACTTTTACACACAAAGTGTCATTTAAAGCAATAAAGTAGTGGGGTGGTACATGTCCACCTCTGTAAAGGGTCCAGAGACCTTTTGCTGCTCCTTCAGAGCAGCAGGGACAGAGCCAGACTGCCCACGGCCACCACATGGCTCTTGACTCCTTTAGGCCAAAGATCAAGTTATGTAAAAATAAGTACAGTATTAATTCTGAAATATTTCTCCACTTTTTAAAAATGCAGAAGAAATGATACATTTTTCAGACAGCTACCTAGTAGTTTGCAGCTGAAACACAGCAAAGTAGCACCTGGTGCTTGACAGCTGGAGGCACTGAGTATAAACTGATGAAAATAAAAGTGGAATATTCAAAAGAAAAAAAACCTCACAAAATGTTAGTAAGTTTACAGAGAGGTCATTTAGTATTGTGAAAAACAAAATCCATTTTTTATAACACCAGCATCAACTTTTCTTTAGTGAATAATTTGTAAAATGTTTCAATGTGAGTTACATGTTCTTCCAGTGGTGCGACTAAAGCACGACCATGTCCTTATTTCTATCACTGACATGGGACCAGGTTCCCTGGAAATCGGACATGCACTCAGAAACAGCAGTTCCTGTCCTGCCCTATTCTGTGTTTGACTGGCCTGTATTTAAAGCTGCCTTTGAAAACATTGCACATGACTTATTTTAGAAATAAGAGGAAGCTCCTTTTGAGGAGCTCTCTGTTCTTTATCATAATTCAATGTCTGCACAATGATCACGAAGCCATATGCACTAACATTTAAACACTAATAAACTTGCCTCTCATCTAGCTGGTCTCAATCGCAATTGAGGGGTATATAACATTGCCGCTGCTGCTCCTGTTCCTACCCATTGTAACTAGAGGCTTTTGTGATCTGCTGCTGCTCTCCCATTATCTCTGCCTTAAAATTTGAGTCTTAGCTACTTAGCCTAGCTTATATGGCATCAGAAACAGACCCTGTACAAATCTCTCTTGTTGTCAGTTCTCTATGTGTTTTAGAAGGATTCCATTAATTTTTTTGATTTGCAGGTCTCCACAGGTCTTCAGCACAAATACTGAAATTACTGCATTGCCTACAGTTTTTCTTGCCCTATCCGGCAGGTTCTGATGCTGTTCTGCCAGGTAACTTAAAAATCATTCACATGGGTCAAAGTGCACATGAACCCAAAACTTAGGGAAACTTTCAAGATGTACATATCAACAACTGTGTGGAAAAGGAAACAAACAAAAAAGATTGAATTAAAAATACTGATCTGTGTTTTTTTGCCGCTGCTGTATCAAATCACATCCTTAAGATTCATAAGAAGTTTGGGAGACTCTGGGGAACTGGGCACAGATTTTGGTCACGCAATCTCAAGTGATGATGCTAGCTTTTAAGAAGCTTTGCCCTTCAGCCAGACGTTACTGTCCTGCAGCTGCAATGGCCGCACATAGATGCTTACTTTAATGTGAAATCAAGCAAAATGGTTTTGTTTCAACTCTAGGAGGGGGAAATGAAGGGGGAAGAGAATGATGAAGACTGTTTGGGATAAGCAGACTGCAGTCTCTTCCTTTCACTCTTCTGGTGTCTTCAGTTCAGTGTTTTCTACTTGGAAGTTGTTGGATGTGCTGGAGGAAGCGCACCTACAGCTACTACTCTGTTAAAAACTGCATCATCCCCCTGGCATGGTGTAAGTTTAGCAACTCCTGCTAATTTTATTCCTGTGACCTGCAAGCCTTTCTCAGTTCTGGTCAGCTTCATTACTTTAAAGAACAAAGAACACAAAATGATAAACAATTAGGGCTCAAATCAGCTGCCTAAACATAGGTGTTTATCGCCACTGAGGTGCCCTTGGATATCCCACCCAGACTCTGCTGCTGGTCCAGAAGAACATGAGTGTCCTGGATCGTTTTTGTTGGCACAGTGTGGCTGTCTCAGGTGTCTTAGGGCATCTCCAGTGGCACTGAATGCATCTCAAGCCCTCAGGTTTCACAGAAGTCCTGTGAAAGATGCCCACTTACATTTTAGTATTTAGCTTGCACTTAGCTTGCTGTTTCCATTTCAGAGCTGAGAATAGGCTTATGTGCCCCCAGAGGGTCCATTTTCCCCAAGTATATCACTGCATCTAATAAAAGACTATAGGCCCCTTCCAGCCTTGCCCTTTGTTTTCCCCGGCAGCAGTGCAATGTTATGCTGGGACAATTCTTTCCGGCTCAAATCACTATATACCTGCTTCTGCAGGAGGGAAAGTGGGGCTGCAAAGAATAAACAAGTTTTCCTGGGAAGATATGAAGTAAAGTCGGAGGTAAGGCAGAGCAGGATGTATGCATTTTAAGAGACAGGGATCTGTGATAAACTCCTTATTAGTTTTGATTGGAGAGTGGGGGCCTGGCCAAAGCAGCTGGGCCACAGCCCCCGTGCTAGAGCTGGGCGGACAGCAGCTGGGTCAGACCCAGGGTGGATGACAACCTATTAAAAAAGATTTTTTTTTCTTTTTTTTTTTGTCTTTTTTATTTTTTTTTCTCTGCTGATTTCAAGAAAAACGATTTGTTCATTTGGTAATAACTGGTGAAGACTGTGAATTACTGAGCTAGCCCCCAGACTAATGTTTATCTCCTTGCCAATAAATCTCTAAACTGGAGCAATGAAGCTAAGTACTGCTGCTATTTCTGCGTTTTATTTCCATATTAATCAAAACACAAGCCGACCTCCCCGCCTCCCCCACGGGCCCCCGTTTAGCAGCAGGGGAAAAGGCGCCCCTTAAGGGGACGGCGTGGCTCTGGTTTGTCAGATGGGGGAATCGGTGGGAAGGCAGAGGGGGGAAGAAAAGAAACCAAACAACTGAGGGAGTTAAATCAAACGCCTAGGGCCAGGGGGGATTGGTGTCAAGACTGTAGTGAATCCGTGGAGGTGGAGGCAGCGGCATAACCCCCCCCCCTCCTCCAATGGGAACTGGGAGGTACTGGGAAGGGAGAGGAAACTGCTTCCCAGTGGGACTAAGAGACCAGAAGGCTCCATCCCCCACTCCGATCCGGGACCTGGTGGAAAGTAAATGGATGCACAGCTGAAAAGGAACCAGAATCTATCCACCTTTTATGTGTGCATATATATGTGTATATACACACACACACCCATATGTGTTTTTATGTATATATATATATATTTGCATTTACAGATATATAGAGATATATACTGCATATATAGATATATACGAGTATACACACTTACTCGTGTGCCGCGCAAATCACGCTGTGCCGGCAGCGCGAAGCCGCGGTGCCTCCGGGAGGAGCAGCCCGCGCTGGGCGGCCCGTGCGGAGCCGCCGGAGCCCGGAGCCGGCTGCCGGTCGCGGGGCCGGTCGCGGGGCCGGCTGCGGGGCCGGGGGAGGCCCGCGCTGCCCGGCCGTGCCCTCCCGCCCCCCGGGGCCTGGACGGAGGCACGATTCCCCCGCCGGCGGGTCTCTCACGGCTTCCTTTTCATACGCACCCCCCAGTTTTCCTCTCTGCTTTTTGCCGGATTTATTGTATTTGTCGGGTGTATTTCAGGCGGCGGGGGAAGGCGCCCCCCAACACACACACACAAAAACCCCACAGAGCTCCCGCCTCTCTCCGCAAATGAAGGCCCCATGGGCAGCTTCTCCCGATTTTTTTCCCCCCAGTACTTAAAGACCCGAAGGAGGGCGGGCGGGGAACCAGGGCCCCCGGGCCCCCTGGGAGCCCCGGCCGGAGCGGCCGCCCTAGCGCCCGGCAGGGCCTCGAGACCTCGGGCAGGGAGCAGAACAGGGGCAGCGGGTGGAAAAAGGCCGGTGACCGAGCCTGAAAGCCCGGAGAGAGCCCGCGCCCGGGCCGCAGGGAGCACCCCGAGCCGGCGGGGCAGGGGGGAAGCGCCGGTGCCGGCTCCGGGCGGGAGCCTGGAGCGAGGGACGGGACACGGAGCTGCTCGAGTTTCTCTTGAACTGGCAGAGGTTTCCTGACCCTCAAGCAGCAGGCGAAGAAACCTCCCCGAGGGCGCTTCCGCAGGTCGCATCCCTACGTGGCTTGGGATTTTCCCACATCGGAAAAGAGAAGGAAACGGCATCTCGGCGGATGCGCTTTTCCTTTCCCCCCTCTCCAAGGGCCGGGAAGTCAAACTAAGGAGTCAAGAAGCCCCGTATCGCACTGGTATCCTGGGGTGCCCCTGACCCGCGGGCGGGGGGCGAGGACCCGGGCTCCCCCCGGCAGAGCTCCCCGGGACCCCGGTGAGCTGCCCGGGCAGGGCGGGCTCCGGGGACACGCGTTTATTGCTCCTTCCTCGGGGACTCGAAAACCTGGCTCGGTACCGTGCAGCTGCTTGATCGCTTTTRCTCCGGAAAAGCAGAGAATGGGTTTGTGCACCCTGAGAGCAGCGCCCTGAGCCAGGGGGCTTCAGGGTGCGCACTAAAGTTAGGGGAAACGGGGAAAAGAAGGCAGAGCCCTCTGCGGCTGCAGCAGCGGCGCTCCTTTTGCTTCTTTCAGCCAGCGCCGGAGACAGGAGGGAGTGGATCTGCATGTCGTGGCTGGCTGGAAGGGATGAAATGCCACCAAACCTGCCTTTGGCTCAGGCAGAGCTCCCTCCGGTCCCCAGGGCCGAAGGGCGCCCAGTGATGCTTTTGGGAGCGTGAGCTGGAGTGCTTTTTGGCAACTCGACCACGGCCAGGCAGGTCGGGGCACCTGGCTCCGGGCTCCTCGGCGGCTTCCCCGGGCCCGGGCAGAGGCTGCGGCCGGGGGGAGGCGCAGCTTTGCGCACAGCTGCATTAGCCCCTGCCAGCCTCGTCCCCTCCGCCACCAAAGCCGCAAGCTGCCTCTGTCGGCCGGGGCGGGGGGGACCTGCCACTGGCTGTCGGGGGCCGGGCAGGGGGGCCGGTGGCGGGACAGGGCCAGCGCCCCGCGCTGAGCCCGCAGGCCGGCCCGGGGCGCCCGGCAGAGTCACGCCGCGCCGCCTCCCCGGGGCTCCGTCCCCGCCGCGCCGGAGCCGGCCGCATGCCGGGGGGAGGAAACGCTTCTGGAAGGCTGAGGAAGTGTGCACGGCTGCAAACGGGAAGGAGAAGAGGAAAGGAAAGGAAAGGAAAGGAAAGGAAAGGAAAGGAAAGGAAAGGAAAGGAAAGGAAAGGAAAGGAAAGGAAAGGAAAGGAAAGGAAAGGAAAGGAAAGGAAAGGAAAGGAAAGGAAAGGAAACTGCAGCAGCTCTCGATCATCTTGTTGAAGTACTGGAAGGATTTACTTAACCCAGAGTGGACTTTTTACATCATGATTCGTTAGTTTAGTATGTTTTCGGGGCAATAGTAGTGAAAGGAAAGGAAAGGAAACTGCAGCAGCTCTCGATCATCTTGTTGAAGTACTGGAAGGATTTACTTAACCCAGAGTGGACTTTTTACATCATGATTCGTTAGTTTAGTATGTTTTCGGGGCAATAGTAGTCCTATTATAGTTGTCCTATTTATTTTTAATTTTTTTGTGCGTGCATTCTTATGTCTTAACGAATTAGTTGTTACAATATTGCATAGCTCGTTCATCAGTGCGATTACCTTAAGTACCTTCGAAAAGTTGCCCCGTATCTCGATTTAAATGCCACCCTCTCACCTGTCAACACTGAGCTTTCTGGGGAAGGGAGTCGCGTTCCCCATGTTCCTTGAAGTCTCTCCTCGACAGTCCCCCATCACCCGGCAGCACGGATCACCGAAGGGGAACCGTCCGTTATCCTCCCATTCGCCTGCCTAAACTCGGTGGAAATAAGTCCCTGCCAAAGCACAGCTTCTCCCCGACTTTTCCCCAGTGCCTCCGGTCCCGGGGACAGCTTCTTCCCCGCCAAGCCGGGAATTGCTCCTGGCTCGACAGCAGGACCCTCTCTCCTCTGCCTCTGCCCCGGGGGCCGGGACCGGGACCGGGGCCGGGGAGGTGCCCCGCTGCCCCTGTCCGCCCGCCCGCAGGGAAGCAGCGAGCGGGGCCGCGTCCCGGGGGATTCCGCTTCCACCGCGGGACCCGGCAGCGGGAGCCACTTCCCTAGGAGCACCCTCTCCTGCTCTTACTGAGCACCGTTTTGCTCCCGCAGTATCACGTCCCGTCGCGGAACAGTTGGCTTTGGCATTTATTTTTCAGGCTTCGGTTTCCCTCCTGGTAGAGGCCTGACAGCGGATGTCCAGAAAAAAGTTATTGCCCCTTATTAGTTATAAACGCATCTGCCCCCTTTTGCACCAACTGTGACCGCGGCCCGTCCTTCCTGCCGCTTGGCAATCGCTTGATGGCCATTAGTTTCTGAATTCATACATACTTCCAGCACTATTTAAAAAGAGAGAGTCCTGTAATTCAAAGAACACACTCACACACACACGGGGACGTTTGGACAATTGCTTTCGTTTTTATTGCTATTTCCAAGGCAGTGCGACTCGCGAGCCACACAAGCAGAGTTACCAGCCTCCTCCAGCTGGCTTAGAAAAGTCACAGCGAAACCCGAAGCGATCGAATACGTATCCTTTTCTCAGTTTATAGTCCCAGACAAAGGCGAAACCAGCAGCTTGTATTTCTTTTTTTTTTTTTTTTATTTGGAAATCTCATCCAGAAACACTGGTCAATAATAAATATATCGATAGTTATCAAGAATATATAAAAAATAAAGACACGGTGTTGTCTTTCAGGGCCTAACCAAAAGCAAACAAACGAAATTAATAATAACAGTTTTTCAAGCAAATGCCCAGGAAAACATACCAAGAAGGAAATAAACAGCAACAAAGATTCCGATTTAGTAATACAAGTAACCGATCTGGCAAGCGCCGACCCCGCATGCAAAAAAACAAAAACAAAAACAAAAAACAAAAACAAAAAAACAAAACCAATGCCAACAAGGGAAATAAGTGACGAGGACCCCAGCCAGCTGAACTAGTACACTCCACTGAGAGCAGGAGACGAAGATTTGGCAAAACAGACCCGGAGGACGGTTGTGTTGTGTTTTGCACAATTTCCCTCTCTTTTTTTTCAAGCAGACGCAGAGGGAAGAAGAAAAAGAACCGCAAACAAAACCGCATCGCAACCAAGTCTGAAATAAACTTTAGTAAATTCACTATGAAGTCCTTGTTACAAGGAAAACTGCATCATTGCCTGTACAACGTGTTTAAGAAGATTCAGTTAGAAGCATGCATGCACTCTTTTCGAGCTACATCGGGACTCCACTACGCTTCCAGACCCTGTTTTGGAGCAGAGAAAAGATTTTTGAGATGTTGCCGTTCAAAAGAAAAGAAAAGGAAAATCCCGGAAAAGAAGAAGAAGCCCCAAACCGATCCCATCGTCTCTGAGCAGCCGCGAACACTACAATGACAACCATGTCTTTTTTTTTGCATCCATTTTAAGGAAATATTTACATTTTATTACCACTAGCGGCATTATTGTTATTCTTTTTACAAGAGGGATTTTTTTTTCTTTCGTTTTAGCGTAATAAGAAAACGCCGCCCCAGAAGCCGCCTAAAACATTACCTTTGCAAGGTCCTTGCTACACTAAGCCCGTGCGAGGCGAGGCA
>NW_020450682.1:635100-636833 GCF_003343035.1 Apteryx rowi | reverse complement strand
GGGGCGGGGGGGGCACCTGGCAGATGGTGCAGGGGCACGGCAATCCCGCCCAGTGCTGGAAGCCGCTGCCCAGCTGCAGGCCCGGGGGGGTCGAGGGGGTCTTGAGCAAGGAGTGGGGGGGCCGGATGGTGCCGAGGGCCGGCAGGGAGGCGGGCAGCGAGGTGGGGGTGCTGGCGGAGGACAAGGCACTGCCRAGGATGGGGTGCACCTGGTGCACGGCGCTGGCGGCGTGCGGCGGGTGCCCAGCCGAGTGTCCCATCGTGCCACAGTGGAAGGCAGAGTGGTGCCCCCCGTAGATCTCCCCCACCAGCCTCTTCATCTCCTCCAGGGAGCTGGTGAGCATCAGGATATAGTTTCTGGCTAGCAGGAGGGTGGCGATTTTGGATAGTTTCCGCACGGAAGGTCCGTGGGCATAGGGCATCACCTCCCGCAGCCCGTCCATGGCGAGGTTGAGGTCGTGCATCCTCTTACGCTCCCGCCCGTTGATCTTCAGCCGCAGCTGCTGCAGGTCCTGCTCCGAGAGCTGCTTCTTGATTTTGTACTTGCTGCCTTCCCCTCCGGCCTTGGAGCCGGTCCTGGAGAGGCCTTCCCCAGACATCTTCTGCACCAGGTCGTTCTGGGTGGAGGAGACAGAGTTGAGCCGGCTGTCTTGGTGGTGGTGATGGTGGTGGTGGTGGTGGTGGTCTCTCAGGTACATCTCATCCATGTCTGGCGAGGAAGCTCTGCTGGAGACAGAGCTGGAGTCAGAATTCATTGTATTCAGGCTTCTGAGCAAGAAACTCTTCCCTGCTCTGGAGGTGGCGGAACAAGACAAGTCTCCTTTAAAAAACAACGAAAATGAAATGAAAAATAAACAAACAGATGACAGGCTCTGTGAGGAAAAGACTCAAAACACTAGAGGAAGAAGAAAATGCCCCTCAGCCCCCTCTCTCTCCAAAATGTCCCTCTCTCTCTCCCCCTGGTTATTCAGCCTGTTTACAGGATGGCTAGTTAGTGTATGCTTGGACTAACCTCAGCCTGAAAAAGAGGGGCTTTTATAGAGCTGCAGCAGAGAGCAGAGACAAAAGGAGCCCTCCTATGTGTAATGGTCTAGTTAGGATGACGTGCCATTATTCAGGGCGGTGCGCTTTGACTGTCCCATTTAGCAAGGACCCCTATTCATATTCATTGTGGTGCCACCCGGGACACCTCAGCCATGGACCATCAGGAGTCAAGGAGACACAAAACCCCTCTGATTGACACCACACACTCATCGCTCCGTGTGCACGCCATCTCCTCCCCCTGCCCCTAATTTCCAATATAAAACCGCATCCCGTCTACAGTAGGGAGGCCGGGGGCTGCGCGGGGGATGTGTGCCTGCGCGGGGCCGGTGGGGAAAGCCCGGCCCCGGGCGGCAGMGGGCAGGAGCAGCCCGGGGAAGTCCCTCCGCCCGCCGGGGGGGGGATCAGTCCCCCCTGTCCTGCAGCGTGCCCGGCTCCAGGTGCTGCTCCCCGCTTTGTTTTCGTTTCCCTCCCCCTCCCCCGGTCCCCCCCGTCTAGGGTTTCTTGTGTGGCACCGGCTCTCCCTCGCTTTGCCGGGCTCTTTGCAATTGGCTCGTACCTGGCTCGCCGCTTTGTTTAAAGGAGCGATAACTAGCGGCGCGGGCGGCCCGCGCGCAGCCTCCGCGGAAAGATGCGCGCTGGGAAACCCGCCTCCCTCCGGGCGAGCGGCTCCCTGTGAACCGGCGGCGCAGC
>NW_020450682.1:568593-632455 GCF_003343035.1 Apteryx rowi | reverse complement strand
AGGGAAGGGAAGGGAAGGGAAGGGAAGGGAAGGGAAGGGAAGGGAAGGGAAGGGAAGGGAAGGGAAGGGAAGGGAAGGGAAGAGTTGTCAGAGCAGCAGCGGCACCCGGGGCAATGCGGTTCCCGGGCGCAGCACGGACCCGGCACAGCCGCTTGAGCGCGGCCGCGCTGTCCCCGCCGGCGGTGCTCGCCCGGAGCCCACCCCAAGCCGGGCTCGCTGCCGGGCCGGGGCTGCAGCCCCCCGGCTCACCCAGGCCCGGCCGGTGCCGCTGAAGTTTTGCAAGTGACAGCGATGCCCCCGCGAAGGCCGCTTCGGACGGGGCTGCTCAGGAGGTCACGGCGCGCCGCCATCCCGCTCCGGTCAGGAGCAAAACGCACCCTGACTTCAACGAAATTAAGCTCCAGGAGTCAGAAAATCAAGTGTTTTAATAACCGGGGGTATAGGAGAAGGGAGAAAATGATAGCTAAATTGTGCTAAGTCAAATTAACCCTCCCCCCGCTTTTAATTTTATGTTTTCATAAAGACAGAGAGATTTGGGGAGGGAGGGAAGTGTGTTTTCCGCGGAAAAGGCAAACTCTTCCAGAGTGCGCAGAGTATCAGGTGCAAGACGGTCTCTGAGCAGCGCCCGCGCTCATCCTACACGGACATGAAACGCAATCCGTGCATAACTGAAAGTTTAATCGTAACGGCGTCTAAACGCATGGCTGCAACTTGCAATTCATGGGACAGTTTTGATTTTTCGAGCTACCTCACAGTGAAAATTATGTGTTTTTAAATATAGTCTATCGGATTTAAAATAAAGAATGTACTTTAAGGTAGTGCCTAATTTTGAATTCTCATAGAGTTTGCTGCGGAAATGTGATGTACTTTTCCCATACTCAGTACAAGTATGAAAGAATTTACCAGCAACTCAGGATCTGATTCGTAATATGAAGACTAATTAAATCAATATTATGTATTTTTCTTGTGAGTTTATTAGAAGGCAATTAGTTTTTTTGGCTTTGTTATCTCAGTTTGCTTTTAATTTAATTTGGACATTTGAAAACTGTGCTTTTAATATAAAAATTAGTTATACATTTTAGTATTATAATAATGTAGTTATTGATACTAAGAACGAAACACAGATCACTGCTTAAGATGAAAGTGAGCCCTCAGCCAGCTCTCTCTGAGATGAATGTTGCTACGAATTAATTGTACTAAATTGTATTCGACGCTAAAGCTTAAATTTGCTCGTGTTTCATTTTATTTAAGAGAGGACAACCAAGATTCCTTAAATGCATGTTGTTTTTGTTCAAAATGTATTACTGGATTACATTTAGACTGACAGTATAATTCAGATTGATAGCATCTCATTATCTGACACTTTTGACAACACTAAAGTGAATAGACTGAAAGTCTATTTTAATTCTTGTTGTTATCACAAATTTGTTTTCTAGAAATAGATTTGACCATACTGTGAGGTCAGTATCAAATTCCCTTGTGACTGTGAAGGGATTAGAAGGCTGTTCTAAAATACTGTAGTTCTCCAGTCAAATAAACCTGGAGATAATATCCCACTGTCTGATTACAGGAAATTTTCTTTTCTGTTCATATATTTTCGAACCCGTCGACATCAATGAGTCAGAACAAAATTTGTCCCTGTTATTTGACTATGATCCTCGAGCCCTTATTCAGGTCAAAGTATCCTTCGGAGGACTACAGGATTGGGCCCATACTAGATAACTGCTTCCTAGGAGAGTCTAACCTTACAGAAAAATAACTGAGGGGTAATTAATGGTCATTTCAGTGCAGTTAATAAAGAATGACATTTTATTTTCTGTATTTAAATATTGATTTGCAAAACTTCCTGAAAAAAATAGCGTATCAAAACTTAGTAATAAAATTTTAAATGTCAAAGACTAATTAGAGGTGTGTAAATTGTTAGTCCTCTGATATGTGACATTTGCTACTGAAAGCCTGAAATTGGTTTCTGTAAACAATAAAAAACCCTTAATCAACAGTTTGCACTTCATTCCCTTATTTTGTCTTTAGCAAGTGCATCTGAAGCCTACATTTTATTTAGTAAAAAGATTATAGCAAGCCAGTTTGAATATTTCTAAAGCAATCAGATGCGTCATGGTATTAGCCAACTGTGAAATAATTTGTTGTCTTTGGAATGTAAGAAGAAAAAGTATTGTTGAATATGCATCCACTAAATAGTTTATATTTAGATGCTTGCTAGAATTTGTAGTACCTCCAAAATATTGAAATCATCCATCAGTCACAGAACTAAGACTGTGATGCACACTTCACATGCAGAAACGGCTAAATCTGGCGGTTTTATCTTAAACAAACTTGTTTGTTAATTAATTTGGAATCAAGGCTAGTTTGTACTGTGTTCAAGGGTAGTAATACTGTTCAGAGGCCTGTATTTATCTTCTCTTTTGCCTTTATGTTCTGTATCCTCAGACAATATTCATACCTAAAATGCCAGCATTCTCAAATAGGAGAGATCTCTTTGTCTTTCTTTCTTGCCTCTCACATCACTCAGAGTTGCTTGCACCTACATCTCTGTGAACTTTCTCCAACTAGTACACTTAATACAGAAACTTGTCCACTGACTTTTAACAATGCTTTCCCTCTTTGCTTTAGCAGGTCATTGACAGTTACTGAGTTAGTCTTGAAGTCACACAGGCTATTTAAATATCAGCTATAAACAAAATAAGAGAGAGAGAGTACATGAGACTCCCCGCAAACCCTCCTCACCAGAAACCCTGGATATGCTGCTTTTTCATAAGCTTCTCGACTTTGTAAAGTTGCCTTTGGGCCACAGTGAAAACATTAATGTTATAAAGACTAAAGATTCAAATATTTGCTGTCTAAGAAAGAAGCAAGTTCAATTCCATTCAATTTTTTAAATAGCTATAGTGAAAACAAATAAAGTCATAGAAATTATTGAATAACTCTTGCACTGGATATTAGAAAGCATGGATGGCTCATTAAAGAGAAAGAAAAAAAATCCTTGTCTCATTTTGTATCTCAGTTTTAAACAATGCGTGTCTCGAGTGAATATTTATGGGTTGTTAATAGGCTAGTACATATTCTAGAAGACACAACAAAAATTATCTGCAGTCTATTCACAAACCTTTGCCATGTCTTAGTGTTTGGGGATGGGCGTAAGGGCTGCCTTCACCAGTCTTGAATAGAACCCTATTGTGTGGGCTTGTTAAATTGGAATCAATGGGATGACATGTGCAATGAGATGCTAATGAACACCAGCAATGGCAAAATCTGGCCCAGCTAACATGTAAGACTCTTTTTACAGATTAATTCCAGGTCTCTTGCTACGTTACTTTTAGTCAAGCTGTTGAAACTTTGAGGTGCAGGGAGGCTTTACTATATGAAACAAGTTTTTTTGCATCATTTAAATCACACTTTCCCTCCCTTATAATTTGAATCACTCTCCATTCCCATCTTGTTTAAAGTTGTAGCTCAAAGCAGGCAGTCCCTTTTTAGTGGCAGTTGCACTGTTAATGTAGATGTGTTTTGACAAATGGAAAATAAAATACACTGGAGAAAATAACATCAAACACAATTCCAAACAGAAGAATGATGGTCAGAAAGCAGGCACATGAGAAAGTATAGTGTCAGCAGTGTGTAGCCCAATGGTCATTGTCCCACCACACCTGAAAAGAAAAGAAAAGAAAAGAAAAGAAAAGAAAAGAAAAGAAAAGAAAAGAAAAGAAAAGAAAGCTCATCTTCTGAAATGTGTGTTTCTTGCACAAAGGAGACAACAGTCCCTGGAACCACCTGCTCTTAAAACCAAGCACACGGCCCTTGTTTCATGGGAGACTAGAGAAGTGCAGGGTCCATCAGCACTATTTCTTGGGCTGGAGGTTCTTCAGCCTACATCAAGACGGATGATCAGAATGGGCCACTTGACTGGGAAATACACAGACCWACCAATATATTACTGGGAGCTCACATTTTCTGAGAGCTTGTAGCAGACTTGTACCGAGACAGGTACTCGGTAATGAAGATTGTAAAAGGTCTCTCTGTCTCTTAAGAGACAGAGAGAAGGAAAGAAAACTAGGTCCATTGACACCATGTTTTCTCATCAGCTTATGGCAAAGGTTAATTATTAACCACTGAAACATTGACAAACTGTAGTGTTTGTTTGTTTATTATGAGACCTGTCAGGGCCAGAACCAAACCTTACTGAAGCTGACTGATGTCTCTCTGTTTCAATAGACTCAGAGGTCAGGCCCCTAAAATTCAAATTACCAGTGCAGTTCCTTGTAATAAAGAACTCATGAGTACTGTAAGGAAGGGCTTAATTACTCCAGTGAGATCATTTAGTTTTTAAACAAAAATGCTTTAATTGGGGGCAGGCCCTTTCATATTTGTTTCCCAGGAAGGAAATTGATTATTGAAATATTAATAATAAGATCTTAAGAGAGTCCATGCCAGCCATAGACACAAAGCTCAGCTAAGGGAGATCACAATTTTGTTTCAGCCGCTGATGATGAGTAAAACTGTTTTCAGGGAAGAATATGTGAGTGAAAAGCAAGCCATCTTCTCTATTTCGCTAATACTTCTTCTGTAGCCTTTTCTCTTTTCATGCTTCTGTATCTGAACCAAAGCTGAGTGTCCAGTAAGAGCAGCTTCATGTATCCAGGTCTAGCCTAAAGCCATTATCTCTTTCCCTTTATCAGTAAAACACCTCCTTGCAGGAGTGCTTAACAGGGTCCCTGATGAGCCACTACCTTCATCTGGAATTCAGTGGCTTGAGATACTGTCAGCAAATCTAATTTTGAAAGGAAAATCAGGGGAAATGAGTGATTCCTTGGTGAAGGTTAGCACTGCTGAGCACTCTGCCCAGCAGTAGGAAATACCATGTAATCATGCTGCTGGCTAGGAGCTTGGGAAAAAAACGGGACATTGGAAGCTACAGTCCTTCATCAACCAGTTTGTGCGCAGGGAACATGCAGTCTGCACTGCCCCTGTGCCACTCCCTCTTCTCTTCCAGATGTTTTGTATGTATGCCCAGGGGAGAGCTCCAGGGCTCTTCTGAGCACAAAGAACATCATTTTGGAGAGGGATGACACAAGCACAAAATGAGGAAAATCCTTTGCCTCCTAATTGCCAGAACATTAATTCACAGAAAAGCAAATAAACATTTTAGCTCACCCACTCATCGGTAGTGCAGTGTCCCTGTGTAATTATCAGTGGTCTGTTATTTTCCCTAACAGTTTATTATTGTAGTTCAGCGAGACCAACAGGCCCAGCAAAGATGGAGGCATCAGCAAGGTGTGAGGAACCTTCATGTACCTGTATGGATAGGTAAAGCAGATTGGAAAGGGCAGCAGTAAAGAGAATGATAAAAAGTAAAGGGAAAGAAGCAAGAGATTCTATGCATTTTTAATTTTAGAGCTCTGCATGACTGCTCTCCACAGCTGCAGTAGAAAATAAATATTTTTGTCACCTCTAAAAACAAATTCAATTTAAAATGAAGTTCACAGGTATATGTGCTTCGAGTTGTCTTCTCTTTTTCACATTGGGTTTGATACTAAGTGAACATCTTCGCAACTGGCAGGTATTTAAATGGATGATGAATGTGTAGCARCTCTGGATTCTGCCAATATTGCAACCTCCTTGCTAAACTGCAGAGGACCAGTCTTGCATTATTAGTGCATGTGAACTGCTGTGAACTCCCTGGAGATTTGGGGCACACATACAGACCTGATACTCTCCCCACTTTTAATGGTTTCCACCATCTGAAATCCCATACTGTCATTTGGGCACTGCAAAATTTTGTAGTTTATCAAAATCACCGGAATTTCAACACTTAGCTCCTTTAATCTGGACATTCATGGTACCCTTCCCCATATATTTTTATCTGAAGTCAGACTTAGATAAACCTTGGAGTTGCAAAAATGACAAATTAACAAAATATTAGTTCAAACTTGGCCTATCTTACTCATGAGAATAAACACCCACTGAGCTTCACACCGAAATACTGGTCATATTAGTAGATTAGTATCAAACATATTGACTGCAGATAACACTCCCGCAGAACTCAATGCCTTTTAAAAATAAAATTAAAAAGAAATAATTAAGAAAGTATCTTTAATACTTTAGCAAAAATTAAATCTCCTTCAGCTTACTTCACATACTCTGAATTTTCATTCCTGGGCAAAAAATTGAAAAACAAATACACACTTAACTACAAAAAAAAAAAAAAAAAAAAAAAAAAAAAAGATCACTTAGAAGATATTCCGCAGGGTATGAAAAAATTTATTTTCTTCCATGTGGGTATATATATTCCTATCTCTTCTAAGTCATAGCAAACAATACAGTATTCCACAAGAGCTTTTATCCTAGTGAGCAGAAACTGACTGAACAAAAGAACGAATTAATTAATTATTGGATGAATGTACTAAAAAAACTCCACCTGCTCTGTTCCAGAAATCTCTCACTCTACTACAGAGAGGTTTGTTACTTTGACTAATATTAAAGTCTTCCTCTTCACTTTTAAACAATATTTGTTTATAATTGGAGTGAGTGCCAAAATGCAAACTATGTAACAAAGACTGTGCCTTTACTGATGTATCTAATATCAGGAAATCACCACTGTCATTGCTCTAAAGGCAATGAAGAAGACAGTCTATCAAAAAATGGAAGAGAAAATAGTAGATTTTTCTACTGCTTTTTAAGAAATGCCTAAAACACTTGCTTAATCTTAAGGCCTTGCTCTGCCCACATGAATAGTTTACTTACACACATGAGGAGTTTAACCTAGCATGAGCAAAGGGACTTTTATGAGAATTTTGTAGGATCATGCCTTTATGATCTAAAACTAGTGATGCTTCGTTTTCTTCAAACAACAGAAAAGAAATACTTGYAAAAAACTGCACAGGAGAGGGCCTTTACTTGTGTACCAAACCCAAGCAGAGATTGCTAGAAGTTCACAGGATGAACTTCTAAAATGAAAACCAGGAAAGTTATGATACTTCTGTCTTCTTGTCAGTGCACGATTGAGCGGGCTGTACTAGAGACCCACCAGTGTAACTGAAGCCAAAGTGTTTGTGGCGAGGGGTTGCTGGTGCTGCATCATGCTGGATTAAACAGAGGGAAGAATTTGTTTATCCCCAGAAACCACAGCTTTAAACACTGATAAAAAAGCACTGTCCCCCACTGGAAGGTGCTGAAATGCAAAGCCAGCGCTCAGCTCCTTTTCTCTCTCTTGGTGGCATTTGAAAGTGTAAAGCTTTGAATACCAATTGCTTGAACTGGACATATGTGAATCTCTTCTAATCCTACTAATCCCGTCCCCAAGTGCTTCTTTGTATGTGGAGGCAACACACATAGATCTAAGCAAAAGTGGCCATAATCCTGGAAATGTGGAAAAATGTCCCAGTGTGGGAGTTGGGAGAGGGAAAAGCTCCCTAGCAGAGGGGACTTGCTGGAGAAAGCATTGTCTCTGTGGGGTGAGCAAGGGGTGGCAGTGGGGGCAGGGAAGCTATGAAGGAGATCTCTCACCTTTTCTGAGCTGCTAGGAGGAAAGCAAACCCACCCAGCAGGAAAGCTCCCTTGCAAACAGCCATCGCACACTTGAGCAAACCCACAGAACTGAGACAAAGTTTCCAAATGCTGGGAAATTCACCCATTGGCAGCTTTCAGCAGTGTGAGCTCAGCAGGCCAGGCACTAATGTGCTGACTTCATTATTTCCCAACCTCGCCTCTCTGAATGGCAGATTTGTTTATGGAATTGTGTGCTATTGCTCCTGCTCTGCACACAAAGATATGGAGGGGAATTGGGATCTCAGCTCCAGTCGGAGGTCTGACTCTCAGTCTTAGTGATGACCCTTTTACTCTGAGCAGAAGTGAGAATCAGGCCAGGTAAGCAGATGTCTTTGCCAAACACTAACAAGGCAATGGAGAAGTCAGCTTACAAGTGATCAGTTGTATTCATTCAGCTCTCTGGAAACTGATTGCAGACTTCAAATCCTCTAAACATACATAAATAATAGAATAGATAGAGACAAGAGAAATTTTCATGTCTTTTACAAGGAGAGCGGGCTTATTACTCAACACCGAAACCTCAGAGTTCAGTAACCAGCTGTGACTTACAATTAACATTCACCTGGATACTAACAGACCCTTAGGTTTTCCAAATATAGAAGTCATATAATTCAGACATGTGCATTTCCCAAAGATCAGACAACTAATTTACATTTTCTTGGCTGGCCACTGAATAAAGCGTATTTATACCCCGCAGTAGATATTATACAAGGAAATTAATCTGTTTTTTGTTTATGCTTTCAAAAGATTTTAAATTATGGAGAAATTGATAATGTTATTTGCCAGCCAAATCTTTATTTTGTTCAATAAATCTCTAGATAAAACCATGCTAGGTAGGAAAATCTAAGGCTATATATTCTCTAGGAGTTGGCTTTTTTATTACCTCACCAGACTTTGTGCTTTCATAAATAAGTGTTGGCTGAAATTAACCTGCTGTTTAGAGATAGTATAAAGCATCCCAAAATCAGCCTGGGGGCTAGAAGTCCATTTTTTTGGCACATGAACCTCTTGAATGTCACAGGGACAGAAAACAAGGCTAGATCCTTAACTTTGCATGGATAGAGCAATATGGTTCTCTCCCGGAAAGATGCTAAGCAAAACCCCACAATGGGCTAAAGTCACTTCAGTAAAAGAAAATGAGGCAGGAGAAGGTTTTGTATTGTGTATCAGAATACATGCAGAATAAAATGGGCTGGGATTAAAGCACTAGTTAAGTCTAGCGATGGTGGCGCTATGTGAACTTGCTATCAGCTGCTTGCTAGAGAAACACTGTTCATGCGAGGAAACRTTCTCGGTCTCAGAACTCAAGGGACACATTTGATATTTCACATGTGCTGTCACCTGATTTCAGCAGTGCTGTCCTTCCTGCAGCTCCTGCCCGGCACTGCCTCTGCACTAGTTTTGTCAGTGTGTTGTCTTACGGGCTGGCACAGGAGGACACTTAGCAAAGCCCAGCTCTTCAGAACAAAAAAAGTACTCACTGTACATTGACCCACTTGTCCATTTACTTTAGACTTGTATCATATGTGTCTCTGGCCCTCCCAACTGAGGGAGAGAAAGAAAAGAATTTCCCTATAAGTTAGTTAATTCAATTTATATTAAATAATTTCCATACAACATATGGATAACCTTTGGAACGTATTCCCACAGAATGTTGTGCATACCAAAAACCTGCGTGAGTTTAAAAAATGATTAGAAAAATTCACAGAGGAACCCCTCCTCAGGGACTGTGCTAGGAAACACACGGGAATACGCACTTCTGGCTCGGGAGGTTCCTGAGCTGCAGGTTGCCAGCTGGCAGTCGAGCAGACTTTTCCTTACGGGCCTCGGCCCGGCTGGTGCTGCGGAGGCCTTAATGCCTGCACCCTGCTGCGGGTGCCCCGGCAGTGCTCTCTAGGCGAGGCTCGCTCAAACCTTCAGACCTCAGTGAGCTCAGCGGTGTGACCTGGCACCTCAGAAGCTTAGTCCGGATTGGGAACTGAGGATGGCTCTGTCCCCACTGCTCGTTTCGCGCCCTTGGGCCTCCTCAGCCCACCCCACGCAGTGGCCGCCCTGCGCCAACGGCCCCGCAGGCGCCGCTGCCCGACATGTGCGGGGTGCCCGCCCTGCCCGCTGGGCAAGGGGCCTGCACAGCCCCCCCGCAGGCTGCTGCCGGGGAGCGAGGGGTTACAGGCATGTTAATGCCACCTGCCCACTCTGCGCCCCGGCCGAGCCCTAGGCCGGCACCCAGGGACACCGCAGGCCCCCAGCACCAAACCTGACCTTGCCAAGAGACCCAAGCCTGCCTAGCAACCGACTGCATCATTGCCCCTGATGGTGGCAGCCAATCAGCATGCCTGGATGACTGATTTCCCCTTCCTTCCCCTGGCTGGCGCCATTTTGTCTCTGAGTGCTGGTGGGCACCATGGGTCCCAGACTGTTTGGGGGCCCTGAGGCCTGAGGCAGGGAGCAGTCCATGTCCGTACCATTAGGCTCTCTGACCCTCCAGAGGAGGGTGGCTGCATGCACACAGCTTACCGGGCAGAAGCCACGGCCTGTGTTAGCTCCTGTACTGGCCCAGGCCAAAGTCAGTCAGCCATTTTGGGGCACTGCTGATGGAGCCCTTGGCCTGTGCTTGTGCCCTGGCACCAGGCATTTTACTGGCACATGTGTAACCATGGTGTCTCTCAGCCACCACAACACACGGCGGTGACTGCTGGCCCCTTTCTGTTGCTGCTCCCACCAGCTTGCAGAGCTCACACCAGCTGGTACAGGACCATTTTTGCACAGGCATCAGCACTCTCCACTGTCTCAGCCAGCACAAACGCACAGCAGAAGGGGCCTGAGCCGACCTTTGGTGGCACAAAACAAACCCTGTGCTGCACAGGCGTAAGGCAGAAACCATCTCGAGTGTGTGAAATGACTGCTGGAGACTGCTGGAAGCCGGAAGCAAACTTCAGGTTGGGTGCAGTGCTCATTTGTTCAGGTTTTCCCTTAGAGGTAGTTGCTCAATAATTCTCCCTCCTTCCTGATCAGCCTAAATGCCTGGACAGAGGGTGTTCAGTCCAGACTGGAAGGCCAAACTGGTAAGACTCATAAAATAGGATGCATCTTCCTCAGATTAGGTTTTATGCCTGTAAGAAACAAGTACCACTGGCATGTGCGCACAGTTACTTTTCGGAGGAGTGCATCTGGAGAAGATTCTTATGATATTGCCTGTGTTTTGTGGAGTTTTTGTCCCAGGGCCTTGAAGTCTAGACTTGGCTTTCCTTTAGGTGACTACTTTTAGTATAGTCTGGGGTGGTCATGAAAGGAGATTGCTCCTTGCCAGCTTTGGCAGGCTTCTAGATGCCCAAAATATTACATTGTTAACACAGTCAGGAAGGCCTGACCATGTCCTTGCTCTGGGCCCGAGAGAGCAAAGGTGCTGTGCTCGGGCCAGCAACAATGTTTTTTTGGGTTGTATTGAGCTCTTTCTTCCTGCTTTCCTCACCCAGGTGCTGACCCTGTTTCTTGGTTTCATGTAGGCCCYAGGTTAGAGGCCCTGGAGGGGATGTGGGAAGCAGTTGGTGGGACTCAATTTTGTCTTGTGGGAGCTCAGTGTGGTCTCTGAAGGCATTCAAGCTTCGAAGACCAAAGGGTTAGATGTTCATTTGCCCGACTAGCTAAGACAGGCCCTGCAGAAGCAGTGTGACTCCAACCAGTGGCCCACTTGCTACAAGGTGACAGTCGATAATGGTGCGAGCAAGGCTATGTTGTACTGACTGGAGGCAAATCTGTGTTGTACTAAGTGGTGGTAATACAAGACTTCTGGCACAACTGACTTGAAGTCAAGACAAAATTTAGAAGGCCTTTCTAGAAGTGCCTCAAATGCTAGCTGAKGAAGAGTCATGCCTGGGAGCACCCTGAAAGGTACATCAGCACAGGCGCAACCTGGTAAGCCTTAGCCTGTAGTGTTGCTGTATAAGGGAGCTGGATGCTGCCACTAGATTAGTCCTCGTTTGCAATCAGGTCTGTAATATACTCACCCTAATGTACTGAGATGAGGAAAATCAAACCTAGATGTTGTTATCCCTGTTTGYGTAGAGTCATCTTGGCCCATTAATGTTCATGGGGAGGCAATTTTTTTCCTGATACAGTCATAAAACATGGACATTATATCTAGGCTAGATAAACTAGAATCCTCATTGTCATTTTGTTTTCTTTAATGGATTCACACCAGCTAGGGATCTGACCCTATTTCTATAATCTGCCCCAAATGCCAACAACTGGAGTCTGTTTTAGTTTAAATCAATGAAGAATATTAATATCTTTAAAATAAATTAGTTTCAAATGGTCGCAAACACAATGAAAAGATGTAGCACCCTGTAGGCTAAAGGAAACATTGAAATCAACTGGGTGAATTTGGAACTTAATATGTACTGTTGGGATCTACAGAAATTCAAGAGCCAAAGGCAAGATTAGTTGGATTAGTGCTTCAGTGGTCCTTCATTATCAATTTCTCCCTCAGTGACATGTTTTGTGTCTTCAGTTAACTGTGCTTATTAAATGAAAATGATGAAGGATTGAGGCAAAAGGACATATGCAGAAGGAGGATGTTGAATCTTGCTAATCTTGTTTAGAATATTATTGCATTTCATTACATGGGAAATTTCACTGTGGTTTCCTACATATTCTTCCAGTGTTAGGACACAGAGCCTCACTTTGTCATAGAAAAATGGAGATGCAGAAATGTATTACAGTTTCAATGACTTGTCAAACAGAAGACAGAAAGAAGGCAGAATCAAGTCCACCTGAATCTGGGATTTTTGAGTACAGACCACTCTTTGCTTGCTCTAGTTTACATTGCTTTCAAGGCTGTGATAACAACCAGAGAGCCACTTCTGTATAAGAGGATCCCAGCAGGCCTCTTACGGGGAAAGCAGAGGAGGAAGGAGCCCCATAATGACCTGAGTTCAGGTGTCACTGTTCTGCAGGCACTCTCAGAACCGACTAAGACAGTTTTACAGTTGTCTTGTACAAAGTAAAAGGAGGGAAGGGGATTTGTACATGTCCCAGGCAGTATTGGGAAGACAAGGGTATTGTTCTCGCAAGCCTCCAGTTGTCTGCAGCTGAATCTGAAAATCATCTCATACATTTTCTCATAGTGCAGGTAGAAAGTATGTCCCAGAGCATATTTCAAATAGCCTTTTAAACAGCCTGTTTATCCAAAATAAATATGACAACATTACTTTTTAATTTCTCATGGTTTCAGACAAGGTTTAATTAGGCACACTGCAACCTTGGAAAAATCTAAGAAACAGGGAAGTGATATTGATTCTTTATTATCACTTTAATTGTCTATTCTGATGTGTTAAAACTGAAACATTCTTCCAGCTGCAATGTCTAATGAACTCCAAGATCAAACAAGATCTTGCTAATTACGGAGTTAATGAGGACAAGTTCACAGGCAGAGTTAAGTTAGTAATTACATGTTTCAAAGCATCTTGAAGCTCAATAAGATCTTCATTTGGTGCTATAATGGTATATATTTTGCATTTCTGCTTTCTGAACATGTTACAGAAGGGCACCCTATGTGTGGTGTATGCTGCTAATCACATGCAAACAGGGCACAAGACAGACTTCAATAAATTAAGAGAGTGGCTGTTTATAAATCAACTCAACATTGAAATCTCATTTACATTTCTGTTATCCTATGTAATGTGTTTACACACAAATAATGTCAACATTAGCATGGGAGGGGAGTGAATTTAATTCCACAGCATGTTTCTCAAGCCAAACAGTCAAGGAAAGGCAAACAACATTTTAAATGAGTATACAAGCAGCTAGATTAAAAAAAAAMCACACTACTAAATCAGGCCTTTGAACTCACAATGGCAAGATGAACCTTACAGATATATCCATGTCAAGGGGATGCTTATATTGGGCACAAGTGGGATAGGGCAACCAAAGCAGTACTGTGTTTAAAACAAGTTACTCTTCTCAGTCATGCCAGGAAACAACTGCATGTAACTATTATTGTTTCCAGGACTTTGTCATCAAAGCTTATTCTCTGCTCATCTCCTGCTCTCCTGAGCTTCTCTTTTAAAATAGGTGGTACCACTGGACTGGTAGCTCTACCTGCTGTCCTTCCGCCATAGGCACTCCTAAAGGGTCTGCAAGAATTGCAATTGCAAAAAAACCCCATGAACAACTGGATCGTTGTAGTTGCATTGCTTAATGCAAGTAGTAGAAAGGATGCAGGAATCTGACTGCATCCAGCAAATAACTTTGCTGGATTAAGCTATCCATTTCTTCTTCCCTACATTAGGCAAACTATGTTGCATGGAAAAAAAAAGGTCATTGGACAGCATATTGTGGTTGCTTTAGAGCTCACATTCCCAGAATGAGAAAGGTGGACCAGCAGGTGACAAGCATAGCAGGTACCAGAAGTTTCTACCAAATCTCCAGAAGTTCCAGACAAGAGATGGAACCTGGTAGCCCTGAACAACATGACTGTCTCACGTCTTAGAACTGTAAATACATATATTATTTCATATTTCTCTTAACAATTACTTGGGAGATCCATCTCTATGAAGAAGTGGAGAACGCCAGATGCAAGGCACTGAAATGCAATTTTCTCTTGTTTTTCCATCAAATCTGTTTTTATAAAATGTAGTTCTTCAGGCCATGGTTACATGAGCCACTTTTTAATATCAGTCCTGATTTATTTGATCCTTACCCCTACATCACTTTCTCCACTATGCTGACCCAGCTGTTCACATGACCCCTACAGCAAACCATGTCAAGAAATTGATCTGGGTAAGAAATAAAGGCTTGTTTTGTTTTTTACAGGGTTATTTTTCAGCCAGATTAGTTTATGTTCTCATTTACCACAGTGCCACACAAACCATTGTGCTGCCAAAAGAGGGGACAGACTGGGGTGGAAATAGAGGTGTAAAGGAAATTTGAAGAGAAGACAATTAGAGGTGGTTTAAACAGCATTGCCATGGTTAGTATAATGACTATCTCAGTTTCCTGATTCAAAATGTACTTCTCTACCCCAGCTTGAAGAAGTAGATACAAATTCTGTTTCTTAGCAACTTTTTCTTGGCAACTTAGCAATATGTGAATGTATTTTTCAACTGCTCTGTTTTTTTTCCGGAGTGGTATCACCTGTACTCTCAGCATGAGATCTGGGGAGTTATCTGCTATTTAGTCTGCAAGCTAAGCTGCAATTAGATCCATATTTAAACTGGCTCTTTAGAAAATAATTTTTCAGAAAATCATAGGTTAGATAGCAATGTTAAAAAGTTTTAATTTGCAGTTAACTGACATGGAATAGCAGTTTTTACCCTTTTAGCTAAGTTTCATTTGGAGGTTTGTATTCATTTCAATCAGAAGCTCAGATTAAAAATTAAAAAGTATAACCTGTGTTGCTAAAGTTTCCCTAAAGTTTCCCTAACTGTACCTATAGCCCACATATGCTTAAATCAGCCCTCAGTGAAATTTCCTCCCTTACAACCAGTTTATGGCCTCCCGTCAGACTGCACTGCACCACATCCTTTCTCTGCCAGTATTGGCAAAGGGAGCTGGAACAGCTCTTGCACTTCTCTCTCACTTGCTGTTGCTCCCATTTGCTTTGCAGCACTGAGCTCGCTGTCATTTCTGCTAAAGGGTCTGGTAATGTTTCTCTTGGCCATGCTCATTTCCTCAGGCGAATTGGTTTCCATTTGATGGCCTCATGTGGGAGACTGTTGGCATCTGAAGTACATATGCCCTCAGTTCCGTCTGATGATGGAGGAGGTACAAGATACCTAGCTCCACCTCTCTTCTCAGCATTGCCGTGAGCTACCTTAGGCAAATTCCTGTTCAGCATGCTGGCTTTTGTTCCTCCTGTTTGGTGGTGCAAAACTCATCCCCAGGTCTGGAGAACTTAGACCCCTCACTTGGGGCTGTGAATATCATGGAAGGGAAATCACTGAGCTGACAGTAGCAATCTTGTTCCCTGTGTGGATGTATCTCTCTCTCTAGCAGATACCCTGAGAAGTCAAAACTGGCTCTTAGAAGTGGAAGTACAAAAGGCTTTTGGAGATGCTCCTAAGTCAGGAAAAAGACATAAGAAAGAAGCTAGAGGGGAAGGAAAAAACCTTGAGATCATACTGAGCAGAGGGACTCTTGATCTGGTGTTGTGTTTGAATAGTCTGCATAAGCAAAAACTGGTATAGCATGACACCAATCTTTCCTAAAGGTGAGGACACAGCCTGCCAGCTAGTAGATGGGACTCTTCTTACCTCCTTACGGAATAGAAAACCCTCTAACATATTTTTAATCTGAATTACCTTTTTCCTTAAAGCACAAATTCTAACATTGTTCTGTTAGCTTTGCATATAGTTGTGCAACAGGTTTCTTTAAGCAGCCCCCAATAGTACCAAGGGTTTTCTTACAGCAATTAGAAATGARAAATGTTTTCCATTCTGTGTTGTCTTCTGGTTTCCACCCCTTTCAATGTGATTTTTGCTTTGTTCCCTTTCTATGCTAAGAGAAGATAATGAGGTTCACACACCTTCTGCTCTGGTGCTTGGAAATCTTCCCTGGGTTTAGCTCAGCTGCAGAAAGCTGAGAGGTTTCCCCTTGCATGCCGCCAATTTTCAGTGTGTTCATATGTAGCTGACACAGTAGGAGGCTAATCCCAACAGCAAACATTATACTCTTTCCATACTCACTTACACTTTGGAATCAAGGGTAAAAAGTTCTCTTTGAAGCCCCTTTTCTCTGAATGGTCTGGCAAGCTAACTTGGACTTCCCAGTCTCCAGCCAGAATTCAAATAAATTGCAGTGCAGCTCAGTGACTGTAGCAATTGTTCCAGGCCCTCCCAGAATACTAGCCTTCCTGTGGCACAGGATCAGAAGGATATGCTTCTTTTTTAAGAAGTAGGAAGCCATTTATTTAAGCACAGCTGCAGCCAACATTCTTGAGCAAAGTTTACCCACAAGTTTGCCTATTTTTAGCAATCTGCTATATCCGAGTCCTTATTTTATAACATGCACCACTTCAAAAATAATTATTTAGTGAAAATAATTATTTAGTGAAATTATTTCTGATCACTGGACATAGGTTCAGCTGGTAAGTCTGACCAGTAGAATAATATTCAAAATCTCATGCCCTTTTCTATTTCAATAACAACTGAGACACATTCTGTGCTCAATCTGGAAACAAATGTTGCCCATATTTGGATCTCAGTGGGAGCTGTGCATGCGGAATTTGGCCCAAAGAATCGTGTTGCAAGACACTGTTTCCCCTTGCTCTCGTCCAAATCTTGATTCCTGCTATCTGTAGACAAATACAATTGACTGCAATGGAGGCCGTGTTAAAGTACCTGCCTGAAAACAGAAATTTGCTGCAGGTGTGCATGTGGATGGAAGTATGGAATTATTCTACTGATCTCTTGGGGGTTACTTGAGAACTGGACTGGGACAAGTAAGAACAGCATTGGATCTGTTCTATATCATGCTGGGTTCATGTTTTTATACCGAATCCCCTTCACCAGTTCCTTCAATTTTTGTAGGCTGGTCTTCCTTCTACCTGTGGTTCCAAAGCAGAGAGACAATATTTTTAGCGTTACATATTTGCAATTGTTTCCTATATTAGTCTGATTTTATTGGACTAATACTGATTTTTCAGATTTAGTGTAATGTAGGAAATTGGATGATGCTTTATATACAGATAAAGAGTAAAAGGTTCTATCACAGGTAAGAAGTAAAAGGGATCTCATGTAGGCATCTGGGGAGGAATCCCCTTTCTTCCTCACATGGAGGAAGGAGAAAGCTTCCAAAAGGAGGAATTCAGAAGAGGGCCTAAGCTGCTCCAGTGGGTACATTTTTTAGCTGTAAATGTTACCAATTTAGCTTCCTTTGATACTTATACATAAATGTTTAATGGAGACTAACTTTCCTATATTGGAGAACAAGCAAATAAATGATATTTTTTGGTCCAGACGTTGAACCCAAAACATTAAAAAAACCTTTTGGTCTGAAATGAAATTAAATCTTGGAGAGATTTTATATATATAAATATGTAAAAATAAATAGAGAAGTGTATATATACAAATACACACTTTTTCTATAGGAAAAAAAAAAGAAGGCTTAGAATGTTGAAAACTGGTTTGATGGTTAAACCAATGTCCTGAGAGATAGGTGGGACCATGGCTCGAATCTCTGCCCTGAATCAAGCAAGGGCCAGATCTGAACAAATATATTTTAGCGGTGGCACACTTTCATGTTGTGTTAAACACTTAAAATCAACTGGGGAGAAAGGTAGGTGGATTCTTAGATCTCACCTGAAGGGGCGAGACACCTGTGTTTCTCTCTCAGTCCCTGCTCCAGTGGCTTAGCAATGAGTGTGACAACAACAGTGCCAGCTGGGGAGAGGAATGGGAGTGCAGCAGAAAGGGAGTGCCAGCCAGAGGCTCTCACTGCGTCGGGCAGTGCTTCAGGCTGAGCTCCGTGACACTGGAGCCAGAACCAGATGGAAGAGCTGGGGCAGGAATTCTTTGGCTCCACCAGCTGGAAAGCACCTGCAAACTTCTTGCCATGTGATGGGAGAGTCCCATACTAGGGACAAGCTGAGTGTTTGTGGTCTCCTGAGTGCTGCTTGCTTCCCCGGCTGTGTTGGTGTCCATGGAGCAGTTCTGCCTGGAAATCCCCTTCCAGGGAAAGGTCACACCAGCAGGAGAGAGAGTGCCACCCTACGCCAACAGAGATGGAGTTGGGTGGTTAGGGCCTGGCCCTATAAACTGCGAAGCAAGAGGGTGAATCACCTAAAGGAAAAGAAGGACTCAAACCTGTGGCTTCCATCTTCTCTGGGTGGGCAGGATCCTGGGACAGGAGGCAGTGACCTTTTGCAGGAGGATGAAGGGGAGAGGGAGTGCTGTGCTTTACCTCTGAACTTTTTCTTCCAAGGAAATCTAGTTTCTGAATTTGACCTGAATTTTTAAATAGTTTTGGGATGATCCTGACTTCATTTTGGGGTGAATTTCTTAATCATCAGATAATTTTCTTCATTACTTCTCTTTCCTTGCTGTGTCTGCAGCTGGACCTTCAGCTCAAAATGAAATCCTCATGAGTAGAGCATTCTCCCCTTCCTCTATTACAGCCACACAGAGGTCACAGGATATCAAGAATAACAATTCCACTGTCAGACAAACTTAAAGGTGATGACTTCTCTCTGCGACTTGTTTTACATCTCCTAAACTTCACAGAGATCCTARTTTAAGTCATTACAGGTGGGAGCAGCATGGCTCCACATATTTTTCTTTTTGATCTTTCTTTTCTTAGCATTTTCATGTTTTTCCATGCAGGAAGTCCTTTACAGCAGCTCACTCGCAGTGCAGTATTCCCTAGAACTGTTGCATAAATGTCATTCTGAGAACTTATCTGAGAGCTGCTTGTGGGTCGTGATCCATTTGAATCCATTTAGATCACTTAAAGCGACTTCAGTATTGATGTCTGCTGAAAGGTTATTAGATATGAACAAATGCAGAAGTACATTTCTCCACTATTCTACATAGTTACTATGAAAATAAAATAAAGTAAAATAATTTAAGCGCCACAGAGCCAATAGGAGTGGATGAGGAGATGGCTCTGCCAAGTTTGCACATGTTGAGGAGAGCGAAAATGTTATGCTGTTCGGCATCTTTTAGTAAATATTGGGCATTTAGGAAAGCTTATGTAAATAAATATGATTGCAAAACATTCAGCAGTCACTGTGCAATAAGTAGCTTTAGCCTTGACGGTATTTAAAGCGTTAATGTCAGAGCTCTCAAGCACAGCCTCTGCTAGCAGCCTCCCAAACTTTGCCAATGGAAAAGTAGGTGAAGGGGTTACTCTTGTGCAGGAGGAGGTAGTCCTCTTCTGCTGCGTTTTGTGTTAGATTTCAGATGCATTACACTAATGAGAGCAAGCACTTCCCCGGTCTTGAAAGCCTTAACACATAGGGCTTAGAAATCCTTCCTGTGTAACTGCCTTTTCAGCTTGCCTGACTGCTTACCGAAGTCTTTATTTTATAATTTTATTTTTCCAGGGAAAGGAGGGAGGAGGAGACTCTTTCCTTAGACCCCTTGTTCTCTCTGTCTTGCTTTGAATGTTTTGGTGTGTTTGGTTCCCCCCTCCCAACGTGCTCAGATAACCCAAAAGAAAGAGAAGTCGTTCTTTTTTTTTTGTCCCTTTTCCCTGAGGAGAGAGCGAGAGAAAAAAAAAAGAAAGATTAAGATGTAAGCTGGCTAGATAAGCCTGGAACTGGGTTTATTACTGCTACTGAATGAGAGTACAAGGATATAAAAGCAAACCTGCTTTACTGGAGCTGGAGCGAGGTTGGTGGGAGACCTACGCTGATTGTGTGCCATTCCGAGAAGGGATGTTTCATTAATTACACATTAACTATGTGCACTGAGGAGGAGGCAGAGGATAAAAAATGCAGATGTTTCTGCTGCCCAACAGAATGAAAACCACTCTTGATACTGTCAAAAGAACATTTTGAATCAAAGGGCTCCACAGAAGTGGAAGAATGAGTTTTGTGGCTGAGTGCAATGGTGCAGCCTTTTAATCATTAAACCCTTTTATAGCGGTAAAATGAACATCCATTGTCATGGCCACTCCAATGGGGCCATCGGAGCTGGTGAAAAGGGAATGCTTTACGAAGGGCACTAAAACAGGACACAACCAGCCCCGCTGCTGGAGTTCTAAAGGTAACAACAGCAGTGCATGACAAAGAATGAAAAGACAGCCCAGGTTGGTTTGCTTAAATTACTTTCCTCCCTGAGCCCTTCTTACAAGCTAAACATGCACCAACTATAATGAGCATTAGGACTTCACAGGCTGGCAGTTCTTCCCCTTTGTTTCCTTAGAGTTTTACTGTCTTGGTTTAATTTTTTCTGTTCTTTAAGTGAAGGTTCCTTAGGAAAACGGATTGAAATCTTGTTTTATTCTTAATCACACTCTACAGTTGTAGTAAAGCCATTAGCATTGTGAGAGGAATGATCCTCTCTTCTTGCATCCATTCCACCCCCACTTCCCCCACATATGCAAGGACAGCAGCACTGCAAGAATATTTTTCAAATAAAACTTCGCCAACCCATTTTTAGAAAGCAGACTTAATTTTAATTTGTCAGGCCGTGACCCTGGAGTTTCAGTTATATTTCTTCCTTCCTCTTTCTTCTCCTTCCCTTTAATTTCTCAGTAGAAATGACTTGGTAAACTATTACTCACATCAGTCTAGGAAGAATAGAAGATTTATTTCCCAGAGTTCATATAAGCCTTGGAAAATCATATTGTCAGGTTTTTTGGAGCAGAACTTGCCAGAGAAAAGTAACCTCATTTCATATCTAGGTTCTGCTCCAATAGAAAACAAAAGGGAATCGAATCCCTGCTCCAAGGTAATCCATCTGATGGACACTCTGGTACTATGAATCTTGAAATTCTGGATTGTGAAAGAAACCAGAAGATGAAAGCTAAAGATACCAGGGTTTTCTGGCTCCCAGCCAGTCATCCAAATGAACTGCTGAGGATTTGAGCACTTTGGGAGCACCAGCTTTTGAGAAACCAAGAGATCAGCTAGTCAGAGACTCTCACTCCATCAGCAGTTTTATGAATTTGAATGCTGAACTTTGAACAAACTGAAAAACTCTGAAAAAAATGGTAACGCAGCTGAATCAGCAGGTTAGGATAAAAAAAAGAAGTGGAGTATTTTAGACCAATTCTTTGCTAATCATTTCCAGGATAGAACTGATGTTGAGAGTTTTATAGTTTCTGTGACATTTGAAATGCAAACACATATTTCAAACAGAAAATATATTCATATTTATATCAAATAAAAAATAAAAGAATGAATAATAAGACTTCTCAGGAGCCCTCAAGGCTACTTGTGTGTCTAACTGTACTGTTTAGGCAGGAATGCCATTTTCCTTTTAGTTAAAGAAGGAAAAAACCCTATGACACCATTCTTATGACACTTGATCCCTATGAGTGATATAATCTGAACCCCAYCCTTCTTATGTAAAGGGCAGAGGCCTGGAGAAAACCACTGCTAATGCCCATATGAAGAGCCTTATGCTCATCGTCTCTGAGGAGGATTGATGGGATTGTTCCTTGGAAATATTGCTGCATTTGAACTGAGGAATTGCCAGCTTTTCTAAGAAGAAAAAGGCTTCTTTTCAGACTTGTCTTGTTCTTTCTATCAACTTAAAAATCTTGCAAGGCTGCCTTTTCATTTTTTGGGAGACCCAAATGTTGGTCCTTAGTTATTTAGCTGAAAGAGGCTGTGTGACTGACTCAGTACTTTGCTGTAGTGAAAACGCAAATCACCGAATAAGGAAGTAGCAAAGTAGTAAAGAAATCACTTAATACAGAAGCAGCAGAGAAAACAAGCGCTATAAAAATGCTTCTTCTCTGGCAGCAATCAAAAGGGATTGGCAGACAATTCTGGGTGTAGTTCTGAGGGGCAGTGAAAATACGTTTGAAAATTGGCCATTATGGCCAGGATGGCAGGGTGGTAACAGAACTGCTGGGAGGAGTGATGTGCAGGAAGCATTAAAAAGAGCTATTCAGAGAATGTCTTTAGCGCTACAGGTAACTGAAATGTGCAGAAGGGCTCCCTGTGCCCCAGTATGTTTGCTAAATACATAATTCAGGGAAGGGGTTGGACAGGCAAGGTCACTGATAAAAAATGATTCAGGACTGAACACGGCCGATAATGACACACCACAAAATGGTGCCCAGACCAGTTCATATTCAAAATCATAGAGTCACATCTGGGCAAATTCCACTCCTGCACTGGCTACAAAGGTAAGGAGGCTGTAGCGGGCCACACATAACCAATTCTGGCCCCTGAGATGGGCTTCATGAGGACAGAGTGTTTAGTAGCACAGCTCAGGGTATAGATCCTGAAATTCTGCACAGATGCTGATCTAGAATCAAGCTGGGAAAAGCTGTACCAGTTTGAAGTATTTTTGCTTTTCTGGTGCAGCATTGCATGGTAAAATCACAAGATCATGATGGTTAGCTTTCTGTTTTGCCTTGTCTGTGTTACCTGTAAGCTTTTAGCTGCATACCTGGAAAAATGCATAAAAGTAAAATGACAGCTTCCTGTCATTTCAACATTAGCAGTTCCTTGCTTCAGAAATTTCCAGAATGTATCAAGATGGAAGTAAAGAAGGGCATGGTCCAAATTAAATGAATTTAGAGTCATTAGTCTGTGAGCTGCAAGGAGAAAGAATGCTTTTCTTATCATGGCTAAGCTAATCTTTTTCTAACTCTGCTGAAGCTAGCCTTCTGTAACAACTACCAAGCAGTAATGTACCAATCCTTTGCTTTTGCTGTGGTCCAAGGTGTAATCCACCAAGCTGACTAGGGCTTTCAGTCGTCTTGAAGCTGACATCTCCTTGGTCAGATGGTAAAACACCCACTGCCTGTGGTTGGCTCAGACAGGTGGATTTCCTTTTCTGTGTTTAAAAAGAAATGATACATCTCTTTAAAACTGCTACCAGCACCAAAAGAAGAGGTTTCTCACAGCAAGTCCCATCAGTCTGTAATCCTTCCTCTCTTTTCTCCTACTGACAAAACTGTTAACAGTGTCGACACTTCTGTCCTCATCTGTAAGCACCAGAGTTGGCTGTAGCAGTTCCCACCTTCCCTGCTGAGCTGAATTCTGCCTGAGCGCAGTTCCCCGAAGAGCCGTGATGTCCCCAGTGAGGAGTGAGCGTCAGGAGTCAGAGCAGACTCTGCAGTGATGCCCTGTGTCCGCATCCAGCCCAAGCTCTGCAAAGGAGCAGAAAACATGTTTTCTTTTAACTGCAATGAGAAGGGGCAGAGATAGGAGTCTACAAAAGAGTAAAACATATTATATAGATATGATAGCAAAATAATTGTTCCAGTTGCTACTGGAACATAAAGACATTTATTTGTTAATTTTCTTTTGGGGTTTGCAATTGCTCCATATTAATATGCAGTACCCTGAAAAAAACTGATGATATGTGTGGTGCCTGAATTTGTGAGGAATGAATCATCTCCAATTCTGCTGGTTTATATAAAAACAGGGGGTCCCTGGCTCCCTGTATACTCTAGACCATACAGGATGAGACACAGTCCACATGCTCACAGAACTGAAAGTATTCTACAGATTTAAACTAAAAAAGTAAAGTAAAATAGAAATAAAGAAAATAAGCCAAAGAAGTAATTAACAAACAATTTCTAGTCTAGTTTAGATTCAAAATCCTAAAAAAATTTCCAACAAGACATTTTTGATGCTCAGTACAGGTCCGGTTAGGGCGACTTGATTTTCAGAAAAGTTATCCTTTGAGATTCAGGTTTGGTCACCTAACAAACAGAAGGCACCCCTAGCTCCTGCTGGCTTTGAAAAATAGAGTCCCAGAGCTTTGTCAGAGCTGCAACAAGTGAGGGTGTTGAGAAAGTCACTTGTTTGTAAACAAAGCATTTTACAATTCCTGCAAGACATTTTAAGTGAGACTATGTCACATAAAGTTCCTCTGGGATCTGTAACAGCAGCAGTAGCACACAAAACAAAGTCACTTCTGCTGCTGCACTTTATTCTGTTGTCATGTTAAAAGCAATGAATTTATTTCCCCCTCTCAGCCCTCCCTCAACTACTGCAGTCCTGCAGTAAATCAAAAAAGTAAACTCTCATTCTCATTGTGCAGGGCTTACTTCCAGGCCTCTACAGTTTCCACAGTAACTAATTAGAAATTTGCATCTCTAAGAGAGAATTATTTAATACTGATGTAAGCCCTTTCATTCTTTGGAGCTTGGCCTTTTGCTGCTCAACTTCTGGTAGATGTTGGGCCTTAAGGTCATACTGTACAAACTCTGAATGTAGGTGGCCCTAGTCTTGCTTTTTTTATTTCGGATGATTCATATCCTGTGAAGAAAATGTCTTGCCAGGTTTTTGTTGAATGGCATAGATTTGAAAGGCAGCACCCAATTCATTTAGTAGCCATTTGTTTTAAACTGTAACATCTTCCCCATTTCTCATTAGCTAACTCTTGTGTAATTGAGTCATGCATTTTTAGCCTTGTTAAACCAATGGAGTTAGGTCACACTGATGCACCTTTCCCATTAGTTCCATTTACTTTCCCCTTGCTTTCTGAGGTTAAGCAGGCCTTTTATTTTGCTTGACAGAAAAGAAAGTCTCAGATACTTGAAGTGCACAGACATTTGTTTTGTAGCTTGGTCACAGGTACTGTAAATCCAACATACTGTCCCATAGTCTCAGAGAAGATATAAATACTGAGAGAAGAGGAAGTGGGGGCTGCAGATTGAACAAAAGCCTTCCTTCATGTTCCTGCTAGAAACTTTTTGAACATTTTTGTTCCAAACCAGCAAGGCCCCCTCACACAGAATTGTTTGCTACCTCAAGCTTCAGCTGACTCCAAGAGGCTTTGGATCAGGCACCCAGTGAGTTTGCCAGTTCAAGCTCAGCAGTTTTTCAGCTGTTGCACTTTCCTGCAAATGATCTGTGAAGAAAGAAGCACAGCCATTACTGTCCCTTTCTACCATTACATGACTATTGCCTGTCTCCTCTCCTGTGTCCAAGCTTTATACTGCTGTACCTAAATGGACTTCAGTGGGGCCCATCTTGCAATGTTATCAGTGGAAGGGGAACAGAGATGCTGGGTTCTTCTTACTTGCAATTGTTTCCAAAGAAGACATCATAACTGAAGTGGAATGACTGCATTAACCAAAAGCTCTCTGGTTCTGGAGTTGCAAATAATTCATTACTATAACTTAATTTAACTTAAATGAACTGGGATTAAAATTAATGGAACTTCAAGAGCACCTCCATACATTAAAATTGCCTTTTGGAGGAGGTGTATGAGAGACACAAGCATTTTGCACTGTATAAATGAGTCRTAGAACCCTTTTTTTTTCCCTTTCTCCAAAGGAATCTTGGATTTAGACACATCTCAAACACCACATGCATATTACGATCCAAACACTGTGAAAGGCAGATCAAAAATGTAATAATGGGCATTCTGGGTGAGACCCAAGATACATCTAGACCAGTATGCATCTAGAAGAATGACCATGAGCTGATGCTTACAGAAAGGTGGAAGAGCTTAGATGCAATACTCTGTCAGTGTGCGGTTCTATGCTGTTCTAGGAGATTCTTAACAAAAGCAATTTCCTTGTATTTCCTTGTATAATAGATTTTGATGATTTCTTCTTCTGTGAATTTGCCCAGCTGCTTTCTGAACTCGGGTAAAATTTTGGCACCCACAACATCCTGTAGCAAGAAGTTCCACAGCTTAACTATGCATCAAAAAAGTCTTCTTTGAAGATGCTTTACTATGGCAAGTAGGAGAAGGGATTTAGCTGGTATTTATTGCAATACATTTCTCCTTACCTTGAAAAAAGTACCTAAGCTTTTATCTTATTCTTTACTATGACTGTGGTTCAGACCCATTTTTTTTAGCATCTTTTAGTCAGTGACTGTGTCTGTATTTAATATTAATAGCTTAAGAGCAGGATCTCTGCCCTAATTCTCATGATCTCATGACTTGCTGTGACTAAGCGATGCAATGCCGTTCCCTATCCATAAGCATCTAAACCATTTAAGAGGCTTTAGGGCATCCTGTCTGGCTGCCAGCTGCTTCTCCAGAAGGGCACCTGTCTTCTGTAGGCCTATGCCATCCCCCTTGTCCTTCCACTGAAGTGCACCTTCAGGGTAGCACCTGTCTGTGGATATCATAAGAGATCACCAAGATATAACATTTTTCATGGCATCTGAGGAGCCTTTGCCTGTTGCAAGGACAAGGAGAGTCTAGGATTCTGCTCCCTTTCTACCTTTTACTATTGGATGGGAACTCCCCCCCACACACACGAAAATAAACAACTGTCAGAGAAGAAGAAGAATGGGACTGGCAGAAATCTGCCATCCACCTCCTAATAACTCTCTCCTCAATCTGTGACAAAAGCAAACAACAAAGTATAGAGAGTTTATCAAGGTGCCAGTGACTCATCCCATTATGCTAACAAGGTACATCTGACAATATGTCCTGAAATTAATTTTTCCTTGTAGTATAAGCTAACTCAGTAAAAAAAAATCAGCATTAACCATGCAGGCAGTGTGATAGGAAAGGTTAAATAAGAGCTTTAAGAAATGGAGAGGCTCTTAGTAAAATTTGTGATATTTTAAACTATCTATGGGTCAAATACTCTTCTCTTGGATAATCAGCTGATTTCCTTTTTTAGTAATAGTGCTTAAGTTCATTCTAAATATTTCACTAAGTACTTCTGTTACTTAAAATGTAATTGCTTAAAAAGCCAGAATATTTCAATGCTTTCTAGCTTTGATGTTAAAAAATTTCTGACTTCTTATTTTTAAATGGGGGAAAAACAGGTATAGATATTTAAATATCTACATAAGAAGACAGGGATACACAAATACAAACACATCCATGTCCACATATTTCCTGCTGACTTGGCTTGATGACTGTTCCATAAATTTTGCTGACTTTTTCAAACTCAAATAAAAAGACACCTTTGGGATGAAGCAAAACAAACAATTGAGTTGGCATGAAAAGAGTTTTTTAGGAAAAGTTATGATTCCAGCTGGACAAATAAGGGGAACAATTACCTATATCTGAGTGGGTGCTGAACAGCTTTTGATTCTGCCCTGGTTACTTCTCTTTTTTGCTTGCTTTTCTAAGAACATTTACTGAAATGGATATTTCCACATCTGCATGTGAACAAGTGGCTGTTATGTCAAAAAAAGCTTTCTTTTTTTGGGGGGGAGACTTTCTGACAATCATTCTTTCCTTTTGAAAAGCCTATAAGCAGTATAATCTTTGCACAAATACATCATACCCATAAAACTGGCAAAGCCCATCAGATGGAACTATTCACCATGCATCTTTCATACGATGCTTGCCAGTGAGTGAAAACAGGAGGAACCATGAAATTTAAGTTGTGACTGCATCCAGATCACAGCCACCCATGCTAAAGCTGAAGTGCAACAGAACCACTGCAGAGGCCTCCTGATCTGAGAAAATCAGTTTTCTGCTTCTGCTGTCAATCACTCAGCTGCAATTACTTAGTCACTGTGAGGTAGTAAAATGGGAATTTCCCATTAAGATCAACCCACCTTCACTCCATTCTACACTGCTCTCCCTAGAGGCACCTCAGTTTAAGCCACTTCATTAACACCTACTTGTTGAGAGCTATTAGTTGGTCAGGTAGATGAGTTGGTGTCAAAAAGGAAAGAGCAGATAGCTTTATGYGGTTACTAATTAGGGTCGTTAGAATGAAGCTAGACAGTCCAGGCACCTGCACACCAAAGCTAGAAATGAGCTTTACAGCGAAATGATAAGGAGATTGCATATCTAAGCAYATTTAATTAGATTAGTAGATTTCTGTGCTTTAGTCTGTCCCGTAAGTCAGTCAATTAAACTACGCTTTAATAGTGGAGTCTTTCATGGTATGTATCCCAAGGCACTGCACAAAATAATAAAATTAACAGCTCATGTAATTGTTATGGAGAGACAGTTACTTCTTTCTAGGTAAGATTTCTTGCTTTCCACTGTGAGTCTTGTGTAGGCCTTCCTGTCACCAATCCTGTCAGGAAAAATTCTGCTGTCTCCAAATCTACATCTGTGAAATGTGGCCAGAAAACAGCTTTTTAATCCAGATTTCAGATGCCTCCAAATGCCCTCCCCAAATAATCCAGTTGTTTTCWTAATGCCTGGCTCAGGACAAGGCGAGCTACTAGCTATCACCTCTCTCTGCAACCCCARTTCTGTTTTTAAAATAATCTTTGTCCATGACTGTGAATACACACACTGACTTGCTTTAATGTTGGCTGAAATACTGCATTTTTTTGTTGCAAAATTCAGAAACTGTGGAAGCATTGTATAGATGCTTGGGGAAGAATTCTGTATGCACTTGAAGATACTGCAAGACATTCAGATAGTCAGAAAGCAATTCACCATCTCAGAAGTTAGCCAGACTGATGCAGCTGATCTCTGCACTTGTACACAGTACAGTACTGGTCTCCACAGTCAGGACTGCAGTTTCTCATGTCATCCTAAAACCAGCATATCCAACACAAAGCCCTCAAGGAAATTGTAGTGGACTAGCATCCCAGAGGATATTATCAATACTAGTTCTGCACTATGATCTTTTAATAAAATGAGGCATTTTACAATTATTCTTCAATTTGTATTGTCATCTTGGCATAAAAAGTCCAGAAATACATATCTGCTGAAATACATATACCATTGGTTCTAGGGAATCTATAAAAATGTCCCTGCACACAGGTGAGGTATAAAAAACTAGACAGAGGAAACCATGTTCAGTTTCTCTAAGCTAAAGAGACAGCAGTGAATACCATAGTAAATATGGTTGCTGTGCTGTTTCTTCTTTTTTTTTTCCTAAAACTGAGTTTAGCTTTAATTTAATTCATGACCATCCAGAGACCTGGAAACTCAACGTTTGCAACACACACCAGACGTGGCCTACAAAGGTTTCAGCATGTTGCTTGCCAGTTGTGACCTGAAGGGACTATCAAAAAAGGCGTATTGAACATGCATTTACCACTACTGCCATGTATGTTAAAGCAACCAAAAGGCATGTGGTGTTGACTCCTCTCGATCAATTCATAGGCCAGTGAAAGAAGGCCATTCAGTTTTAATCATGGTTGTATTGGGCTGATTTATAGACTGGGCGCTTTATCTACGCAAACATTCTCCTAATTGGAGCTATATGTAACAAAATAGCCCACTGCGGTGTGACCTGGCAGCTGACACTCTCCATCCTAGGACATTTTCACACTGGGATAATACGGGATGGGATCTACAATGGATTTAACCTGGGAAAAACTCTAGTGTAAGGCAGTGGAGCCAAAGGACCTATGAGTGTTTACACATGCCAAGGATGCAACTCATTGTACCTTTAAATATTTCACAAGGCACCATATGACATTAGGAGGCTGTTATGTCAATTTTTGTTACTATATTACAATTCTGCATTTCAGACAGTTCAAGTTGTTGCTCTTATTTAAATTTCCAGTGTGGTTCACCCCCCTTGTCAGAAGTAACTGCCTGACTGAAAAAAGCTCAGAAAGTTTAAAAACAATACCATCTAAGACCCTGTTTTAGTTTATTTCTTGATTAAGAAATCTAACTGCTTTTCTTTCAAGCCAACATGACATGTTCCTTTGCTGAAATCTAATATGCCAAATGATCTTCCCCAATCCCACATTTTCAGCTGAGTCACAAGCCCTTTTAACTCAGTTTAGGGATATGAACAGCTGCTCCAACTTAACGTCCTTGGTGGTGTTGTCACAGGCAGCTAAAATGTACCATACTAAAGGGCTTGGAAGCAATTCTCTCTAGTTCAGAGCCTGGTGTTCCTGAATCTGGTGTTAGGCAACTTGATTTATTTTATATGAAAAGGATCTGCACACTTCCTGCTTCATAGCTGTGACAGACCTTCGTGAGTCCGTTGTCACTGAGAGCTCTTTAAGGTCTGCAGCGACATTTCTATAAAGTTCAAGATTAAAATAATAATTATAATGAAGCAAACAAACATCATAATCAGGGAAGAAAAACCCGATCACCTCCTCCTTGCCGCTGTGTACCAAAGAAATTATGCTGTTCCTCCTTATAAATAATAGGGGTGTGCAACATGTCATTCCTATTCAGTGTTTGTGGGTTTTTTGGTGCTTATTGATGCTGCATCTGTTTTGTCAGTGCATCAGTTAATGGAGAAAGTTAATTGTGTTGGTTGTAAGGCCACCTGTCACACACATGCCTCATTTCCATACTAATAGCCCAACAGTGGCAGGCAGTGTACTCCTCTGCAGTAACAGATACGGCCTCTTTGGAAACGTGGGCCAAATGTGCCTATGCAGCAACTGCAGGCCTCTTCTGTGAATGCCTCCAGTGTTGTGGCAACTCAGGCTTGCATTAACCCCCTGCTGGCGCCCTCCATGTGGATTTTTTTAAACATTTGGAAACATGCTCCATGTTACACTTTAGCAAAGCCCATGGACAACTCACAAGCATCAGACCAAGAAGCTCGTGGATCTCAGCCTCTCCAGCAGGTTTGGCACCCTCAGGTGCATGGGTGAGACCCGCTTGTCCTACCTTGCAGGCTTTGCTCTCAGTAGAGAGAAGCCAAGGTGACCATCTCCCTGCAAAGGCAGACTAGAGCTGTGCTGAGCTTCTGGTTCTTTCCCAGCTGACTATTTTACTCCCTTTGAGGTTTCAAACTGGTCATCAGTCAACAGCAAAACTTGGCGAGTGTTCTAAGTAGCTATGTTCACATAGATGGTAAGGGCCACTTTAAAGACCATCTCTTTTGAATCTTCTGTTAACATTTCAAATGAGGTAGATGATGCAGAGTACAGCTAGGGAGAGAAAACAGGCCCACTGCTGAGGAAAGCATGACTGCACTTGACTGCAGTGGGTCTCAGAGAAACTTTTAGACAAATTTTCACTTTGGTGATAGAGCCAGTGCCAGAAAAGCTATAATTAATGAATATTTTATTATAACATATGGGAAACTATTCTATTCAGCTAAAATGGTGGGTTGTTTTCCTTCCTCCTCCCTTTTTTTCCCTTTACTCATGTAATCTTCTGCATGAAAAAAAGAGATTTATTTTGAACTACCAAGCCTGCTCTTGATCAAAATCCAGAATTATTTGATTCTTGTCCATAATATCCTCTGCCCTGTAAAAATCCCTCATAAACCTCTGACAGAGTTTACACTGAAGACATGCCTCATCAAGTAATATTTGCATCCTGAGGGCTTAAAGGGAAACTGCCATTCATGTTTTCTAAGTCACTATAGCTGAACTGTTGGAAGTACCAGATACCACCTTGGGCTTTTAAAGGAATGCCCCATAGGCTAAGAGGCCAGCAAAGAGTGGTCTGCTACTCCTTTGCACCCTCTGTTTGCAAGCATGTTAGATAAAGAAAATACCCCAGATATAAGCGACTGCCTAATAGTATAAGCCCATGATGCAGAGAATCAAACTGTGTATACTGTGCACACATCATGGTCAAGAAAGCAAATTTTTGTATCTATTATGCATGAAGGAACTAGCCAGAATATTCGCTGCTTAGTCAGTATTAGCTGCAAAGATGAATAATAGCAAAGGGAAGTGGCAGTGGTACGGCAAGATCAATGACCAGGTTCTTGCCAGCCTCAGAATAAACAGATTTCATCTCCAAAGCTACACAGCTGCAGGAATTTCCTGTTTCTTTACCGAGTCTCTCAACAGGTCCCTGCAAGCATCTGTTTGGCAGCTGCTGTAGTTGTCCAGATCATCCCTTCAGACTGATGGATGCGAGGGCATCCCTAGCCAGCCTCCTCACAAAGGCTCTGCAGAAGCAATCAGGTAAGTACTCAGCCAGCTAAGCAGTCTCATCCACACTGCCCCATGAGGAGATCCTCCGACATGGCAGGATCCAAAGAGTTCATCTCAGCTCCTAGGCCAGACTGACATTATGAATGTTGTCTAAATAGTGAGGGGATGAAAGAGAGTCCATTGCACATCACCCCAGGTACTTACACATCATCAGCTAAATCCATACAGACATACAATTTGTTTACATCATAATTATTAAGCTATATATAGGTTATTTTCACTTTCTTTTGGGCTTTGAGCCCAGTGGTTCCCATTTTCCCCTATTTTCTTGCAACCACATAGGCTAGAAACCTTATCTTACTGGAAGCAGGGAGTTCCACAAACACTGATGTTTTCAGATGGAGCTTAAGCTAAATAGCAATAGGAGAGCTGACTATACTACCTTACTCCCCCCAAAGGGGTTCTTCTATTAAATCAAAAGTGTGACTACTTTTAGAAATTCCCTAGAGTAAACAAATTGTACAGAAAAAAAATTATCCAAAACCCATATGTATATATACATATGTCTACACACTTTTCTCTCTGGTTTCTCCTACAGACTATGCCATGAGATCACTCTGCCTGCTAAATAATCTTGCATCTCTTGAGAGAAGATGTGGTGGTTAGTTTGAGAGAGGATGTCCTGGGTCATAAAAGGGGCAGTCTTTCAGGCTGATGCATCCCATTCTTTCTATGGCTGTTTTCATAGAGAATCATATTTTGAAATATTTTGGTGTTGAGGTTTGTTTGCTTGTTTTACGTGAATGGCTGAGTTAAAACACTAATCAAACATTTACAAATGCTAGAGCTTTATAACCTGTTCATCTACAGGACAAAGGCTGCCTCTTCAGACTGTGTACAAATTACTAGTTTGCATTTGGATGAAGCAAGAAGTTTACTCTGTAAAAAAGATGCTGCCGGTGCTGCACAGACTGGTATTGTGACAAATGTGTGGCCACTCTGTTTGCTTCATCACATGCACAGCTGCTTGCAGTCATGCTGCCAAGGAGATGAGCTTCCCGTCCCCCTTGCTGCAGTCGAGCAAACCCCTAGCTCTTGAGTTAGAGGATTGCTCCCATCGTCTGGGTGGGCACCTCTGATGCTCAGCGGTTGTAGCGGCAAGCATCAGCACCCAGGCCTACCAGCAAGAGGTGTCTCACCATTATCATGAGGTTCAGAAAGGACATGCCAGTACTGTGTGTCAAGAGAAACTGCATGGTTAAATCTTCTGAATTTTCATGCTGTGTAGAAACAGCTAGGATGTGATGTTTCAGCTCTGTAGCACACTACAGCAGTAGTACTGTCAGTTTGGTTTGCATTAGCACGAGGGGAGGCTGGAGACTCTGCCAGTGAGTCCCACTAGTATTTTTTGATGACCAAGAAGCAAAATGACTCCAGAACGCTGGGGTCCCATTTGGCCTCTGAAATCTACTGCTCCATCTGGCTAAGCCTGGCAGCTTTTGTGGCATATGTGGCGACCTCTGTCCATCTGACTTATATCTTTTCCATTTCCTTGGTATTGATTTCAGGCCATATTCTCCTCTCTTAGCAACTCTCCATTTCTACTCATTCATACCACCCTTCCAGTCTGTTTGTCCAACAGCTTTGTTCCCTCAGCTGGCTCCTCACCATATCTTGGGCTCTAGTCACTTCCTTCCCCTTCTGCCCTTATTCACTGTTCCCACCGGCTGCAGTCTCAGTCTTCCTCCCCATGTCTCTTATCCAAGTGCTCCTTGCAACTTTTTTCATAATCTCCTTTCTTCCATGCCATTGTTCTAACTCCACTCCTTGTCACTCGTTCGACCTCCAGTCTTGTCTTTAGCCAAGTCTGAACTTGAATTAGGAGCTACCTCCTCTCTATAGCTCTGGATGCAGATGGGACTATTGAGAGCAGCTTAGTGCCTAGCTGCAGCCTGCATCTGCCTGGGGCTTCAGCTGCGAGAAAAGTCCTATTCAGCTATGCCCTGATGGGTTTCTAGCACCTGCAGAAGGTCTGAGGAACTTATCTCTTAAGTCTGAGTCTCTTATAACTTTTCCCAGGCTGATTGTTATTCTTTCCCCCATGGGAAGGGCATACAATTAGCTGCAAAAATCCCGTGCAAGCTGTGGTTGGGACAAGGGAATGCTTCTCAGCTCCTGGATCTGGGCACATACATCCACCATGTTGCAGCTGCATATTAAGATAAAGACCTGATGCACACTATAATGCCTCCTTCTGTGTGTCCATTTCCAAGGGAAGAAAGCCTGGGAGTACAAGACAGAAGAGACTTGCAATATCTTCCAACAGGTCCCCAGCCTGAACAGTGACCTGCCTCAGAGCCTATGTGCTCTACAGTCTTGACATAGCCATGAAGGTTATCAGAGCTTCAAAACATGGCAACAAAAGATTTCTAGAAAATTAAAATCCTTTAACATGAATACAACTTACTTTTTGATTGCCTCTAACAGGCTGAAATTTTCCGAGAAAAGTCTTCCTGTACAGGATAGCCTTAGGCATGGAAATCCTCAGTTCCTGACATGAAGTTACGGGTAAAAAAAACAGCCTGGTTTTACTGCCAGCCTTTCTGTAAGACTGGCACATTAATTATCACTTTAAAACTTTGGCTCTTGATATCACTTTGACTGACTATAAGATGTGGCTTCCCTCTCCTGCTCAGCTCCATTGCTCTTCTGCCTTTTGCATCAAGAGCTTTCCAGAGCATATCCTGGCTCTTTCTAGGATGCATGCATTGCCCTGATAAATAGCCTTATTTTATATACATGCATATTTATAGATGTATAGGTCTAAAATTCATTTATACATGTCTTTATATATAGTTACTAAATATATAGTACATTCATAAATGCTGAAATGAAAACAAGTATGATTTCTAGAAATTGTAAAAAAGGTTATTTTTCACAAAAAAAGTGATCCAAAAAAACCAACACACATTTTCTCTCTCTTTTAAATTTTCTATTTTCTTTTAAAAAAAATAAAAACAAACTTGAAACTTGAGTTTGGGTTTAATAAAAGCTCTCCCTAAGTTCTCCCCCCTCCCACTGGAAATGAATATTTTACATTTTGTTTTATTTTTTCCACAGAAATATTTACATGTTTCTGAGCCAACACAATAGCTGATAGTGTGCTATGTACCGTTCCACCATACTACATGCTGTTTTCTTCACAGACCTCCTGAGATTACGTGATAGCATCTATAACTTTGCTCCACACAGTGTCAGTATTGTTCTAATCCCCTTTTTTCCCCGCGAGTTTTTATGTTCGGCATATCTTGGCATTGTGAACTCAAGGCTTTCTAAAGAAGGGCTCAATTTACCCCTGATTTACCCCTATAAATCAGCTAATAAACCATTGTCAGCACTGGTGTTGTTACACTTCATGGTGACAATGGGGGCAGAATATGCTAGTACAGACAGAGGAGTTCCAATGTTGAGGATTAAAATGAGCAAGACCTCCATATTTTAAGGATATATGGGGGATAGCCTAAAGGACAAGAAGAAAACCTACAGGATAACTTCTGTGTGTGTGATTTCCACTGCTGCTTTACTTTAGTGACCGCTACAAATGACCAGCTAGGGGAAGTAACTTGTTTGTTGTAACACGGGATCTCTATCTCCATTTATTATCTTTCCTTAAGTAGACTTCCTTTTTCTGTATATTCACTTCTCTATGTCACTCTTTCCACAAGTCAATGTATTCAGTCAGAAGTCACTTAAAGGCACCATCTTGGCTCAACGGGCTGGCCCAGGGTAAAAAAAATCCCTTTATTTTCCTGCGTGAAATATCTGCAACAGAGATTAGATCAACACTGGTTTAATGATGTAGCTATTTTCCCTCTGTACCATGGCAGCAAGTGAGTGGAACCTTAAACCTATCCCCTGCTACCTAACCACGTCCCTCCCCATCTACTCTCCCCTGGGTAATATTTGTATAAAAAGAAAAGCAGTCCCTGTTAGGAAAAGAGCAAGGACTTCTCCTGTGAGGACAAGCCCAAGCCTCCAGGAGGATCAGGGATGCAATTAGGATTTTCTCATTCTCAGACACTGCTGTGCTTGTGGGGCATTCCAGTCAGGCACGATCCCTTATTCAGGGCTCATAGGAATGATACAAYTGGGTCCTTAATGATGATGAAGGGCCCCTTTCAGCTGTTTTTAATGATGAAAGGAAGTCCAAACTATTCAGCCAGTGACTGAGACCCACAGTTATGTTCTTTCCCTCCTCTCCCCTTTCCAAATAAAAATTTCCTAGGAGCATAAAAATCAAGTGAAATCAAAGAAAAATAGTCAGTTAAAATTTGAGGTAGTTAATTTTTTTTTCCTGGGAAATTTCTATCCAGAAACATTACAATTGCTTTAGATAAACCTAGCAATAAAGCAACTATCTAATTGCCTGGCCAGCTGTATCAGTAAGGGCCTGCTAGGTGGTCTGTAGAGCTGTGTTATTAAGAATGAAACAAGAGGAAACAGCCTGGTGTTTCCTCTTCTTTAAGCTGAGCAGTGAAGCCTCAGTTGGGAAAGATGTCTCAGCCAAAGAAAGTGTCAGCCTCTTTTAACACGACATAATGCAGCTCGGGCTCCTGCCAAATAGTAATGCGCTGGAACAGATGGAGACAGAGTACTGTGGGAAGTGCTATGCAAACTGCTGAAAGGTGTAGCACCTAGATGAGAAACTTCTCCACACTGTCAGGAAATCCTTCATTTTCCATGTTTGGCAGAACGTTTCACTTGTCTTTTCTGGCATTTTTTTTACTTTCCAAGCCCTCGGCTCTTGGCACTCAGCCCAGCCCAATGAAACACACAGGGTCCTGATGTTACAATACTGTGCTTGTTCAGCAATCAGCAGAAGGAAGATAAGTGTGGTCCTGTTTACGTAACTGTAATGTTGACTGTGTTAAACTAAAAAAGGGATTGGTGGCAATAAGGCTATAAAGCATTTCCAGAGATATTAATAATCAATGCCAACAGCAGATTGGTTGGGATATTCAATCTCATATTTCAAAGCTTATGGCAACTTCTGATTTCTGAGTGTCAGGATGAGACTTATTCTGAGGGAAGCACATGCCTTGGCTGCTTACTACTGCTTATCACAGGGTTTCTTTTCTGAAGCACTCAGGACCAGTCACTGTTGCAGAAAGGAGAGGAGGCGAGACAGACTTCAGGTCTCCTCGAGCAGGCAATCACTGTGTTCTGGCACCTGTGCTTTAATGTGCACAGCACCATATGCTGTTTGGTGTCCACAGCCACTTTTCAGGCGTTCATATAGTCTGAGGCAATATCATATTAAAATATTAATATTGCACCTTACTAAAGTGTAAGTATAAAAATCAGCCTTTGGAATTTGTTGCTGGAGAAGTTCATAGAATAGTTTGTAGCAGTTCACCCAGTCTAGGCTCCATGTTCTGGAGCAGTTTGTATAATACTTGCACAATGCCCAAACACTCTGTCTTCAGTTGCTAAGGAAAGTTGGAATTTCATAATAAAAGTCGTTTGTCACTAGGCTGCAATTTTATCACAGTTGCAATTGCACAGTAATAGTAAAAGACCTTGCACTGATAAGCAAATAGTATTCAGTAGATTTTTGGCACAGAATACATGTTGACTGTGTCCAGTTTCAGAGCAGTAATTTCTTCCTGATGAATATACAGCATTGCATAATATCATTACATGCCAATCTTACTTTTCATGAGCAAAAGTATTCACATTTCTGACCTTGGTAAAAATATCTACCTTCCTCCCACTTGTAGCTAACTCTGCTCCTCTCTGTTGGATTAATCTTACTTGTTTCTTTACATTATCTCCTCCTGAATCACTTTCAGACCTCAGTGGAGAAAGCAAGACCTAGAAACAGAGAAAAATAACGACAGAGACAGGGACGGAGACTTCCTCTTGAGATAAAGTCTTTTCTGACAGTCATAGCAACCAGTCAGAAATAGGACCCCCATTCCTAACAAACCCTATGACATCAGTGAGTAAAATAAGAGGCAAACCATCTCTCCTGTCTTATGTAGTGCCGTAGTTAGCTAGTCCCTTATCTAACACAGGATTGCATTACATTGATGTGGGACATGGATGTTTATGAAGTGTTTTTGGAAACAGTTGCAAGAAATGGTTTCCTTTCCCTGAAAAAAATCAGCCTTTACCTTATGTGGATTCAGGCTAATAAAGTGAATTAAAGGTCTGACATGTCATGGAAGGATATGAGTGTGTACTTCCTCTCAGTATATATAGGGATTTGCAGTGTGTTTTAAAGGGTTAAGCCCTAACTTCAGTGTGAGCTGGAATATTTAGCATCTGGCAGATTTAAGCTCAAAAGCCTGCTCTGACCTGCAGTTGGAACCAGGGGTTTGCTTCAAGTTAAAAACGTTTCTAACTGGACATAAGCCATTATGTTTCAGTTTTGTCTATCTCCCTCTCCCATGACTCCTCCAAGCAGGCTGCGTTTTAGATTTATCTGCCCATGGCAGAGATCTATCTATCGCTCAAGTACCACCTCCCCACTGAAAACACCTGGTGGGGGTCAAATTCTCATCTCCTGCATAACCATACACCTGAAATAGCATTGCTGAACTCTGAGAGTTGCTCTAAACCAATAAAACTGCCAAGGTGGCATTTGACTCTGAGCCTTCCCATCGGATGTCATGCCGGCACCCAAAGGCTTTGGTGTGTCTTTCCTCTGAAATGTGGTCATTGCTGCCCAAATCCCCGGCTTGGAGGCAAGATGCTAAACTTGCTGTTTTGTCTYGCGTGATCTTTAGGAAGGAACACCTAGGGAACACTATGTTTTTTCCCACTTTCCTTTCCCTCTTCCCACAGTGATTTTCCCAGGCCTCTATCTGCATCCAGTTTCCCAAGCATGAAAGAACAAGGGGTTGAATCGCTATWCATCCTTCAGGCTCCAATATGTACGTATTTTGGGGTACCCCTGAAGGCAAAATGACATCTGCATTCTCAACACTATAGAATGAAAACACGATGCTTTAAAGCCTCTCAGAAAATCTACAGGACAGTTAATATGATTTAAGCCTATATTTAAATTTTATGAGACTCATTTTCAAGGCTAATAACCCAGTTTACTGTGCACAATATCAAATGCAAATTTTATTACTGACTTGGTAAAAACCAAGACGATATTCATTAGCATATCTCAGTGCATCACCCTTTTTAGCCAAAAGGTGCACCAAGAGTAACAGTGGGAGTTTTTATATGTGCTGTAAATTACAGTTACTATCTCATTAGATAAACACATTTAAAATCAGGTTATCATTCACTTATATATCAGAAAGTTGTTTGTTCAATTGCAGCTAGTCTCGTATTACAACATATGGCGCATGAAATTCTTAGACTAATAAAATTTCAAGGTACAGGGAACTGGTGTCTTGGAAAAAACTGTTTCTGCTCAACGAATGGCTCGATATAATCTGTAATTGCTTTGAAACAATTATGCAGCAGGCTGTTTTGTACTTAATAGTATTTACATCCTTGGGTTTATTAGCAACAAAATCTAAGTGGAACTTGTGAAAGAAATTAATTTTTCTGCTAAAAGATGTAAACTTTTAAGTTAAAGATCCAGCAGATTGTGGAAATCTAAAATATACGCAATAGTCTCTAATTTAACTTATTTCCCACTGAAATGTTTCATTATTCTTTTTGACACCTGTGTTAGGTAGATTATCTCATCCACACCCAAGTAAATCCAAGCAAATTCCACTGACTTTAGTTGAATTCCCCTGGATTTTTACCACCTTGGACAAGTTTAATTTTTTGCTTGATGCATGTACTTTAGCTTTGTCATCTTCTGGAAATACTATACAACTAATAACAAATGTCCATGTATATTATTTGAAGTCAATTTGAAAATTCATACAGTTATGAAGTTCTATGTACTGAGATTAAATATGTTAAATATGTTACAATCAATGTCATAATTTTTTTGTAGTAATTGGAATATATGAATGAGTTCAATCAGCATTTTGTACAATTTTATATGCTAGTAATTCCTTCCAGCTAACTGTACACACAAGTGGCAGCAACACTAGAGCCTAAATTATAAGGAAGACCCTGGTGTTTCCATGGCTGTTATCTTCCTCCTCCATACTGCTGCCCTYGGGACAACTCCAGCTGCACAGCATTACTAATTTTCAGTTTTGCTTACACTAACCCATTCTTAAATATTGCAACTAAAATCTCCACCTTTGAGTTCAGCTTTACTTATTTGTGTCTTGTGCTGTGACTTCACTAATTTTCCAGTTGCTGTAACCTGCAATGAACTGCACTGAATTCATTGCCAAAACTCTTACTATTTCACACTTGTGGCTCCAGCTGTGCCCTGGATTACTGTGTACCAAATGGTATGTTAGCATCATCTGGCAGGGTCTGCCAAAGCAACAGCATGATAAAACTTTAAGAAAAATCCTCACCCTTTCTACAAGGGAATATCCGTCAGTGCTGCTTTCAAAGAACCTGCAACAAGCAGATATAATAAGAAAAAGCTCATGCAAAGTCACATGGCCTTCAAGGCTAGTTCTGATAAGAATTTTGCAGATTGTTAAGTATGTCTTTTTGACAGCAAAAACTTTTCTTTAAATTTTGCAACAACAAAAGATGGTCCTCACCTGATTTCATACCTTCCACTCCAAGGTACATAGGCTAAGAATATAAAGTACATTGCAGAGCAAAGCTAAAAACACTGGATTGCATATGGAAGCTAAATTCCTCAACATGAAAAATGCAATCTGTTTCTACCTAACTTGCTAACAGCTCTCCTGTAAAGATCACTTTCCGAAGCCACTGCTGGGACCCCATCCCAGCTCCCCACTGCCCACCACTGTGATTTGGGCTGGGGGACTAGGGGCACACTATAGCTTTCTCTAAGGCAAGTGAAAGGCCAAGACTGTTTGTTAGCTGGTCCTTTGGGATGGTAAGTTAGGCTTCTCTTAAATATCTTTTATCATTCCCAAGGAGCAGTTCACAGCCCCTCAGAGGTGCACTGAGCAAAGGTTGCAATTTGCTGCCTTATCACATCCAGTACAGCTTACCTTCTCTTTTAAGATTCTTCAGAACTTATCCTGCACCTACCAGCACTCTTGTCCCCCACCTGACAGGTGTCAGTCTCTATTGCCTATACCTTACATACATTTTAAGAGCCTTTATGCTTCTCTGAGGATCTCCTCAATCAACTTAAATCCTTAAGCTTACTTACATCCCTTTAGAGTAGGGACAACCTTTTCTCTTTGTATTCATACAGCACCTAGCACAATGAGTGCTGTCTATGATAAGGTACCCATGGTCCTGCTGCAAAGTAAATAATATTAATAGTAATTGGATGTATACAGTCTCTTGCACAAATGATTTGCTAAATTGCATTCATATATTTGCTGTTTTACAGCATCTACAAACACTGTAAATGCACAGTACACAATATAACGCAGTATAAATACACCAGAAAGAAGTCCCTGCCTTACAGGGTATAAGAGTATGGGTTTATCAGTCAGTCATGGTCTGAACAGGCTTTTTTTCAAAATGAACTTTGCCCAAATTTGTATTCAGTAAACGTTGCCATATCAAGCTATGTCTGCACATACTAATGATGGGAGAAATGAGGTTTAGGGAATACATCCGTTAAAAAGGACCCCTTTGACCACAGGCAATATGGCTAAGCAAACATTAGCAAGGGTGGAAGTAGCCACAGTGTGATGAGAAAAGGGATTCGCAGCCATGTGAGCTGGGTGCAGCACACTGGGCAGTGTTCATGGAGGCTAGAGCTCCCCAATTATTTGTGCTAATACTGGAATTAGTCAGATGTCTGAAGAGTTTTCACATATAGTCTCTCTTGGCAGTTCCCAAGATCCATGCCACTATCCCAGCCTTTCTGCCTTGATATTTCACAAACTTATCCCCAAAGAATAAAATTCATCCACTTTCCAGATCTAATAAACAAACTGCTGTACCCATTTTACGGATCCTCTGTCAATCCAAACCTTCTGAGACAGGCGGAAGACAGCACACTGACTCACATGCTCTGGGCAAGGTGCACAAGCCCATGTCCCCGCAAAGCTGCCTGCGGGTTGCCCACCAATTCAGCCAAGGTCTTGCGCTGCTCCTGCACTCAGCAGCCCGGTGACATTTGATGTGTGGTCCCAACTCCTGGACCAGGGCTCTGGACCCAGTTTCGGGTTTCCACCTCTTGGGAACTTACCACTTAGTGGCATGCTCAGCGTGAGGAAGGAAATGAGCTCTTTTCAAATCAGGGAGCTGCTGGAGAAGGAGTTTGTAACCTGCTGTGCTTCAATACTGCTGCCTTCTCTCCAAGGCTGGCCTACTTCCACTGCTGGGGGGAGGAAAACACCCATTTTTTGGTGTTGTTTCTGTTTTTAGTAATAGCTACCTAAATGAAGTTGTAGGAGGCTCAGTTAAGTCTGGGTAAGCAACTAAGAGCAAAGCACACAGGAAAAACCCTCCCGTTTGGCTGTAACTCAGCAATTTCCTGCCTTTCTTCCCACAACCACAGCTCAGCTGAGCAGAATTAACATTAAACGAAGCAGTGCCATCTATTGACTGCTTGAGTTTATAGCCCCGCAAACAAATGCAGCACAGGCATGTCCTTGCCCCATCCTCGGGGTCTCCTCATCCCCGTGCCAGGCCCCAGCCACCGGGCCTTTGCTGCCTGTCCCTGTGGCTGTGGGCTGTCATGAGCTGTCCGTCCAGATGATGACCTGCCCCCTGCCTGCTGCACAGCAGCTATTTGCCTTCCTGCCTGCCTTTCTGGACGCCCCCATCTTTTTCTCGCTCACCTTTTTTCCCTGCCATGCATCACTGCTCTGCTTCTCCATCTCAGTGATACTGCTATTGTCCTCCTGTTGTGACCAAGGTAGAGAGAAATGCATCATCTAGGCCTGGTGGACACCGGGACATTCAGGAATATAAGATGAATGAACTAAGTGTGAGAAATCAGAGCGCATAAATCTACGATCATTGATCATATTCAGAGGCAAAGCAATCTGAGGCGGCAGTTTAACCTTTCTCAGCTGCCTCCACTTTCCTACAGGATATTAACATCCACTTTAGCTTCCCCCTCTTCATTTCTCCCCATGGCTAACTCACCACCATGCCTTAGTGTCCTCTTACAGAAAATCCCCATCTTAACCTTTCTTCTTTGTCCCAGCTTACACATGGCATCAGTGGGAACTGTAGGAATTTACCTGAGCCAGAAGTCTGTCTTCGCATGTTTTCATCAGTTTTCCCCAGATAGTTGTCTCATCCATAATCCTAATGATAAACTGATTTTCCTCCACAGAGGAGGAAGGAAGACTGCATGCTAATGAAGTAATCCAGAGACATCAAAAGGAAGATTAAAAAGATAACAAAGTTTATTTAAATTGGTCTGCAATGAAGTCATCCTTCTTGTCTGTAAATAAAATCCTACAGTAACTTTGTGAACATAATTATTTCATACCCCAAACATAATGTGAAAGAAAACCTGATATAGGTAAAAGGATGTTCTTGATGTGATGTCATACCTAAAAGCTCCATTTTTGCACTAATAAAAATGACCACAAAACTGTTTCATTTTTTCCCCAGCACATATGGATTGGGTAATATTTGGGTCTCAGAGTTATACCACTAGAATTAGATACTTGTAATAGTCTGCCCCAAACCACCAGGATATTAAAGTTTCTGATTTGTTTTGCAGCATGATACACAGATATGAAAGGTGAACAGATCTGAATTTGATCAACAGGCATACAGGAATTATCAAACTAGATAAGATTATTGGATACTGTAACCCACTATTGCCTCTTATAAAACAGCCAGCATATGAGAAAGGAGCAAATAAGCCTGCAGAGATTTTTAGAGGCATAAGCTACTCACTAGACAGCTATTTTGCAATCACCACAATTTAGAGGTTAGTTTATGTTCTGAATTAGAAATTCACAATTATTTCAATTTTTGTTATTGTAACCTGAAATATTATTCTTATTTGTAACATTATTCTGCCAGGCTCTTGGTCTTAGGAATCTCCTGAGCCAGTGAAATCCACTTGAAGTCATGTATCTCCCACACCATTCTGGAAGATTGTATCATTTGATTAAGGCTAAACTTGCCATCTTTCTTTCCATTATGAAAAGAGAAATTACCAGTCTATTCTTAATAGAGCTTTCTTCTTATTTGCTATTTGCTTATTCTTAATACACCACATATTATTTATTTTCCCTGTGATCTGGAAAGCCCAGACTTTTTGGTCTTCCTTCCTAGGTATTCTTTTAGACCTTTGTTATTCTCAGGATGGCAGTTGGGGCTGATGGGCTAACACTCTCTAAACCCTTAGTTAAAATAAACTTACCSAAGAAATCACACTGATTTGTGTTCAATCTTATTCTGAAATAGCCGCCTTCCTTTCTGGAGCTTTCCATTGCTAACTATGCTGTTGCTTAATGCATTAGGACTGGATTCACTCTCCTTTCCTTTTCCTTTCCTCTACTAACCTGGAAGATGAGCAGAGCTCACATACTTGGGGAGGAGGGAATGATGTTCATGTGGTACCTCCAGCATCCTGCTCCTGATCCAAATGGGAACTGGAGCTGGATGAATGCCTCCCCACAGTGGAGGAAAGAACTGCATTCAATATGTACATACAGAAGCCTTTGCAAAGCGAGGAAGAGCTGAGCTGGACATCACTGGGAGAAAAAGTGTCCATCTTGTAAAGCTATTGAAGGGTATTTATGACTAACACTGCATGTGAAGAAGTGGAAAAGAGTGATTACTCTGGTGGTCATTGCCTGTGTCAGCTGGATGAAAAATGAAGTATTATATCACATTGCAAAGGATGAGCCTGGAAGGAATCTCAGGAAGCTATTGGGATTAGTAGACCCCCCAACTGCAGGAGCTGAGAGAGTAGGTTATCAGCTCCTTAGCCATATAGAAAGGTGGATGCATATACAGACTGCAAAGTGGTTTGATTGTCACAGAAAGCCAAATGCTCATCTGGCACAAAGAGCTCCCAGATATGGAGACAGCCACCTGCCTAGGTGCTAGCAATAGGAAAAGTCTTACAACTAGCGATAAAGAGCTAAGAACCACCAAAAAAAGCATTTTAGGAGGCTGTGAGGAGTGACAAACTGAGATGGAAGGATGTAGCAGCTTGGGCATCTTTTGAAGGATGATAAAGTTTGGCCTATTTGGCAGTGACATGAAGGAGATGAAAGACTAGATGCTAGACCCAGACAGGTGCAAGAACCAGTCACTTCATTTCAAACAGAAGACTGTGGTAGTAATGGCTGTGCTGAGTTTCTTTTGCCACTAGAAATTGTTTGATGAACTCACCATTTGTCACCACAAAAAGACATGCTGCCTCAGAAATAGAAGGAACTGGTGATCATCACAGTCTAGTCTGCATTTGTGGCCATCGCAAAAGCACAACAAACTTTTGGTATGACCGTGAGGCAGTGTCATAGAAGTTCAAGCACTGGAATGACAGATGGTGTTTTAAGTCAGAACTGACATCGTTTTGTGATAATGCCTAAAATTATATTGCTCACAGTTCAAACAGAAAACACTTCATTTGCCTTGAGGCACTGAAATTGTCTCAGGTCTGATTTGTTCAGCCCATTTCTCCTGTGTACATTTCTGTCATTCAAAGCCACGGAAACAATAATCTCTTTGCAATCACCATCATGGAACATAAGTCTCCTGAGTTCCCAATCTTTTCTGAACAAGGAAAAAAGAGTGACTTCATGCACACTTGAGAAAAATAAGTGAAACTGTGGTGTTATGATGTTTATCTGTTGCTCAAAGTGCAAGAAGGAAAAATACAAAGCAATGCTAACTGAAGTTGCAGATGTACTGTACCATCTCTCCTTTTTGTAATGCTACACATCATCTTGTGACCTGTGGCTCATGATTGCTATGGTAGTGATTTCCAAAGTACTACTTCCAAAGCACTAGTTCCAAAATACTATTTGGAAATCATCTCCTTGAATTTCTATTTGTCTTTCAAGGTAGTTTAAAGCAAGGAATAGAGACAATCTCATGGGACAGCCCAAGAAAATTTCCATGACTGAGTCACTGCAACTTTGAAAACAAAATTCCACAAGCAGTTCTGGAAACTTTTAACTCTAGCAAAACCTTCAGGAAATCTGATCCTCTGTGGTTTGAGGTTTTTTTTTTTCATTTTTTTAACTGAGGATGCCTCTTTCGTCTTGTAGGTAACCTTTTTCACCCCCAAACCAGTCTTTTCTTGACATTTAGTGAAAAACCTTGAATTAAATTCCTGAATACATCTATTCCTCTCCAAATGATACACACATTATACCACTCCACTTCCATTTAGACCCAGGTGAAAGATGATTTTCCCTTGAAAATTTAGGCATGACGGTTCATCATTTCTCTGCTCTAGGTATTCAAGTTCTAGTGTAGAATATAAAAGTTACCAAGCAGCTGAGGGAGGGCAGAAGCTGGACAGCACTCTTTTATGGGGCTCATTTTTTATATTACCATTTTGCAACAAGAGATATTAAAGTTGCAGCTTCCTTTTGCTGCAGTCTTCAAAGATATCTCTAAGGTAGCACTGTCCTGGTATTCACTGGTGAGTACTGTAATGCACTGCCATCACCGTAACAGAGTACCAACTGTCCTCTCTGATCCTTAGCTCTATACTCAACAGAGCACTGACAACACAGTTTAGCAACACAGATGCCTACAATTTGCTGTTTGTCAGCAAGCAAATGCTTGTACCAACACAAGGGTGGAAGGCAGGGGAAGGCTTTCCTGTCAGTGCCACAACCTGGGTGCCACTAAGTATTTATCCCATACTGAATACTGAACATCACCACATTCTTCCGATTCCATTTGGGATCAGAAGTTAGATAGAGGTAATTGCTCCCAGGATTCATGACTTTGCACATGCCATCATGGTGATACTTGGTTGATATTACAACACAGAGCAGTGCCTAGTGCCCGAGGGTCAGTCACCAGGAGCTCCTCCCTGAGGTGCAGCACCTGAAAAGGTTGCGGGAGCATGGTCCTGACCCAACTGAAGACCCCTTGGTTACAAGCAGGACCAGTTCAGGCATTTGCAAAGTCAGAAGTTGTTCAGGTGAGCAGCCAGAAGGAGGTAGTACAACCAAGAGCTCCCAAGGATGAGGACAAAGTGACTCAACTGCTTAGAGTCCTTTGCCTGATCACCGTCAGACCTGCAGAGCATCTAGGAAGGAAGCTCTTCCTCATAGGAAAGAAAGGGTCAAGGTGGAAATAACTACTAAGATGGCTTACTCATCCTTTTCCTAGCTCAGCCTCTCACCTGTCCTGTGGAGGGCTGCATTTCTGTATGTCCTGCCGTATTTAAAACATAAAGATTACAAGGCTTTTATCGTTTCTTTCATGTGACTTCTTCAAAGCCAAACAGACTCATTGCTAGGAAGTGCTTCCCTTCCTTTGATCATTTCAATCATACTGTAGAGAGAAATGGACACTTTCAGGCAAGATATTTGTCACCTTACAGAGAAAGATAATTAAAACAACTCCAGAAAAAGCCCAAAGTTTCAAGGGTTTACCATTTATACCAGCCAAGCTGTTATTCTCAAACCATTAACAACGATGTGGAATTTTTATGTTGGCACACCCTGTAATAAACTCACTGCATGACACAGTTTTGTTTCTCAAGACTGGAATTAGCCTTCCATGCTGTGTTCAAAAGATATGTTTTAGTTTCATTTGGGGGTATAAGGTTTGAAGCAGGAGAGCTCTCCTTGACGTTCTTCCCATTTTAGCAAAGGACTTGTCTGATGTTTGAGAGTCCATGTCCATAAATAGTTCCCAACAATATCTATCTCTCTATCTCTCTATCTCTCTATCTCTCTATCTATCTATCCATGCATGCATGCATGCATCCATCCATCCATGCATCTATCCATCCTAGGATAGATATCTAAGATAGATAGATAGACAGATAGCTATCCAACCATCCATCTCCCCATCCATCTATTCATATATCTATTTATCCAGTTATCTCAGCTGTCATCCTCAATGTTCTTTTTCATTAAGATAAGCAGGGAGAGGGCAGTGGAAACATTGGGAAAGCTTAGCATTAAGTGATATGATAAATCTCCTAATGTATGAGAGCATAAAGAAACAAGGCCACAGTATAAGGTCTGCTCAGCACCCTTCTTGGCCTCATGTCAGGTGTGACAGGAGTCTTCTCCTCTGTGTGAGGAAGCTCAGTGATACCCCACTGTTGGGAAAACAGCCTTAAGGAAAGTTTACGGGAAATCAGACCTAGTGCAGAAACAGTTTCTTCCACACAAATTGTTCTGCTGTCTGTAGTCTCTAGGGGCATAGTGCATTTGGTGGAAGGCTCCTGTGTTATTTGGAGGGGGGGAGGGGTAAAGGCCCTAGCAAACCTGCTCCCCCCAACCCCACCACAGGCTTGACAGTTGAAGGAACACTGGTAGGGAATCCCCACACTATTTTTGTTTCCCGGAACTCCCGTGCCTAGGGTTTCTCCATAGGAAAGGCAACCAGGCTGGAAAATTTTTGTGTAATTGATTCTTATTTATTTTGGCTACAATAAATGCTGATGGAATTTCTGATTATTTAAAATTCTGTAAATAAATAATAGAATTCCTTTTTCCCCAGTCATCTATCTCTTCTAATCAAAGATTATCTCTAATCAAAGTTATAAAAGAACAGAAAAAAATGTTTTTTAAAAAGCTTTATTTTACTCTCTACGACAGTGAACAAATTGTAAGTGAATAAATTCAAGTTTTAAATTATTTTGGTACCATAAAGAACAATCAAGGATTGTTTTAATTTTATGAAATGCTTTTAAAAGCAGAGTTAAAATTGCCAGTTTGTCTTGCTACCACATTTTGAAGGCACACGGCTTACTTCTCTGGAATCAGCCTCTGTTCCAGCTCTCATGCCATGCTTGAAATCATGCAAATTTGGCATATAAAACACATACATGCAAACTGCATATACTAACACTACTGCAATCACTGCAGCAGACTTAATAATTATAAGCAGCTAGGAGAGCGATGACTAGTTACTGGCACATGGAGTAAAAGTAATCTGCCCTTTGTAGTTGCTGGGGGATGGTGAGAGAAAGGGAGTGCAGCTTCTGGAGAGAAGTGGCTCTCGGTTAGAGCCCGCAGCTGCACACAGCATCCCGTGGCGGAGGGGGAAGGGGCATCCGCACAGCCGCGCATCCCAATGAATGCCCGTCGCATGCGCCTGCGCTCCCGCGCACACGCACAGAAATCCCAGCCCCGCATCGTTGAAAGGTGTCTAATTAAGGCCCCCCTCCCAGGAAAGCTGTTGCTAGGTAAACAAAACTGTTCAAAACATGTTGGGCATTAAAGTGTCCCCCAACAGAAGGAGGCAGCGGCAGACTTGGCGACAGCAGGGCGAAGAAGAGAGGCATATGGCCCCCAGGTCTGTCCCCTGCTGACAAGCTGCCGAGCCGCAAGCCCCCTTTTCACGGCCTTCCTCGCGCGCGGCAGATTGCAGTGGCCCGACGTGCCCATCTGTACCCGAGGCGCGTGCCCCCAGCGACGCGGCAGCCACGCAGCTTTCGGCGGCGGCTGAGAGCAGGGGGAAGGGGAAGGTTCCCGGGGTGGGGGGGGGAGGAGGAGGAGGAGGAGAAGAGGGAAGATATTAACAACCAATAATCACAATGCGATCCATAATGCATTGTCTCCGCGAGATTACATGGTATATTTCCAGTGGGGATTAGCCCATCCATCACCGGCTTTTAYTGGCCCTTTTTTTTGTTGTAGAAAGCCCAAACGCTGTCGTAAAATTCTAAACCGCTTAATTGCTGCGCTGTAAAAATTTGCATATCAGAGATATGTCATTCCATCGTTAAATGGCACTAGGCATTTGTTACAAGGTCCTAACAATCGCATGAGAGCACCTCTGGAAAAAGGTCACCTCTTGGCATTATGCAAAGTTCTCTGCTGAATTCTAATCTGCAGCAATTACGCCTTTAAATATATTGCAACTTAATGGATTTTGATTTTGCGTGATTCAAACTCCCTGTGCGCAGGGACTCCTTTCTTTGTGCGGTCAGGCAGTAAGCGACGTGATCATGGTGGCGCAATCTCTGTTTCTGTAAGGCCTGAAAACTTGGCTCCCAGAAGATTTCATCATAAGCCAAATTGTGAATTTGGTGCAAATTTTCCATGAGGGGCATACAGTTACAGCGATATCTTAATTTCTAGATTAATGGCAAGATCTACAGCTATTGCATTGCCACTTCAAGTATTCATCATTAAAAGCAATCAGAAGTTAGATGTTTATGCATGTGTACTAACAAAAAAGACCATTATAATAATAAGCAACTTTTATTTTGTACTTTTAACCCACCGATCTGAAAGAGGTGGGTACAAAAACAGCAAAATGTCATTGTCTTGATTTTGCACAGGCTCAGGAGAGGTGGGTTTGAAGCAGGCAGCGTTCCGGGCTCCCGATCAGCAAGCACTGTTCTCAGCAGTCCTAGCAGGCACCCCTGTGCTTCCCCCACCCATTTGCCAAGGACTGGTCCCTCAGAAAGTGTGAGAAGGTCTTTAACAGGTGGTCAGATCCTGTTCTGTATCTTCGCCATTAAGGGACAAACATAGATCAATTATTTTTCTTTCAAAACAGAGCCTAGAAGCTGGGTCTTTTCTCCCGCACAACGACAGGGAGCATAGTTTTTCATCTTTTCAAGAACCTATAAACAAGGAAGTGACCGGAGCAGCCTAAAGGGTTTTTTTAAGTCTCATAGATTTGGGGGTCAAAGCCTCCTTTGCAGGACCTGCAGGAGAGCCCTGGTGAAAGGAGAGCCCTTTGCAAGCCCTGGTTTAAAAAACAGGAGAGAGCAAGGAGAAACTCTGGGCTGCACAACTGTATGTACATAGGCAACTTGGCTCTAACTGGCATCTGCTGAAACAGCATAAGTTATTTTGAAGACTATTTGAGCCACAGGAGCTGCCCATCGTAGTGAGAATCCAAAGTGGTTTAAGCCTCCTTTAGTTACCCACCTTGTTCGTCTTTCACTCTGACTGCCCCCACCCCCAAGTCCTCCATGCTTCTACATGGGACGCAGAATTGTTTTCCTCTAAAAATGCTAGGTGTTTGGTCTTTGTCCGTCCCATAAGTGGGGTCAGATCTGCCTGTGCATATGCTGTTGGATGTGATTAAGTGAGCTACCGCCTCTTCCAAGGGCCTGCCACACATTTTCTGCAGTGACTGAAAATATCCTCCAAGAAGTACCATGGTGGTGTTAGCATTGGTGCTTCTAATCCCTAAGACAGACAACTACATTTAGGATTTTGAGCAAACAGATTCCTGTAGACATGCTCCAGTCACCCTGGTAAGGTAAGATATACTTTTAGGCTTTTCAGGGTTGAAGAATACCTCCTACAAGTTTAAACCCAGTCTCTTTTTTTCCAAGGAAGAAAGTTTTACAGGCAGTTTTACTGGCATATCTCCTCACCACAGAGTTATTTGGGAGGGGAGGAGATAGTTAATAAGGACTTTCAGGCCTCCTGTTTGTGTGCAAGAGGAAAATGTAAGAATCTGCTTAACTCATATCAGCCTTTTGAGTCTTCCTCAATGCATGCAGTTAGCCCTGTCATCTGAGCTGAAATGAATATGTTATGAATATTATTCCCCTAGGAGGAAGTGGATGAATAAGGGTGTCTCATAAAACCTGAAATTATTACAGCAGCTCACATGCGTAACCTCAGCAGAAAGCAAGAGGCAGAGCTAACATACTTCTATTGCTGGAATCAAAGTGACTGTTTTCCTTCAAGGCACCACATCTCTTGTTTATCCTTTTAACCCAGCCTGAGGACCAAGGAACCTGGTAACATACTGCATCACTTCAAGAAAAACTTCTTCTAGACCTCCTCTTTCAATAAGCCATTTATGCTTTATGGTATCTATTTTACATGTTCATTTCCCAAACATTTTTTTCCATACTGAATGGTACATTTTTCAGGTGTGTACATCTTACTATTGCCATAAACACTCATATTTAAACCTGCCTTACATCTCAATTAATCATCATATTATGGCAGTTTTATTATTATTGCATTTTAATCTGGCAGGTGGTTTATTAACCAGAAAGAATTCTAACAAGTAATCCAAATGTTGCTAACATAATACAAACACCCTATCTTTGTTTTCCTTTTTAATTAACAACTAACATCAATGCAAACTTCTTGTCTAAAAGAGTGAACTCAGCCGCAGTCAATTCACTTTTATCTGAGCTCTTGATTAAGTAGGCTTCCTACAACGTAGCACCACGGATCTTTTCAGAAGGAGATCCCAAGCCCTGCCCAGTGATGAAACCCTCTCTCTCTGTGGCACCAAAGCAACGGTTTGCACAGCTGTGGGTCTACAAAATGATTCACAGGGGAAGAAAACTCTCCAAGAGATGGGGCAGGGAGGTGTGAACATGGATCATTTCAGAAGTGCAGTTCACAGCGGTTGCCTGGAGTCTCTTAGGACAGCTTACTTTCCATCCACAGGCCAGTGTCTCCTTCTCACCATTATCTCTATTTTTCAGACAGAGAAGCGGAGTCAGACTTGTCCAAGGTTTTCCAGCACGGCAGTAACAGAGCTGGAAATGCCGCACAGTGTGTGGCCGCAGGAGCCGTTTCCTTCCTTCCTCCTCCACTTGGTAATGGCTCTTGCCCCAGAGGTGCACACCCCAAACTCTAGGGATACTCTGAAGAGCTCAGCAGATTTTTGAGTGGAGTCTTCAAGGGACAGAACTGCGGATCAGTTTGCAGACTTGCCTCACAAAGAGCTAGTTACTCACTAACWTATCTGTCTTGCAAAGACATTTGTTGCCACAGCCCATCTACCAGCCCATCTTTTGTTTCTCTTGCTGTTCTGCCTTCTGCCCATATCAGGCAGAGAGCAGCATTCCCACTGCCTTCAGTGAGGTTTGAGTTAGGCCTAAATAATATGTAAGTGCAATTTATTTTATGCTTATTGAGCATTATTAATGCTTCTATTAGGACTTTAAAAATTATGTAATAACGGGTCCTTTTCTCTGCTTGATTCATTATTCARAATTACCCAGACAATAATTTATGGGAATTATTCTGCAATTAATTTGCCAGGAGTTTATTGCAAATATTCTCTGAACAATATCTGAACTCTCTTGATTGGTTACACAGGTCTGCTGTATGCCTGGCAGTGGATTCTGTCCTGATACCCTCAAAGGGTAAATTTTAGAGACAGTCTGCATAAGACAGTCCATTCCATTAAACATTTCCATCAAATTAGTACACAATCCCATGTGAGATCTTTGACTTTTTTTCAGAATGTTTTTTTTTGGTCTAGCATAAACCTGTTTCTAATGAATTAAGTTAAACCAATACAGTCTGGGTTCACATTAAAATAATTTCCACGTGCTTTTTGCACTGTTTTAACCAAATCAATTGAAAGCCACTTTAGGTAAGTTCATTCAAATTCGCACAAAAATAAGCTCTTGCAACCAGTTTTTTTATGCGATAGTCCCATTTTGCAGCATCAGCACTGGCTTCCTATGTCCTTTGTCCATTAGTTGCTTTAAAATACAGTGTTTGAAGGTCTGTCTTTTGAAGTCAATGGAAGAGTTCTCTCAACGTTCTCGAGATTTTTGGAAGAAGCCCAGAATGAACGTGAGTTCCAATAAATTTATTTGCAAGACTAATCATCAAGAAAGGAAACCAAGTGGAGATGAAGCAATATTTTAAGATGTACAAATTATTTTTGCAATAATGAGCTGGCGGTGTCTACTTAACCTGAAGTAAGTGTCCTAGAAGGAAGAAGAGAAGGCCAGATGTATAGCTGACACAAATTAGCACCACTCTGCTGGCTGCAGGTACGGGTCTGTTTGTAGTCTCTGAGCCGTTGGCTCAGGGACCCAGACTGAGCAACGCAGCTGATAAGAACTGCTTGAGAATCATTTAGTGGTACAATACGCCCATTTGGAGGCCTTGTATTAATTTATGTTCTGTATTTGTTACATTTTCATTAGTTCCCAGTAAATGTGTCTTTAAAAGCTCTTTTTTGAGAAATAAAGTAACTGTCTTTTTAAATCCCTCTTAAATTAATATGTGGCAAGGGGAATTGGCCCTTTCTTCGCTTCCTGGGACTCTGAACATTAACAGTCTCATAAACACATTGGCATTTTTGAACAAGACCCACTAAAAGCCTTGGAGATTACTAAAACATATTCCTATTATTATTAGTCTGTCAATTAAAAAACTTTTAACAATATTAATTGCAGTCTTTGCCATCATAATTTTGACCTTTTGAAAGCTACTGGCTTGTCATGTAACTGTTAGAAATGCTGGAGAGTGAGCAGGTCAAACAATCTAGAAAGACTTCTCATCCTATGTATGAATAAAATTCAGTGAGTTAAGTGGTAGGGAAAAGCACAAGAAACAAAAATCTGAATATACGACAGAAGGTTAAGAAAGTTATGGGCACTGGAAGAAAACCTATCCTGTGCTGCATTCCCGAGCAAGGCCCATTAGCGCTTCACGCTGCACTGCCCATCTTCCCCGTTCCCTCCCACCGGCCATTCAGCTAAAAGGTCTCACCACAGCGACCTAGGGTGCTTTCACCAATAATTAACTGAAACTGAGTTCATTAGGTAAAACCAGGGGAAAGCAAGCATGCAAGTGTCACGATGGCCTCTGATATGGAAAGGAAAGTGAAGACAATCCATAATCCATCAAAGCACAGGGTGGGGTAAAGGCTTACGTATTACAGCAGTCACCAAGGTGTAAAAATATAATAATAAAGTTTCACAACTGTCCTATTAACATACCAGATTTGATTTGGCTCCATTATATTTCATCAAATAGTTTACAAAGCACCCAGCATAAAACATCATCATAATTGTAATCATATATTTGGTGATTTAATGTGTACACTGTAATGTACCATTAGTTACACAAATAACTAATAATTTGCTAATGACAATATTATGTTAAGTCAGTTTAGGGGCAATTAAAGTGAGTGATATTTACATATGCCTAATGAATCACAGTCGATGGCAGATTAAGAGATTCTAATGAATATTCATCCAGACATTCACAACCAGCTTCACAGTTTATAAACTGAATTATGGTTGATTTGCCCTTTTAAAAATGAATATGTGAATATCTTCTGCATGGGAAGAATGAACAATTGGGGCTGATTGTAAAATTTTTTTTAAGCAATGTACTGGTCAGGACACAAAACATTTTTATGCACTCTCATACCCTTGGCTTCTCAGCTCTTTTTATATCACATATCAGCATTGATGAACTATCTCCATTTTCATTCCTACCCACAACATGAAATATAGAAATTGTTTTGTGTTGAATTAAATGCAATGGAAGTTTTATGCAGCCTCACTAAGGAAATAATTACGCAGGTAGTCTGCTTTCTCTAAGCAGAGTAGACAAACTCTCTCCACTATACGAAAAGATTCTGCTTATAAAGGTAGCCATTATGCATGCTCACTTGAGTCAATGAACAAAATAGCACTCATTTAAAAGGAAGTTGTAGAAGGATCTTGCAGGATGAAATTAGAGTTACTGTCACATCCTGTGCCAGAAGTTTCTACTACTATTAATATCAATAGTACTGATAGCAGCAATAATAATAGCTAAGAGCATGAGATACGGCTTTATGGTTTGGCTATCAGATTTCAAAGTGAGCTCAGAGAAATGTGGAGCATTTATAGTGCATGCAGAGACTTTTCCTTGGAAATCTGTGCAATGTCTTGGTGGGAATCTGAAGCAGTTCATGAGGCTAAATCCTGTATGCTTTCTTAAGCAATATTGCCTCTGCATTCCAGGTATTTTTGCATGATTTAAAACTTGGAAAGTTAAAAAAAACATTTTCATTGCTCTCTTCCACAAGTTTGGAAGTGAAACTACTAAGCAGCAGCACTACAGCGGGGGAACTTATTCAGTCTCACTGAGATCAAGCACAGGAACTCTGCAAGCCTCCTCTAGCAAGAGACAACCTCCAGTTACTAAAAATCGTCACTGAAAGTACTCTGTTTTACTTTGCTCAATTTAGGGATTTAAGAGTTCCACAGAATAAAGACATTTCTATCAATGCATTGTGCAGATGCCTGTGAACTAGAACTCAACATACTGGTAGAGCTACCAGAGCTACTGGTATTGCTGTGGTGCAATACTTCATGGAAATCTAGCTTGCAACCTGAAAGCAGGATAGCCACACTGAGTTTCACCCACATTGCCCCATATGCAGGAAAACTACAGTTATAGTTGGGAAAAAATGCTAGTGGAATTTGATCACAGGGCCCTGGAATTCCAATGCAGAGTTAAAGAACATGTTGCTTTAATAAGTGGCTTCCCCACTCCATTTGTTCTGACCTTATCAGGTTAATAGAGTTTGCTAGAAGTCCAGTTTTTCATAAAATTCCTAAAAGTTTTCTGGTTATTTTGCTTATTTTCAGCAACACTTCTTGTTTAAAAAATGGCTTTTAGTCTTTGATGAAGACAGAAAATGCAGCATCAAATACAACATCAAGTTTTTTAAAATCATTTTCAGTAAAAATTACTCTCTTCTGGGAAAAATATTCTGGTTTCTGAAATTTTGTTAACATTACCGAAATATTTTAATTTTTGTCGTTTTATGGAAAACAGTTACTTACACTAAAATATTCATTTTTGATGAAAAAACATTTTTCATCACAATTACTTTCCCACAACAGGAACAAAAGTGTTCAGTTCTTTCTTTAGTGCTGTAAACAACAGAGATTCTACAGTTTCTTCAGCTATCTGGTTCCTTTGCATCTGCATTTCCTTAAGGCAATATTTATAAGAAGATGACCAGCTACTACTGCATGAGAGGAATATTGTAAGGCTTGTATTGACTTTCAAAAGTACTTGACCTTCTTACTATTATATGCCTTTGGCTTTTTCCTAGGCTTTTCTTCTTCCCTAAAACAGGACAGGTCTACTTCTGAAATAATAAAATGATAGCTTCAGCTGTACTACTTTCAAAATCTCTGTATCTTCACCCTAAGAAGTTATTTCCTAATTTTGTTTCAAGTTTATTGACCTTCTACATGCTAAGTGTTCCATAGTCTACAGCCAACAAGAATATAGGTTCTTTTAACCTACCCTCCATATTTCTAAGAATTAAGTAGGTAATAACTTAAAAAATCTCCAAGTGTGGGTTGTACTGCCATCACTTCGCATTGCCATCATTGTCCTCACTTTATTGTCTCAGCTTCAGTGCGGCTGCTTGCTTTACTTCTGCAAGTTTGCTTCTTGATCATGAGTACTGATATGATGTGTACCACTCTTACAGCTGACAGCTGAAATATTTCAGAAACTTCCATCCTTTACTACTAGCAATGCCAGCTGCTCTTACATAGGACAACAATTCATAGAAGTCTCATGAATACCTTGATCTTCCACTCCAGCATTGATCTCCTTTGAGTTTAAGTAGACTCTACATTTGTTTTCAAAAGCATTTTACCTTCTTTGCGGTCTATTATAGAGGATAACAATCTCTCTCAYGCTCCCCCCTAGAACCATGGGCCCAGTTTTACAATCATTAGTCCCACAAATATGCCCAAGAAACCAAGGTGCAAGACTGGTTCCCCTTCTAGGATTTATTGACATTAGTATATATTTGCTTAGTAAATTACAGTGTTTCCAATGCATAATGTGAYATAGTTCCTTCTCTGAAGAGCAGAAAGCATGAGAAGACAGTTCTTTATTTCCTTGAGTTACTTAGTTACAATTTTGACAGAATTATCCTTCCCACCACAAAAGAATTGGTTGGATAACTAAACTAAAATTCAGGAAAAAAATCTGTTATGGGGAAATCTGTGTGTGAAATAGACGTTTCTTGATTGAATACACTTCTAAAACACATGTATCCCAACTTTTCACATTAAGTACCTCCATGATTCTTCTTTTGTCACACAAGATGCAGATGTGTCTCATTTCTCTGGTCATAATCTATGCTGATATTTGCAAGAATCTCTTATCTCTGTACATGGGGAGAAATCTCTCAGCTCATGAAAGGTGTAGCCTGTAACGAGGGCTAACAACACTTGTTTACTTCCACCAGATCCAGATTTCACCAATAAATCCTAAGAGTCCCAGTTCCTTTATTGCTATTACCTGTATTACTGAAGAGTTGAAAAGATAGAGTTTAGGATTCGCATTGTCTAGGTCCTGGACACCAGGGAAAAACATGACTCTTTTCCCACAACAGGTTTACTGCTTAAAAACTTTTTTTTTTTTTTTTGCTAATTTCTCACACTTTCAGTGACCCAGAAAGTTCCAGGGTTTCTATTTAAAAAGCAAATTGTAATAATTATGGGCCAGACCTTAAAAGAAGCAAGGTAGCCTAGAAAATGAGTGATACTGTATAGCCTGAGAGACCAAAATGCGAGAACTGCTTCTTATTTTACACACAAAAGCTTTCTGAAAACGATCAGAATAACTTGATCAAAGTAACACAGGAGACAGTTCTTCTTGTGTAAAATAAGGCAACTATGGGCTTCCCCACCTGATTTTATCCACCTTTTTTTAATTTAGAGTCTGCAGGGGAGCTGTGGAGAAGCACTTAGGTATGACAGTAATGACTGCAATTAACTGTAGCCCATGATAGGATGGGTTCAGAGCTGAAGTTACAAAAAAACCCAACAGTAGATAAAATCATCTGCCCAGTGAGTAAATTTTACCCAGTGAGTAAAGCCTGCTTATCTGTATTCACCGTTAATTATATCACTTACCCTGAACTTACAGAGAACTCTGTGGCTACCGACTACACCTCCTTCTTCATTCCTCCCTTCCTTCCAGAGCCCATTGCAAGATTAGGACTTAATGAGGTTCATAACCTCAGAAAAAGAACACATATTACACACCATTTTCCAGAGCAATATTTCAAAGATCTAAGATTGTTTCACCAGATGCGTAAGTATGACAGATGCAGATTTCTGTCTTTCAGCGAGTTCTATCACTTCCCTATTAATTTCAAAAAAGACCCTCAAACTGCTCTGGCAGGCAAAGCAGATTTTCAGTAATGCTTAGTGTTAGCAGTAGCAAACCCCTCAAAAGCTGAAAGGCTCCTTTAGACAAAGGCAGCTGATGTTTTCTTTCATGTATTCACCACTGACTTCAGAGTAATTCTGAAAATTTCAGGTCAACATTCAAACCTCTGACAAAAATGTAGGTTTCAGCTGCATTCCCCTTGTTCCCAGCTGTCAGTCATTCAGGACAGTGAGCTAAAAAAACTGAATTTCTGTCCTGACAGATATTTTTAGGTTTAAATATGGTAATTTACAATTGTTATGAAACACTGACATCTCCACATTTTTTAGTCAAATGACATATATTGTTTGAAACTCCCTGGACTGTCTCATTCCAAAGTTATTGTTTGGACTTTTATTTAATGTTTTATTTTAATATTATACCGCTATCTCAGTGAGAAATTTTATCTAAAACCATACACATTTCAGTTTCATCAAATCAACTTTTCTTAATAGAAAACCATTCCTATGGAAAGTGTTAGACCTCAAACTTTCAGGATCTCACAGGACCAGATTCTTTTCATGTCTTTATAACCGCAAACGTTGTTGCAATGTAACATGACTTTCCTTTCAGAAATAGAGACAGTCCTCAGTGTTTGCCCTGCCTCAGGATTACAGTGCCACTGTTTAAAATGGAGTTGCATGTAATTAGCACTGTTAAGGACAGCATTTATTGGTTAAAAAAAGATGCATTAGGGTTTGTTTGACAAGGTCTGTAATGATATACAGGGACATTTTATATGACCCATGTTATGGTGCCTATTTAAAGGATAGGAGCCTGCAGGTGCACTGGTAATACTGCTTGTAAAAACTCCTGATGTAGGGAGACAAGAGAAGGAAAAGAAGTACTGCTCATATTTGAAGCCTTTCAGCACATGTGAGGCTCTGAGTGACTGAAACCAGAAGCCTAAGAGAGCAGGTAGTTTGGCTTAATAGTCAAGTTAAAGATGAGCATTGTTTCAACAGGTGTAATTGCACAGTCCTCCCTGTCTGTTACAGCAAATGAGAGGACTGATGGGCATTTAATGAACCTCATTCGAACCTGGGTGGAATAATCTTCCAGCTAATCTTCTAACTGGTTTCAATTCATCGAGCAAAAGCAGCACTTAAATCTCTTGTTTGCACTTTACTAGCTGCAGATTGTAAATGTTTTATGAGCCGCTGAGCTTGCAGCATTACTATTTTATTAGAACGTTGAATATCTTGTGTTTATTGCTGTCTTACCAGCAAATTTTATCTAAACAAAAATTGCCTCCATACTTCTTGTGAATGACAATTTGGTAGTCTGATGGATGCTGTTGTTTCAGCTTATTTTGCATCAACAGTTTGAAAATTGCCCCTCTGCCTTGCTGAGATGCAATGGTGCACCTGTGCTAATGCCAATAAAAATATATTCACATCATGAGTGTATCAAATTTGGCCTTTGAAGAAGGGGAAGAGGTCATGTTAGCCTCTGGTCTTTGCATTAAGTCTGTGTGAAAGGTCGTCTCACTCCCCAAAATGAAGAAAAGGTTTTCATAAGTTGAGTATTTGTTCCTCACAGTGTTCCTTCTTCCTTAAAATGGCACTGCAGCATTACTGAATGGATAAACCAGATTCATTCAGAGTTTAACCACAACTTGACTTGTACAACATCAAACACTGACGCACACAGACTGCTCAGACATATACTGATCCTCCTGGGGCTTTCCTCCATTCTCACAGATCATGCATACCTGTGACAAGATGCTGTGGCACAGACAAGACTGTTGGACAGGGACAACTGATGGAATTTGCTGACAGTCTCTGTGGAAACTCTGCCTTGCAGTTCAGCAAGTTGGGACACTCTAGAGGAAAAATATAAAAACAAAAAGATGTTCTAGAGGCACAGCGTCAGCACAGCCACATGGAGAGGTCCCAACAGCCCTACAGCTAGCACAGAGCTGCCCGGCTAGAGCGACTGGGAGAGCCAAGTGATTTACACCTTAGGTAAAAGTAGACAGGAACAACCCTCCTTTGTGAAGAAGTAAATCATGAGTCAGTTTTCTTGCTTATCTCCTTCCTGTGGATTTTCCCATGGTGAAGGATGATCAAGGGCCCATTTTCTTATCTGGGTCTGAACTTAATCAAGGCCTGTCTTTAACCAGATCCAAGATTCTGCCCCAAATAACTGCTGAACTCCAAGACTCRCCTAAGTCCCTTTCTGAAGTAAGGGGGGGGGCAGTTTATATTGCTATTTCATTTTCTTTCATGCCTTAGAAGACTTGCTCTGTACATGAGCCCTGGGAATGGCTGATTAGGGGAGCTGAGCTTTCAGGAGTGATGGATGTAAGAGGGCAACCAGAAAGATGTAACATGTCCTGGCATGGCAAAGGGTGCCAGATCACTCTGCCCAACATCCTGCTTGACATAAACATTCACCTGCTATTAGAGCTCCCAGTGCTGTCCAGTGCCAAAAACTCACCCATGTAATGTAATTTTTTCCTTCAGTTCTGGAGCAAAGAGCTGGGAAGAAAGAGCTGCATAAGCCTGAAGAACRAAACTTTACAAGGACAACCCAGTCAAGCGAGTGGGTTGGGCAGTACAGTACCCCACCTGCTGGCCCTGCATACACCCTACCCTCTTTCTACAATAGCCGCAGCCACCCTGTTTACCACAGTTTCCCCAACCAGCTATGAACTAAGCACTCCCACGTCTACTTCCCCTTCCTGCCACCCTATCTTCTGCCTCCCCTCCCCACCATCATACTCTCAATCCTCACCTTCTCCYGCATCACCTCCCCTCCCACCATCTCCTTCTGTGGGACCTGCCCCTTCACCCCATGTCTTGTGGCTCCCCTTCCCTTCTGATACTCTGCTCTGTCACAACTTCCTTCTAAATGACAGAGTCTAGTGTGCAGGAGTATAACATACCTATGCATTGGCATTATAGGTGCCAAAGGCCTTTCRACAGGAGCAGTGCCTGCTTTCAGGTAGGCAGTTGGATGATAGACTATATGAACCTCCTAGTTACTCACTTAAATAACGAGCATGAAAGTGCTTTTTGAGTGCCAGCCAGCCAACCAAGAGTCACAGGTGAGCTGGATGCATATATCCCTACAGGCACCTATTAGCTTGTGGGCAGTCTAGACAGTACAAAGAAAAGTTGCTTGCTGGGTTTTAAGGATGGTTCAGTTTCCCTTGTTTTTATGAAGTTTCTTATTGAGCGTTAGAAGAAAACAAATCTGAGACTCTTTGCCTATTTGTTTGGCAATTTCCAATCTGGTTTCCAAGCAGAAGTTAAAATACACATATAAACAATTGGGCGCTTACCTGAATGGAATATCTCTGTGATTCATCCAGAACCACAGTGAATACCAGGCACACTAAAAATACATTCTCTCCAGTGACAAATTTTGGAAATCCCCAGTGTATGTACGTTAACTGCAGAGCCAAGATCAGTCTTGAGGTTTTGATGCCAGAGGTCGTTCACCTAAGAAAGTCACTTCTTCCTAGGCACTGTTGTGGAACAAAGCTACTACTGCCATTCAGGGCTAACCATCAGTACATACTGTGAGAGAATAYATTTCACTACTTTTCCAGCTCCTCATTTGACTCTTTAAATTTGACTCTTGTTGCCAAAATCTCTGTCTTGTCAAACAATTGGCTTGATTTGCTCCCATCCCGCTCTTTTAATGTCTGTGACTTCAGTATTTTGGGGATGCTGGGGGTGGACTTGCCATATCTACCATTTCCCATTTTGGAGCTAATAGTGTTGCGATTTTTTTTTTTCAGGAAAAAGCAGAGACTGAACTCATCAAAGAATCTGAAATTTCTTGAGCAATCAAAAAGTCTTACTCTGTCTCCAAGGACATTTAGCAAATCAACCTTTAAAAACTAACACATATTTAAGAAACAGAAGGAAAGCATCTTAATTTAAGGTAGCATCAATGAACAGATTGCCAGACTTCTTTGGAAATCTTTAGCTTGAAGTTTTTATATAACATTGCACACTAGATATGTATTTGTGCTAGCTTTATGGACAATGCTGTCTGCCCTGTATCCTGTGGGCAAATAGGACATGAAGAGATGATGGCAATATCTGCATATGGCCTGGAACATACCTCCAATCCCACAACAAAAATTATGATAGGGAAAGTATCTTAAGGAACAGATYTCTTTCAGGGACTGACAGTTTCAGTTCGGTATTCAGGTAATCCGTCATTTGGCGGAAGTGGGACTAAAAGGTGCAGCCAAAAAGGAAAACGCTGATAAATGGCCTCCAATGCTCCAAGCTCTGCTGCTACACCTTTCACTCTCCAGCCCAGGTATAGGGAGAGCTAGAGGTAAATCACACAGTAATATTTTAGAAAACAAAACAGAAAAGCCCCTCATGGCTCATTCACAGCATTACATGATTATTCCTTTTCTCCGGGCAGAAAACCCTGGAGGCATATTCAAGGAAAAGCAGCAGCTGTGCTTTCAAATTGGTAACCCTCGTCTGGGCCTTGGCACGGAGCGCAGGGCAACCTGCGCTGCCCTCCCCTCCGCTGGCACAGCGGACACGGCGCCGCGGAAGAGCCCGGAAAGGGGAGCGCTGCCCTTCACCAGCGACTCTCGACACTGGGCGCTGGGAAGGAGGCGAGGGCCACCGTGCGCTTGGGCAACGTAGGCAGGGCCGGAGATGCCACACGACATGCTCGGTCCCCAAGCGAGCAGAAAAGCCAGGAGCTGACCACCCTCCTTTAACTCCCGGCCGGCTGCTCCCCGAACCCCGCCGCCCCGAGCGAGCCGCGCGGGGGCAAAGCCCTTTGTAACATCGAGACCTGCCGTGCTCGGGGGCTGCGTCGGGGAGCGGCGGCCCCGGGGGAAAACCCGGCCCCGGCCCCGGCCCCGGCCCCGGCCCCGGCC
>NW_020450682.1:497689-568483 GCF_003343035.1 Apteryx rowi | reverse complement strand
CGAGCCGGGCAGAGCCCCCGAGGAGGTCGCCGCGGTGACAGGAGCGGCAGTGCGGGCTCCCTGGGTGTTTTAAAGCCTTGAGGATTTTTTCTTTTCCTTTTTATTTTATTTATTTATTTATTTTTTTAAGGATTTCCTCGGGGCGAGATCGCTTCCTAAGCAATTGCGCCAGCTCTGCGACTGGGAAACTGCCAAGGCAAAATTAGGCGGTGAATTTGCAGCAGACCTACAAAAGCTGAGCTGAGACTGTACCCTGGTCCTAATCACTAGGTAATATTTATGTATAATGAAAAGCACACATTTACAAAGAAATAGATGCTTTACTTATTGTAGAGAGGCCAATCGGTTTCCATTTTTTATTGAGGGCTCAGGGACTCAGACAGTTACAGTGCTATAACCGTTCTGTACTAAAATATTTATGTTCTGCTAAATACAGAAGAAGTTATATAAAGCCAGAACATCCCTTTAAACCTGGTCAGAAATACCACTCTATAAATGTATTGTTCTCTTACAGCAGGGGAAAACCCTTTCCACCCACTCTCCAGACAAAACCCCTGCAAAAGAAAGAAACCACTCAGGGCTAACTTCAAGGAAATGCTTCCAACTGTTGTTGTCTTTATTAAAAGAAGTAAAGAAAGAAACAAAAAAAGGACTTCCAAATCCTGGGAGATTCTTCAGCTATTAAAACCACATACTCTTTTAGCTCCCAAAAGAAGTCTTTCATAATTGCAAGCAAAGCCCACAGCTGAACCATCCTCCTATTGCTTCTCCCCAGTTAGACTGCATGTGATCGCTGTAAAACTGACTCCTCAGTGTTGCTTTATGACTGAGGTTACAAAAGAGTTTGGTGAGCACAGTGACTAATTCTGCATCACGCTGGAATCCCTTGTGCTGTGTTTTCTGCACACTGAACAGGGAAGTTAAGTTCCTTAGAATCCTTTGCCTTGCAAGGCAAATGAGAGATACGTAGCTGGCTAAGAGGCAAGCTCTAGGCATGCAAAGTGGTATGAGGGAACTCTCTTTGCAACAGCATGCCTGAACAGAGCAGTCTGACTGTAGTCATGATTTTCTAGAAAAACCTGCTGCTACTTGCTAGCTGCTGGACAAGGTCATGCAGGCCTATCTTGTCCAATGAATGCTCTCTACGGCAACATCCTACAGTAGGATCCAGCCAGCACAGCCATTCTGGTACTCAGTGCACATGCTTAATGAACACTGGCAAGGCTAGTATAACTGTTAAGTCCTCTAGAGGGAAGAAGAAGGCAAGGTAGCAAGAAACAGAATTGCACAAATGCTGGATCTCTCTTTCACAAGCTTAATCTCCTTTTTATCTTAAACTGTGCACTCAGTTGCTTGGACTCCAGTGGTAAAGTGCAAGATAGTCTGATTAACAGTATGCAGTTTCCTGGATGAAGCTCCACACAGTTCCTGGCCAGTCTGGGAGCTCTGGTCAGGAGGGAAAGTCATCACTTTCAGCAGTTGCTTGCCCCCTTCCACAAGTCCCCATGTTGCACCAAGGCTGCAGGGCCACAGCAAAGGCCATGGGTGACACAGTTCCCTTACCCACTGAGTAGCTAGGACCACTACGGAAACAGCAGATAAAGCTGCTGCAGGTGCAGTCACTGCACCTCTAACATCATGATGCTTTGCTTTCAGGGTTGCATCAGGACTCTTGTTCCCTGCTCTTTCACACTACATAGATGTGAATTTGCTCCTTGGCAAAGAGACCTGGGCCTGGAACAGAGGGTCTGTATGTGCAGACAGTATGAAAGGGTAGGGAAAGCATCAGGGTTTTCTCCCTATGTCTGGGGACTGATGTTCATGCTTCTTGGGCTGCATCAAGAGGAGCACTGCCAGCAGGTGGAGAGCAGTGATCCTTCCCCTCTCCTCAGCTCTGAATATTCAAAACTCAACTGGACATGGTCCTGGGAAACCTGCTCCAGGTGACCCTGCTTGAGCTGGCCTAGACAATCTCTGTCACTTCCAACCCACATATGTCTGTGGCATAACATGGGGGACAATACCACCAACCGCCCTCAAAACTTACCATGTCTTCTGGCCTCTCCTTTGTCTGCTATCTGCCCCACAGAGACCCATTCAGGTTAGGGAAGGAAGGCAAATGCCAGGCAGCTGCCCACTCATGGGGACCCCTGCTGTGATTAGAGCACCTCAGTGAGTAGTTGGATCCAGTTGGGAAGCAGCCTGCTGTGGAGCAATTAGGTAAAAAACAGGGGTGGTCACCTACCACTGCTTTCCAAGGCCATTTCCAGGCTTCAGAAATGCACCTGAACAAGCAGCAGGTCCTCAGTGTGCTCAATACATAAAGCAGGTGAGAAAAAAGCCAGAAACATGGTATCTGATACATAGGCCAGTTTGTCCCTAGTTGCTGCTAGATTCTCCATCTCCTGAAGCCTGGCTGTTTAGAGACGCACAGCTCACTAGAGATGACACCAGGGACTGGCTGCCCTCTCAGGCTTAGAGTTATTTTCCACACCATCCTCCAGGGCCAGGGTCTGCCAGCCATTCACTCTTGCCTGGAACTTCCCTATCTGCAGTTCAAGGCCAACTTTGGGTCTTGAAAGGCTGGATAAAGGCAATAAAGCAGTGTATTGTGGGTCCCTGGAGGCTTCTAAGAACCTGCATGCTCGTTATCTTTGCCTCCAGAGATGCATCCAATAGTGAGTGTGCAGTGTCACTTTCTCCAAGGCCGCCAGCTATTCCCCATCCTCAGACTCTCCAGCCGTGAGTGCTGGAGGGGATAATTCCCAAGATGAGACGCATGCAGGAGTAGCTCCTGGCTGCTCCTGGCTGCTGTGGTGGCACAGGCCTGCTGCCTGAGGGAGGATGGGCTGAGAGGGTCATGTTTCCCAGGGGGGGCCACAGGGACTTCTGGAAGCAGAAAGGGAGGGGATGGAGCCAAGAGCGACAAGCAGTGTGTATGTGTGTGTGCATGTGTGCGTGTTTGTGTGCGCGATCTCCCTCTCCTCCTGGCATTTTCTTCCCCAGGAGCTGCTGTGGTAGTATCACACCACCTTCCCGTCTGCACGCAGTGACATCCAGCACCGTATCTCCCCTCTAGCCTCTGCTTCCCTGAGTGAGCAGAGGCCCAGCACTGCCTCTCCCTCTTGCCCCTGGCTAGGCAGGCCAGCAGTGGTATGACCATTGCTGTGCCAGGTATGCACAATGTGCTTTTCTTGCAATCAGGGGTGGCTTGTGCTTTGCTTTCAGGCCAGCTGACCTTTTAAAAAATCATTCACTGTAAATTGTTGCTATCATATTCATGTTTTGATGTTAAGGGTCATGCTATGGGTAAGGACTTGGGGCACGCTTTGGACTCCTTTCTGTTCCCTTGGCCTCAAGTTGTGTAATTACGTGGATGGCCTTTGGGGAGGGATGGCACAAGGGGCTGGCTGTATCAGAGGCTTAGAAATGGAGAGGATATAACTGTACGGGGGGGCAGCAGAGAGATACTGGCTATCTGCCCAGAGAAACTTACTGCTTCACTTAATAATGGCTTTCCTTTGCAAATAACTGACCCCTGGCCATCACAAATAAAAATCCTGGCCCTGTGGTAACCTTAAAAATGCAGGAGAGGGATTTGCAGAGTTAAGCAGCTTGGGGGAATGAGCTAATTTATGTCTGAGAAGGAAAACAGAGGATTTTTTTCACTTTTGGAAGAACAGTGCTTTTTCTCATTATGTGAAAAGGGGCTTCTGTCTGGGTAAGCTAATTTGCTTTATGACCATGCATTTCAGCATGGTGTTTGTGTGTTGACAGGCCCCTTCTGCAAATGCCCCTACACCTTCAGGCTTAGGATATGTGACAAAAGGTAAGGTAGTCACATCATTTATGAGCTCACATCCAAATGCCATATATAATGTTGCTTTGCTTTAGAAGTCCTGAAACTTGTCACCTTGGGGACTCGGTATAGCCAGCACCAGCTCTAGGCCTGCCCCAGTGGCTAAGCAGCACTGAGAGCCGCTGGGCCATGGAGAACAGCTACGTGACAACTGAGTTTAGCACTGAAGTTGGCAGGCAATGCAGCTTCATGCAGGTGTCCTTGCCTGGCAAGACTTCAGAGCTGCTAGGATGTTGCTGGACTTTGCACCTTTGCATTAGGGAGCAAGAGCAGTAGAAGGAATAGTGAGCCAGATGATGTTCAACAGCCTTCACCCTTAGGTCACAGGGATGTGCTGCTTTTATATGGTTTTCTGTGGTGAGGGAATGGGCAAGCCTGGAGGAGAGGGTGGGTGAGGTGAAAAGGAGCCTGAGGTGTTCCAGCTCCCAGGACATTTTAGGACAACCACTGCTGCTGCTTTGGGCTTGGATGAGAAGAGCTGCTCACAGAGCTGATACTGACACCTCGAAAAGTGTTAGCAGCACAGCACGTAAAAGAGGGCACTCTGCAGACAGTAATGAGGGCCACAATCATTCAGGTATCCAGGTTTTGGACAGATGCATGGAGAAGGGCTCTAGTTTTTCATCGTTCCACTACCCCTGTCCTTCTCATGCTTGACATCCCCCTCTGGCCAAGGGCCCCAGCACTGAAAGGAGCTGGGAGTGTTTGCTCCTCACAGTCCCTCCTGCAGATTAGGGCCTACGGTTGCAGCGCAGCAGCTCCTTTGCCACGTGTCAGCACCTGTGCCCCTTTCCCAGGACTTCCCTGAGTCCATGCTATTGATTTATGGCTCATGTGGGCTGTGCAAGGAGGTGCTGCCCATGGTGTGGCACCCCTGGTGCATGCAACAGCAGCTCTTCCCACAGCAGCCCCCACACCAGCAGCAGCTCCCCATCACCATCAGCTTGTCTGCACGTTTTGGAGTGGAGCCTTCCTGCTGCTGCAATGTGGTAGTCACATACAGCTGCTGAGACCAGCCAGCGCCAGGCAWGTGCCAGGCAGGAGCACACTGCACACAGCCTGATTGCTGTGCTCCCAACCACAGACACGACAGCCTCTGTGGCGTGGATACTGGCGCTGGCCACACTGCTAACCCCTGAATTACTGAGATATTACTGGTAAGTGGGTTCTAGCCACTGCTAACTCAACATTTCAACATATTCAAGATAATTTGGAGTAGACCTGGCCTCCCCTTGTGGTTGGTGAGGCTTAAGAGACCTCTGCTCTTCTCCTTAAGCTCCATCCCATAGCAGCTCCTTGAGTAAGCTGTTTGCAGGACAGGCTTAATCACAGGGCTGCCTGAGCTCTTTTGTGTTCCCCATGAACCCAGGAAAATCAAATCCCCAAACAGGTTTGGTTACAGAAGTGAACTGAGTCTCTGCAAGGACAGGAGCTCAGCTTCCTATGGGAAATTCATGGGGGCAAGGAACAGAGGCATACAGGGCAGAGAACTGACAGCTTGTCTTCTGTGCTCCTCACATGGACAGGTTTCCTGAGTTTCCAAAGGTGCTGCCTGTTTACTCAGGGAGCTGCTAGGGGATGGAGCTTAAGGAGAAGAGCAGAGGTCTCTTGAGCAACCACAAGGGGAGGCCAGGCCTACTCCAGACTACCTTGAATATGATGAAATGTTGAGTTAGGAGCGGCTAGAACCCACTTACTAGTAATAGCTAAGAGGAGATTTCTAAAGTGGTGATATAGCTTATTAATTGCTCTTTGCTCCAAAGATAGTTTGGTGGCTACAGAGTCATGCTATAGGATATTACTTGTTCCTAATACAAAAGACGCTATTTTTCAGTCTTCCAGTTTCTGGCAGCTTCCCTCATCTTTTTCCCTGAATAATCTAAAATCTATGAATCACCCAAGGCTTTGCCAGTATCTCTGAAGAAAAATAGGCTGGGGGCACTTTAGTGTTTGCAATGTAGTAATGTGACTATTCACATTTCCTTTTACTGAAGTTTCCACTTTGTGAAATCTTTTGTCTTGTACATACACTCATTCAATATGTTCCAGAGTAAATACAATTTATTGTTTGGTCACAGGATGTGAGAATACACAGTCTCTACAGTGTACAGCATGAAATGAAGTAGGAATACAAATTGTAATGGTAAACGGTCGTAAAGTCCTGCTGAATACTATATACACTTTGCAAAGGATTGTGTGTCCTAAGTCTTATCAGTAACTGGAGGGAGCTTGGATTTTCCCATCAAGTGGGAAAGTTAGCACCACCTTGTTATGCAATGTCAATGCAATTGTTTCAAAGAATAGTCCTTACTAGAGAATGCAAAACTCCATACACATATGCTGGCTTGCTAAGTCTAAAAGCTGATATACTGCCAGAAGGCTTCAGAGAGCTGCCAGGTAACTTGCAGGCTTCTGATAAAACCAGAAAGAAGGAAAAAGTAGCTTGGTATGAAAGAGGCTTAAATATGTGTAAGATATGAAAGGAGTGAGATGACAAGATCACTTCCTTCATGTAAGTATATATTGAACATGGAACAATCTTTGAGAGAAGTTTGTTTGTTTGTTTGTTTTTTCTAGTATGTGCTAGATCTCACTTGTCTTACAGCAAGATGAATAATGGTATCTTTTTCTGTTGACTACAAGACATTCGGCAACTACCTTAGTGAAGGCACTGTTGGATGCTTGAATTAGCTGAAGGGATCTCACTCACAATTACCAAGTTTTTGATATTAAAAAGGTGGATAGGTTGATATCACAATATTTTTTATGTGAACACAAGTCATGCACTCCCTGCATAAATGGTGGGATCAAAYGCTAATTAATTGCCTTTTTCATAATATCCTGGGCATGTGTGCGGCATGATCAATGCATTCTGTCTGCCTTAATGCCTTTCTCGCAACACGAGGTAACAAGTCTGCTTTAGAGGCTGCAGTACTGAAGTCTAACACAGCATGGCAGCGCTTCTCGTTGCAATACATTAGCTGGGTCAGACACCGAAGCAGCTTCTGTCAGGCAAGTGSTATTCCAGCAAGAAATAGACTTGTAAAAAATTAAGTGCTCTAAAGCACTTTTTCTCCCGCATCTCCAGCCTTGATGAGAAAAGGCAATAGGTGAGTGGTTTCTCTAGTTTTATCACCTGTATATGGCCAAATCACCCATTTAACACCTGTTAACAAGAGTGTTTCTGCAGTCCAGCAATAGATTGGCACTAATGGACTGTGGAGGAGAAAAAAGCAAAACTTAGAACTGGTTGGTAAATAGGAATTCTGCTATGTGGCAAATAGAGATGGGGCAATTGGGGGGGGGGGTTGGGGGGGATGGAGATATTCTAGAGGATTTGTGGGAGTCACTTTTCTTTTTCTCTCTCTCTTTTTTTTTTTTTTTTTTTTTGTTGGGATATCATAAGCAAACAATTCTTTCCTGCTCCATCTTTCCCTTCCCCTCTGGGTTGGTAAGAAAGCAGAGGGCAGGAGGGCCCTCACCTTGGCTACACATGGCCCAGGGTCAAGGTCCTGCCAGCCAAGAGTGGCTCTTCCCAACCTGAAGGGATTTTCTTCTCACTAGACCATGGTTCGTTCCCCCTTGCTGCACTTGACAAGAGCAGGGCTCGAGCCCAGGCCCTGTGTCTCTGTGATCCTTAGCCCAGATCCCTGCCCCGCTAAGCCATGGCGGCCCAGGTGTGGGCACATCACCCCGTTTTGGGTGCACTGGCCCACGCGTGCTGCGCTGCCTCGGCAGCAGCTCATCCAGCATGAGGTTTATGCTGTGCCTCACCTGGCACGAAACCTGCGGGACAAAGGTGACTGCGCAGATATTTTACATAACATGAACCCATGATGGATTGCTGCTCTGCATTGTTTAGCCAATATATTTTTAATCTGGCATTAGGAGAGGAAAAAAACATAGTACCGCTGACTCAGAGCCAAGGCTTCCCACACCCACAGGGAGTGCCTACCTCAGGTGGCAGGTCCCTCTCCCGCTCCCTCTGACTCCCCAGTCCAGCCTTGGACAAAGAAAAACGCCCAGCGACATTTTTGAAGAAGTTGTGATGAATCAGAATTTTCTAGCAAAATTTTTTCCTACCAAAAAAAGAAAAATTCTGATGTGCTTTAATACATTTCCAGCTTCCTTCTGAGCTGGATTTTCGTGGGCATGTCGTGTATTCCAGGGCATGGATTTTTAATGTCTCAGAAATCACATTTCTCTCAGTTCTCCATGAAGCTAATTAATGCCACACTACTAGATTTCTGGATTTAATTACAGCTATTTATGAGTATATTTAGAGCTAGCATGAGGAGGCCACAGCTTGTTTTGGTCAGATTTTTGTTCTGAAAACATAGGGATGATTTGGCTTTCATAGGAACTAAATAAACTGACCAAGGATGAAGGGGAGGTGAAGGGTTAGAAAAACTTGCTTTTTAGGACCCAATTTAACCAAGAACTGAAGAACATGCTTTAGTCCATCCCTATTCAGGCCCACATTCAGAAAAGCAATTAGGCACTTAATTAACTTCAAGCACACGGGCTGTTAAGCATGTGTCTAAGTGGTTTGTTGAAAAGGGATAGCATTAAAAGCATGCTTAAAATTAAGCACATACGTTCAGCTAATTTCCTTGCCAGCTAAGCATGCTTTCTAATCATAATGGACCAAATTCAGCAATTACAGAATTCAGAATTACAGCAAGGTCAAATTTGGCCTATGGATTTCTGTCCTTTGAGGTAGTGGGGAATTGAGTTTGTGAGCAAGTAAGATGAAATCAGACAGCTATTGTAAATTGCCACTTCAAAGCACCAAAATGGTACAGCATGTATGGTATGTACAGGTATTTAGGAGAGTAAAACACATTTTTCCCATCTCATTAACATTATCAAGAAATTTAACACTTTTCTTCTTCAGGACAGAGATGAAAAGTCTAAATTGGAAAGTTTTTTGCCCACTGAAAAAATAAAGACTGCTTGAGTTTTATATTTTTAGCTTTTATAAGAGCTTCTATTTCAAAACAAAATTGCTTGAAATGAAAAAAAAAGTTTTTTTAAGAAAAATATTAAATGCAGTCAAAACTTCTTAATTAAACCTTACAATTTCTCTCCAAACCTTACTGGGAATTACTGAGTTTTTTTTCTGTGAAACTAGCGTTCTATTAAAAAAAAATTCACTAATTTTCTTTAAGTTCTATTTTTCACTTCTGCTAATTAATAACCAGAAATAAAAAAAATAAGAGCACTGGAACATACTGTCCCTTTTGCCTTCTCTTCTTAATTTGGGCATTGTAACCTCTGAAGAGTTCTGACAAGGCAAAAAAAAAATCCCAATTCACAAATCAAAATCAGGTCAGTTGAGTTGCAGGATCCTATGTATTTTCTAAAATTACGTGGATACCTCCAGGCACTGATGAAAAATGATCCCAGTTCCTCAAAATATAATGAGTTTTCACATGGGTATACACACTCGCATGGAAGCTGTGGTGTGAATGCTTCAGATGCTCTTTGCTTGCCTCGATGAAAGCTGGCCCCAAGCCTTGCAGAGCTCATGGAGAGAAAGAGTGTTTCTAGGTGCATGAAAACCCCACCTGCTGCAGGAGACTGCTGGGGTGAAATTGGTGCCGTGAGTGTGCAGAAGGAATTACGGCAYAGGGACACCCTGCCCTTGGGTATTCTCAGCACCTGCTGCTGGCCACATTGTGCCCTTGGTGCCGGCACTGGAACAAAATGGTTGTGGAGCCCCTTCAACTGCGTACACCAAAAGCAAGTTGCCACCGCACCGGCAGCATCCCCGCAGTGCCCCTCGCTGTCCTCAACATCAGGAGGTCCCCAGCAACCTGGCCTTGAGATGAGCAGGCAGAGGCGGGTTATCTGTAGGTAACAGTACACAGGAGACACATGTAAGGAAACAAGGGTGGGTCCCATCCTGCTGATTAAAACAAAGAGTACAGCTGTAATAGCATTGCAATAGCATTACAGTTAGCCTTCTTTTGCTGACAAGTTGGAAATGCCAGGTTTTGGTCCATGCCCTCTAAGCGAAAGATCATTTTATTAGCTTTGCTTTTAGTAGGTCCACTTTCCTACCGTGTTTGCAAACATTCTCATTAATGTTGGCATATTTCTTCTTCTTCTTTTGGTGATGGTGGTGGTGGGTTGTTCTCTTTCTGGATGTCCTTACCAGCACATTGGTGGCTTTCCTAAGCCTCCACGGCTCACACAGTCCTTCACCAGAATGTAGGGCACCTGTGGGGTCTGCGGTGCACTTCGTTCCCAACACACACCAGCCCACTTTGTTTATGGCCAGTCATCTGACACTGATGCATGGTGAATAGTTTTGTTGAAACAAAGTCATGTAATGACTCTTTCTGGCAATTTGTAGTCATGTCAGAAGATACCGCTGGTATCCGAGCTGAATGAGTGTGTAGCGTTCCCGGAAAACACGCTGCTTCAGCTCCTCAATGTGGAGTTTTAATCTCTGCTTAACTTGATCTCCACATGTGTCTTCAGAAAAATGAAAACAAAAAAAGCGTATTTTTTAGAATAGTAAATACTAAATGCTGATACATCCATTCTCCTATCTTGAAAAATTGTAACATTTCATCCACAAAACAGGCCCRGGTACCTATTTTAGTAAACTCCATGGTTGTAGGAATACAGATGTTGTGACTCACAACTTTTAAAGATCTAGGAAAATGATTTTGCACAGCTACCAAGATTTTAGTTATAGACCTCAGCAGCCTTTTATTAACACATTATGTGATTTCATTATCAGATTGAACCTGTGATATTAGTAAACAATAACCACAGCTCCCAAGACAGCCCATGACTTTTGGTACACTTGGGGAAGGCTATTTTTCCTTTACCTATTAACTGATAGCATAGTATAGCAATACATGAATGCTTGATTTTCCCCTGTCTCACGGTTGCCTGCATACTCACAAATCCAAACGGGCTCGTCAAGAGTTGGGCCTGATGACTGTATTTCCTAACCCAACTCCCATGAACAAGCTCAGGCTAACACTGGATTGCCCAGTGTTGCATATCTCTCTCAACTGCCACTTTCTCCGGATCAAAACACAAAAACTCTCTCCACTGGCACACAGGAAAGGGGGAAACTGCATGAAATACCCATGCAAGGTGGAAGTACATGACAATATCATTCCCCATTCATATTTAGTATGCTTATTTAGGACATAAAAATCAAACAAAACCATTAATGTGAAGGGATAGCAAGAGATCGTATGTTGTCCCTGTTAGTCTTCAAAGGGAGAATGCTGCTTTTGAAACAGATGCTTTAATGCCAGTGTTGTCCCGGTTGATCACACTTGAAATCCCCTGCAGTCCATTGACAATACTGCACAGCCACTGGGAAAGTTGGGTAATTCCAGGATTCCTGAGATACATTATAATAATATTTTGGCTTCTTCTGAGAAGATTTCCAGGCCTGTTAAACATTTCCACAAACTTTTTTAGAAAGCACAATGTTCAAAATCGAGTGAGCAAACATGATTCTTGTCCAAAAATGACTCAAAAATATGTTTTATTTTGTTAATGAGTAACATGGGAAGCTTTTTCTTCTCTGGTGGTAAGCAATGGAGTCAGAAAGCAAATGAGATCTAATCATATCTCAAAACTAAGGATAAGGTCAGAAATCTGATGGTTATCACGATAACATCTTCAGTTTCCTCTCAGCACTCCCTGGGAAATTCTTAGGATCACCCCCTTCCTTGAAAAGCATCACATTTCTGATGACACCAAAAAAGTAAGTTGTGTTTTGGTAGGAGAACTGGCTTGTGATTTATTCAATACAATAGTGGTCATGTATGTGGCTTGTGTATGAGGCAACTYTGAGTCAAAAATAATTTTTTGTGTGTGTGTGAACCTTAGACATGCAAGCAGACACACACATACACAAACACACGTAAGTATATTCCTTCCAGAAATTACTTTTTCTACAAGGCAGGAGCTGACAAGAGATTTTAAGACTCACATGAAGAGAATCTTTCAGTGCTATAAAAAAACATGTAAGTAAACACTATATTTACACAAACATGATGGATTTATAACTAGAACATGTTTATAAAAGATTCTTTACAAGAAAGTGGTTCCAGAYAGCTCCTTAAAACTTTTTGTGTATTGTTCCCCTAAATCTGATAATGGGGAAATTCAGCAGACAAGCAACTGCTTTCTCCTCCTGTATATGGTGAAATTTATTACAAAATTTCAACAATGATGTGAAAAAAACCTCACCATCTCTAAAGGAAGTGCTGAAACAGAGGTTATGTCTTCATTTGCTTGTAAAGCTGGCTAAAAGCACTCAGTATTTAAATACTACCACAGATCTATAACCCAAGCTGAAACAACAATAGTAGCACAAAGATACAAGATGAACAGTTTTTTCTTCCTTTTTGAGAGAGATTATGGTGTGAAGAAGAAAAGTTCTTTTTTTCTTCTAAGTTTCTTTAATTTTTTTTTTCTGTAAAGAGAACAAATGAAAACACTCAATCTCTTCATCTATCTGTTTTGCATAAGAAAATACAGAATATGTGAGCTATTTTAATTGCCCAGCCTGAAGGTTATGGAATTTGTGATTTCATAGAACTGCTAGTCTGAACAGAAAATGCTTGGTTCTTCACTACAGGACAAACAAACTGAATTACAACAAAATTATCATGTGTGCTTTCATGAAAAACTAAAGGTCTGCATAGATGTATCAAAGATCTGATTGTCATAAATATAGATCTGAGGAAGGGCTTATGGATTTGAAAGTGTGTTGGTTTTCTCCAATATTTTGTCGAATAAAATATATTAATCCTCCTTTAAAATCTTACCTTTCTTAACAATTATGAAGAATTCTGGGAATTTTCTAGGTGTGAGACTCTTTAAAGAAACATACCATATAGCTACTCATATTTTCAAAGATGTTCAGAAAACTGTTCATTACAGCAGAAGGCCTCTACTAATTCATAAGAGCTTATTTTATCCTCTGATGCTTTTCATTAGTGTGACATAAGCAWCACAGAGTGTCCCTGGTGGTTCATTATGAGTCTAATGTGAGGTTAAATCAGTGGCAAATATACTGTTTTGTCTTGGAATATCTCTAGGAGAAATCACCCTCAAATTTTTGCTATTGCTTTTGCGTGAATAGCTTGCAATAGAACCAGGAGTTTACCGTGTACTTTTGTGCTCTATTGTAGACATAAAAGGAAGTATCAAACTTCCACTACTTATTGGCAAACTGAATAGAAATATCAAAGGGGAAGTCCAAGATGCCTTTGTATCTCCAAAGTCATTACTTTATAGTCCAAATAAACCAATGGCCTTTAGAGAAAGAACCAGTGATTTACTCAAGAAGGATGAAAGCATATCTGTTTCCAGTGAACTCGCAGCAAATTCCCAAACCTGACGTGGATTTTCTAATACTGCCCAGCAGTGCCAGGAGAGATCCTTTGGATTCTCCAGGATCTTGCTTTCTGGCTCATTCTTTATCATTTTCAGGCTCATTCTTTAAGAAATATGGAGTCCTTCTCATATGCCTTCCAGATTTGATTCTATCATAAAAAATTCATAATCTTTGCTCTCCTATACAGCAGAGTGTTTTACATGAAAACATTATGTCAAGGTTGTTTTATGTAACTGACTTGGAGCTACATAATATAAACAAATAGCTATTGCTGTGTCCTGAAACCTCTGAAACTCTAAGCAGGTTCAGTCCTGCGATCCTGCATTCACACTAGTGACCTTCACTCTTCTTGACATATTAATTTAGCTGAGTGGAGTTACTCATGGAGCTAAGCATGTGCCAAATGAAATCAGTGACAAAACTTCTGGTGAGGGTAGTAATGGAGGATGAAATTCCAAATATGCCGTGAAATGATATCATCTATGGCCATAGGGCAACCACCATGACAGTGAGCGATAAGAACCACTCCTGAGGCTGTAACCATTCACTCTGATGGTTAAAAAGGGAAAGGAAGAAAATTATTATGCCTCTAGGGAAGAGCAGAGTGAATCTAGATAGCCGAAGTRCAGCTACTCAGAATCCTTTGGACTCTGAAAAGCAAATGCCAGAGAACTAGTACTAGTATTCAGGATTGAGAGTGTATTTACCCCCCTGTTGCACCAGTTCAAAGCTGGTTTATTAGCTTTTACTGCATGGCACGTTAGCTTAAGCCAGCAGAGGAGTGGTGCAGACATCTGTGCATGGGGAGAGACAGAGGAGGAAGGTGGTAATGTCACCGCTGCAGCTGGGTGTGTGAGTCACAGATCTATGACCCCTGAAAGTGATCTACCTTTGCATGATGGAAAATGGACTCTGGTTTTAATGCCTTCTCCTCAGTTCTACATAGTCAAAATACATGTTAAAGGTCAGTGTAGGGGATAGACAGCACGCGCGTGCGCGCGCACACACACACACACAGGCGTTTGTCTTCTCATGGATCTGCAAACAGAGAGGAAGTGAACTGTTCTCCAGAAAATCCAATGATAGTGGACTGGGGATAAAAAAACCTGAGTCCTTTCCTCCCTTTTTCCCCCTAGCCTTTGGGATTACGCTCTGTTACAGTGTATTACCACAGAAAGCCACCTCTTTTCCAGAGTGGGTGTGCATATGTTTTAATGCCGTAGTCAGTGATTTCTCTGACATTTGTGCCAACGACTTTGCTTAGACATTTGTATTTGATAACACAGAACTTCTTGTGTCTGTTTTTCCCTGTTCCCCTTTACACACTAAGCAAGTCACCAAAATGAACACAACATGTCATTTGTAACAGCCCAGTTATATGGTCCGTCTCACAGGCAGATCCAGGAACATCTCCAAAGGGGATCTCCAGATCCCCCACTGTCTTGCTAGTTCTCAGGAGGGGCATGAGGGAAGTGGGAGCAGCGAGCGTCTGTCATCCTCGGGCAATGCAGCTGCTCAGTACCCCGGCTCCACGGTGTGACTTCCCCAGATGCCACATAGTGACCATGCAGCAGTCACGGCATTGCTCAGCACTGCTCAAATGACATCTGACCAATATACACTGACCCAGGAGACACGGTTAGCCTTTTCTGCATGCCTGCCTGCAGTGGGGGGGGACTAACGGCGTCTCTTCCCCCACTTCAGCTTCAGCAGTGTGCAAGGCAGCCGGTCTGAAATCAGAGAGGGCAGGTCTCCATTCCAAACCCCCCTACTTTTTATTTTACACAGCCATTTTCATCCAGGGATCTCAGATCAGTTTGCAAGTGTCTGCAGCTGCAGTTGTTTAGAGCTATACCTGTCCAACTGCAATGCCTGCTCCCTGTCCTTCTCCCGCTCTCAAATCCTAGCATTGCTTTTGTGTTTTATGCTGTGCCTATGACATGGGTATTAGTTTGGGGCTTTCTGGGTAAAAGCAGCTAGCAATAGTAAGTTCCCCAACACACTGATAGACCCTCTGGCTCTTCTCTTGCCCCGGGAGAAAACAATTCAGCATGAAGAAGGATTTGTCTAGTTATCTCCTCTAACAAGTTTGGGAGGGGTTATTTGTAGGCTTCTGAGGGGAAACTGTACTAATTTTGGGGTGGGAGGCAGACTGAAAGGCCTTCGATTTTCCAAAGCTTTTAATGTGGGGGGAAGGCTTAGTCAGAGAGAAAGGCTTTGGAGAGTTGGTGAAGGGGCTCTGGGCTTTCCCTGCTCTTATCCAGGAACCTGCTCTATAACTGCAACCCTTGAATTCCTAGAAATAAGAGTACATCTTAACCAGTCATAGGTCTGAATTCAGTATTTGATGCAAGAGTTTGGATGTTAAGACCAAGCCTTTAAACTTACTTCAGAAATAGACTGAGAACAGTTACAGATCCTGGAAGTGTTGAGAGATGCTCTAGGAAGCCCTCACTGGAAAGGATGCAGGCAATCACTTTGGATCCATTATGAGGAATTACAGTAATCCAGGATGGATGTGAAAATCCCTARCTCATTCTGACCCAACTATTGTCTAGGCTCAAAAGATGACATTTCCTAGCAAAGAACTGCTATCTGCAAACAAACTATTGGCAAATTAAGAAGAAATGCACCTTTCCTATTTCTGCAGTGAATCCAAGGCTATATTGTCATGCTYGGATTCCAAACAAACCCACGTTCCTCAGCAAGCATGTGTATTTTGATGCTGTACTGGGCTGTTGCTTAGGCACTCATATTAAAATACTTGTGTAGAAGGTTGTGTTTGCTAACTTAGCATTTTCCTTTGTTTCTGTTTCCCTATATATAGCATCCAAACAGAAAAAAAGAACAAAGTGCAGTTTCTAATAGGCCAGTCATAGGGTGTTTCTCACAGTTGAAATCTGGTTGACTAGTTGATATTGTGTTTGGTAAGAGGTTCCTCAAACTTTCCCAGGCTGTACTGGCAGCTGGCAGAAGAGGGGTTAAGGTAAATCAGAGCAGCGAGCAACTGTTCTCAGGCAGGAAAGAGCAGCAAGGGCCTACACAGCTATTCTGCCCAACTGGTGTGCCTGCCAGGTGCTAGCGTAAGCCACAGCACAACCACATAGGCAGTCATCACTGATTGCTCGTCATGTGTCACCTCTCTGGATCTCTAGTCAGGGGTTGAGGGCCACATTTGAGCCTGTTTCTRTGTTAGGCAGTCTGTGCAAGACCATCCGCTTAGAGCAAGGAGGCCGATGGGACACTGCAGCTTCACACTGTTGGGATGAGCAGGGGCTGTAGGCTTTTGGTGGCAGCAGGGAGGGTGGTAATGTGATGGCTCTTCAAAACAGGTCCCCATCCACCACATGGCTTTGATCCTGACTGGAGGCGCCAAGGGCAGCTGCTCCTTGTGCAGCATCCAAGCAGTGACAATCTCAGACCTTCTTTTTCAGCAGGACTTGCAAAATAGTGGGAATAAAAGAATCTCTCTTCTTCACCTTGAACCTTTCAAAAATCCTGTTAGTTTACCTCACTCATCTATTGCCCTCAATGGTTACCTTTAGCAGAGACACTTTTGGACTCACTCTGAAACCTGCTGAGTGAAATTGTTTTAAAAATCATTACATCTCTTTTCCAAGCCCAAGCAGATGTGATTTAAGGTGGCCAGAGCTGGCTCTGATATGAACAACACTAGGTCAATTGCCTAGAGGAGCAGGCTGGATATGACGATGGTCCTGGCTCCAGCCACTTCACCCATGTCAGCGCTGTGGAAATCCAGTCTGGCTGCTGCTGGCGTGTGCATGGCAGCTACTACTTCTCTCAGCACAGACCCTTTTCCCCTTGTAACCCACCCACTAGCAGCAAAATCTTGTCCTCAAGGGCTCTCCATATGATTTTCATCCTGCCTTCTTGAATTTCCCTTCCTCCCTATCTTCACATGACAAGAGCAGCCTGGCTTCAGGCTGCTCCAACCTTTTGCTCTCACTTTTGAGGAACTAAGATTAAATTTTGCCCATACTGCAGAGAATCTCTGAGACAGCTTTGAAGGTGACTAGACTGGTATTACTCATTTGATCTGGATCATAGGCCTTTACTGTCACTCCAGCCTGGTTTGACACCATGTTAGTAGAACTAGTAATATTTTCTCTAGGACAGACACTGCCAAAAGGCCAGTTGCGGCCCTAGCAAAGGCCAGAGAGTTGATGAAGCTGCCCTCGCATTCCCCAGTTCTGAAATGACCTGTGGTTAAAGGTGCTCACCTTTGAGTTTTATCCTGCTCCATTATAGGGACTATGTCTGTATGAAAATAGCTTCACTTTGATAATACGTTCTGTTAACAGCATCATGGGGGAGAATCATAAAATATCTTCTTTCCCTTTGATATTTGTGACTATGGAGCATCTAAGCTATAGTTATTAAAATAATAATAGTAATGTTGAGTACATGGCAAACAAACAGCAAACCTAAGGTTTCACGCTACAGGCTATCATCACCTCACAAACTCAGCCAGATGTGCTTGGCCAGCACCTGCATGCTTTCTTTGTTGTTGTTGTTATATACCTGAGTCAGTCAAACTTGCAGAGAGCTAATTTGCAACTGGACAACAGCTTCAGACACTTGAGAAAGGAGGCCCGTCTCAGATTACAGCAATCACGCGTTTTTCCTCAGATGTGCTATGTTCAAAGCACTGAGAGTCCTGGACTTTCCCAGCAGATTCCATTGGAATGTAAATAATCTTCACATCCCCAACCAGGTGCCAGCAGACTTCTTGGGGCAGCTAAAGGGAAAGTCCTCATGACATATTCGAACTAAATAATAATAATGATTAGGGTTTTTCTTTTCAGCGAGGGAGGATGTTAGTTTTGGAAGAAACGGTAGCTGTCACTAGAGAATGTTATTTTCAACAGGTCAACTTAAAATAGGATTCACTGGATATTGGTGACATAACTACTCATGGGTCTGGTCCTTGGCAAAATGTTTCTTTTGGCTAGAACTGGAAATGTTGAAACAGACCTTTTACATAATGATTCTGGCACTGCAGATAATGAGCACCTTTTACTATATTTGTAGGCAGTCTGGAGATTAAAGAATATAAGCGCAGCAACTTTTTTTTTTTTTTTTTTTCCATGTGGACAGACCAGGGGACTCAGAACATCTGGGCCCTGGTTTCAGTTCTGGCACTACCTTCCTGGATAACAGTGATCAAGTCATTTCATCTCCAAAAAATCTCATACAAAAATGGGCTTCTGCCATGGAACCTTTGCTGCAAAACATGCTGAGCTCAACTGGGGAAATCACCATCCAAAGGGTAAGGGTCAGCAGTATAGACTTTACTAATGCTTTCAAACACATTCACACAAATATTAATACTGGCACTGTTCCTTTTGAAAGACCTGGTGTGCTATGAATGATAGAGGTAGCAGGGACAGGGTTTAAAGAGTAGGTACCCAGCCTGGCTTTCTGTGTCCTCTCTAAGTGTAACAAACAGAAGCACTGCCTGCAAGATACATTGGTTGGTACTAAAATATACCCTGGGAAATTCTGATTTTGCCTTGTCTTGAACTTTTTTCTTTGCTCTAAAACTTGTCAATTCGTTGTGTCTTTACATCCTTTCTGCATCGTTCACCCCTTCCTTTTTTCATTTTCTTATTCTCTCTGAGCAACACAATGTTTCCTGTTGGCCTCCTCTCTGTTTCTTCCTTTTACCTCTCCCTTCTGCACTGACTTCTCCTTTTTTTCTGCTCTTCCAATTCACTCCTTCCTCAGCTAGCAACTCTTCAGAGCCAGACATCATGTTTATATTGCACAGAGGCTGCTCCCCAGGCCTGGGTGGCCAGGAATCACTTGAGCAGGTCCACCCAGTTTGCAGTGGGCCCTTTCATCTGACCCAGCGGTCAGAGGCAGCGGCACGGTGCACACAAAACCAGACTGCAAGTCACCCGCTGCCTGCCCCCATTGCGCCCCAGGAGTCAGCAGGACCTGGACTGGCAGGTAGGCTGCTACCACTGCTCCTGCAGGGGTTTGGAGACGATGATGTCTCAGCATCAGGGTGCATGGCTGAGGCCCTGGTTTGGGGAAAAGGAGGGAGTGCACCTCTTTGGCACATGAAAGTTTCAAAATGAGGCTGCAGGAAGCTTGCCTGGCCTGGGTCTATGCCCCTGGGTGAGGCAGGGCAGGCACCAGAAAATATTCTAGCCAGTGCCAAATGTATTATTCCTCCCTCATGATGGATGACTGCAAGGGAAAGCCATGCCAGCATTGCTATAAGGCTGTGGTTGAAAGAGCGGGCCAGGTGAGATGTTTGAACTAGTAAGCCAAGAAGTGAGATTTAGATTTCATAGCTTGAAGGATTTACAGGATCATTGCTGCAAAGGGCATGTGAGTTGTACTTGGGCACTCTGACTAAACTGCAGCTCACTGAGAAGATGGTGATCCTTCACATTACCCCAGAGAAATGTCAGGCCAGCATCGGTTCACCTTGTCGGCCCAGAATGGCCAGCGTGTGCTTCCCCTCTGCTGGTTGCCGGCTTCTGGCTCCTACTGGGATGGGGCAGTGCCAGGTGGCTGCAGTACGTTAAATGCTGAAAAAATTGCCAGAGATGTATTTTCATTTTTTCTCCATTTTGCTTTTTTATGTAAACAAAAGAGTTTTTGCTGCTTAAGAAAAATGCTATGAAAGGATCAGAAAAGCAAGCAAGAAGGGAAAAAGCAGGAAGCATGTGGCAAGGCATGATGGGCCTTGAAACAAACTTGCTATTTTTAAAATGGCTTAATATAGTTCTGAAAAAAATGTCCTCATTGTTATGAAGCATCTTATTGCTGTCCTTAAAAATGTTCTGGTCATAAACAGCTTTGCCGAGTATGAGAGGGGCCGATTCTATGGACAGCAGAGCAGGCTGGTCCTTTGGCACCAAAAAAAGTTTTTTCCTTATCAGATTCCAGATATATCCTGGGTACAGGAATAACAGCTTCAGTACCCATGATCAGAGTCTTCTCTCTCTTTCTGCCCCCTCTATAGAAAGTATTTGCTTTTCTAAAACACAGGCAACTGAAGCAAAGATTCAGCTGGAAATTTAGAATCATGATTGCAGGAGATAAAGGAAGGAAAATTACATCAGTATGAGGTCCATCCAAGAGATGTATCAGTTATTTAACTGATAAGTACATGGAGAAAGATCAAGGTCTCCCTCTGTGATAAATAACTATGATTCACACAGCTGGAGGTGCAAGAAATTACTCTAGGTGGCTAGCTATCACTTGTCAGCCAGGAAGAAAGCATTTCTTTACACTTACTTAAAGGTATCCCTTTTGTTCCACAAATGTTTCAAGTACTACCCTGTAGCAATCAAATAGCAGGTGAAGTAGGAAGAGGAACAATGTGTTCTTGACAGAACAAATAAGTCATAGTTCCTTCAGACCATCAGAAAGGGAAGTAAGCACAGCTGGAATCACAAACAGAACAAGGGGAAACCACCTTTTCTTCTTCACCTCCCCCTTCTCCACTTCATATGGTGGCAATCCTGCATGCACTGAGGTTGGAGACAAAGAAGGGAAAAGAAACATGCGGGCTTTCCAGCTCATTTTGACATGTCAGGTGCTTGGAAAAGCAAAGGAAGTTGAATTTTGTCTTTGCTGTGTCCAAGATCAAAATCCTCTCTTGTTTCCAAGCCGCTCTGACAGCTGGGAGCTTGCGTTCGCCCCACTGAGCAGCAAAGGGATTTCCCAGGAATGTGGAGAAGCCTGCAGCAGGAACCACTGGAGACATAATGGCCGGTAGTGGCCCTGGAGCACTGAGCTCTTTGCTCGAAGGAAAATAAGCATCATGACCCTGAAAAACAGGCCATTCCAGGAAGGACCTCGACATCCCTCCCTCCTCCCCTAGCAGTCTCCCTTCTTTCTTTCCCCCTCCAGGAGTCTATCTGCCTCTTGGTCTCCCCCTCCGGCTGTCATGAGCCCTGCTTGCCCTGTCCCCATCTCTGCGTATCTCCAAGCCTCCACCTCACCATGGGGCTAACAGTGGTGTGCACCCTCTGGCTCTCCCCTCCCCTCGAACCCCCGTTCTTTCCTCCTTCAGCTCTGGTCTCCTTTCTGTATTGGAGAAAAATCAAGTTAACAGGGGAAGATGTGCTTTGGTTGTGCTTTAGTTACTGCTGTACTGGAAAACAGTGATGAATGATCTCTGAGTCTCTGAGCAATGGAGGGAAATTTAAGGCCCTGCTGAACAAATGTGAGGGATCTCATATGCCCTTTAAGTCCTCTTCTTTTTACAAATCTAATTCTCTTCCACTGCAACCAAAGGGACTCTTACCATTGCTGTGCAACTTCCTATAAGTGCTTGGAACTGGAGGTGGTGTTTAAAAATACAGAGACATAGACACAGGTCAAGTCGAACTTAAGGCCCTGTGCTGTTTCAGCACGTAAGGCACTGACCCAACTCCCTTCGCCCTAGTCAGACATCCCCCGAAACTTTGTGAAAATTTGTGCTTGCACAGGAAAAAAATACATCAATTTCTGGTTTCATGCAGAGAAGTCTGGATGCAGTTCAAATCACCAATTATATGACTTTTGGTTAGACATATCTTCTTAAGGTAGGAAGAATAGGAAAGTTATGTTAGGGCTTAGGAGATCAGCTTTCCAGTATACCAGCAGAGCAGCCTTGCCGTTTAGCTGGTGCCAGTGCTGCAGGCAAGAACAGCACAGCTTTTCTGGCCAGCTGATTCCCTGGCTGGGAAGGCTGTGCGGGGCCACAGCAGGCCTGCCCTTGGGAGCCATGCTGACCGGGACGGCTGGCACGCGCTGCACGCCTGGGCAGGCGGGTGCCTGTAATCTCTCCCTCAGCCTGGTTCATGGTCTGAAAAATAGGGGTCATGTTTTTCTGCCCTCAGGAGGGAATTCCCGATTGTGGGGCTCACATCTGACAGCGATGAGTCCACTCAAGCAGGTAGACAGGTTGGGTAGGCAGACAAGTGCATTTGCAATACGCCTGGTTTTGTATGAGCACATTCAGCCACGACACCTACAGTGCTCTCTCCATGCACTGAGTGCAGTTTCTTTACTAACACAGAAGGCAGAACTGAATTGTAAGGCCAGAAAAGGAGAGGAGGGGTTGCTCACAAAGTAGCTAGGGAAAGTCTGTCAGATTTGCCAGTTCTGAATTGTAGAATTAATTAAAATACAGCCTGCGATGCCTTGCGCCACCACACAGGGTCTCTGGAGGCCTAAGCAGTCAGGGAGGAGGTATCTGATTGCTTTCCTAGATAAAACCATAGAAACAAACTACTTGGTAGTAAATACAACAAAAGTTATGTTTTCATACCATTGTTTTGGTGCATATTGCTAGACTCCACTAGCTGAATTTAGCATTGGCTCGATATCACCCTGAGGTGTTTCTCAGAATTTGAAAAGTGAAATCAAGATATAAGAAACCGCCTCCCTTGATGCAACAGAGATGGCCTGTCTGCCCCTTTGCTCCATGGTCATCTCCCCTGCTAAACCCAAACCTCCCTCTGCTGAGGAGGTGGCAGAGGGTGATGGACACACAGAAGCACTCCAAGAGCAACATTTCCAGATCTTGCTTCTGGAGATGGGGCTGTACAGCTGTCCCTCCTCACTCCCTGAAGTAAAGCAGGCATCAGGTGAACACAGGTTAAAGCTGAAGAGGAAAACGATGCATGATATGAAGGGAAGATCAAAAGATCACAGAATGTGAGAAAATGGCAGCTGGACTGTGGGAAGTGCAGCAATACCCCGCAATGGTGGTGGGGATTGTCTTTTTGTTCTTTGCTTGAGCAGTGCCTAGCACAACCGAATCCCTGGGCCTCGGGCTCCTTGGCCTCATCAGTGTGTAAAGATGTTTATTTTATGTTTATTTCATCCTCAACCACATTTGGTCTGCTCTGCTCCCATGCTCCCACCCATGCTGCAATGAACATGGAAGATTACTGATATCATCTTCTTTCAGGCATCTAACTTATGTGGCAGCTCTCAGGTAGGAGCCTGAGCTCCCTGCATAGTCAGAGGAGAAGCTATTTAGAGTCCTAATTCCTGTCTTCTTCCATCAAGCAGACAGCTAGTCTCTTAGTTCGGGTTGCCACCACAATGAGATTTCTCAAATTAGATGGTGTGAGTACCCTCCCCCCGCTCCATGCACCTTCGGGATGACTGTGTGCGGCATTTACCACTGATGTAGAAGGGTAGAAAAGAAAAAAACTTCTCTTTTGTTTTCCTTCACTTTTCAACTATATTTACTTATTGCAGACTACAAATCTCTGGGCTGCCTTATCGTCCTCTGTGCATAGGCCTCGCACATGTCAGAAGGAGGTTTGCAAATCTCTGCCTGCGCTCCTGCCAAACTGCACAGTACCACTGCTGTTTCAGTGAGAGTAGGATCCGTGCCCTTCCCAAGTGGCCAGGTGCAGGAGCGAAACAAGTGTGTGTGCTCTGGGGAGCAGGTTTTGGATGGAAAGGGACTCAGTATAGGAGAGCCCTGGCTGGAGGGAGGAGAGACTTTTTGCGTGCAGGAGCAGAGAGACCAGCTATGAGGTGGGGGGGGGGGGGAAGACATCTGCAGAAGACGAACGCTGCCTGACACTGCTCCTTAGAAGACTTTCAGCCTTCAGGCCAAATTTTTGCATGCCCCGGTGACTGCTTTGTGATGAAATTTTATGAGGAAGACAGAGGAAATTGCAGCCAAAATCATTTGCAAGAAAGCGTTTGGGGAAAGAATATTGTTTAGCCTAGAATTTTGGCAGACATTTTATTTTGGAAAAGCTGCAGTGCCCCAACATGCTAGAGCAGGGTTTCACATTTAGTAGGGAGATGGCTTGCAGTCAAAGAAGGGAGTTTTGCTGTTCTTGGAACAATCTGCCCAATTTGGTCAAGTGATAGAAGCCTTTGGAGAAATTTCAGCTCACGTGCTCAGGAAAAGCTCACTGGATCCTCACAGCTCAGTTCACCAAGTACTATATGCACTGAGCATGCTTAGTACTAGGACTTCAGAAAGATTGCTACTCAAGGCTGCTGCAGACTGGTACCAGATTTAATCACCAGAGCTGAGAGTAGGCATGCTAGCTCTCCTAGGTTCCCCATGCTCCTTCTCCTAGGCCCAGGCGATATGGAGAAGGCAGGTGCCTACTTGCATGCAAATGAACTAAGCTCCGAAAGTAGGCAGGATGGGACAGGTAGGGATAAAAGTCCAGGAGTCAGAACCTGAGGATCAGATGTGTACTGGCCAGACAGAGAGACTGGGAGTGGGGTTTTCCCCTGCCATGTAACATGCAATTACTCTCACTTTTCACATGCCAAAGGCTAAGGCAGTATTAACAACACTACTTCAGCCTCCTTTCATAACCATCAAGTGAATCTGCATCTGCCTCCCCTTCCAGTTTTATCTTCTATTACACATCTCCCCCTCCTCTTTCTGTCATCTCCTATCCACCTTCCCATGAACTTCCCGTCTAACTTTGATCACTGTCCTTTCTCTGCCCTTCTCATAATCTTAACTACTTTCACTGCTGACCCCTATAATTGCTTAGCTGCTTATTTCTTCATCCTCACAGCGTCATGCTACCTTCCAGTGTGCACACCACCCACACCACGTCTGACATTTAGGGCACTTGGTTTTGCTGAAGCACTGTTCTCCCTCTGACATTGTCACGATCGCTCTCTTACCTTCACTTGCTCTCTCTCAGCACTGTCAGTGATCCCCACTGCATCAGCACAGATGATAACATCCATGCTCTTACATGCTGTCAGCTCTTTCTCCCTGGTTCTTTAAGGTATCCACTCTCCCTAGCCCCTTTGGGACCTTGCTGCTCCCCCCTTCTCCCATGGCAAAGTCTGTCCTGGCTCACTCTTAGCCCTGGTTCGCTCTTCACCTCTGCCCCTTCCAATAGTGATCTTGGCCTGTGGATCATTTCCAGTGAAAATCTATAACCAGGCTGACTTCCTCCATTACAAGTTAATTTTCTTGTCCTTTCTGCCTTATTCTTATCTAGCACTTCTATATCTCTAACTTAAATTATTCTTGCTCCTGCAGTCCCATCTTCCTTTCCACCAGCATAGATTCAGTCCTGAAACTCCCTTTTTCTCAGTCATAAAGCAGTTTTTATCTGCCTTTTTTTCCTCTAGCCTAGTCATTCTCCCCAGTGACCCCAGCCTATCTGTTTATCTCCCTGACACACACTTATGCCTTCATTACTTTTTCTGCAGCTTCTCAGGTTGACGTTACATAAGGCAACAGAGCCAATCTAACCACTCATGGCTGCTGAGAGGGGGGGTCTCATGTCACCCCTATCCTTTCCAGCTCTTGCTATTCTCTTGTTGAGCCGCAGGAGTGCCAGCTCACTGGATTTTTCTGTGGGCCAGTTCAGCTCATTAACCCTGCAGAAAATATCCTTCTGAGGCTTTTAGCTGGGCTTTTCCTGCGGGGTTTCATTGGGTCGAATTCTCAATAGTGAATTAAAAGCCAGTGGGGCAGGGGAAGGGGTAGCATCTGGCTATGAACAGAAGGGAGACAGAGGGCAGAAGAGTGGGACCTCCCTCTTTTGGTAGTCACAAGCTATGAGATTGGCTCAAATCACTGGCTATAACTTCACACTTACTTTCCTCTGGCTCTTTCGTGCACATTACAGCAAGCTTTCCCTCTTAAAGAACAGCCTCGATTTCTCAGCTTCTCCAGTCAACACCTCTAGCTTGCTTTCCCTTCAAGCTCACAGGCAAATGGGTTTTAGATTATCCCCAATCTGGAGTCTCCAAACTGTTCTCCACTGAGTTTCTAACCACCTCTTCCCCCTTAAACCTCAGAGCCAAATGCTCATTCGCAGGCTCCTTGATCTGCCCACTCCTCTGCACACAGCCAGAGGTGCTCTGGGAAACCTGGCCTCATTTGGCCCCGGGACTCCAGCCTTCACTGGCTCTTTTCTTCTAATCTTCCCTCCTCTCTTCAGTCTCAGTCACTGTGGATAAAATTCAGACCTGTAATGTGGAAGCCATCTTCATCAAAAACCTCTCTCCCAGTCTTTCCATCCAAGCTATGTATATGTTCAAGTGTATGAAAACCTGAACAAATTCCTTTGCATCATGTTATCATGAACATCCCAGTTTACCCAGGAGACAGGCTCTTATAGTAACTTAATCAAAAACAGCCTCAGTTTCCTGTTTATAAAACTGAGATATTACTACTATCTCTTCTGACAGCATAAGGTGCTCAAAAGCTCTATAGAGGAACTACACTTTTTAAGTATAGACAAGGATCAATGGATGATTTCATTCTTAGAAGCAAATCTGAGTAAAAAGCAATTTATGTTGATGTAACCATATCTATGCTGGTGTTTTCAGCAGCATAACTATGTTAGCAAAAAAAAAAAAAAATCAGACTTCTAACTGGCATAATATTGCTGGAAAACTTTTACATATAAATGAATCCTACAGATTTATAAGCCTCAGACATTTCTACCTGTGGTACTGGTTATTTATTTTGGTACATTGCGCAAAGCCATGTGCGTGGCATCCCAAAATGCTGTACCATCTGCCTGTGTGCATTCTGAATACTTAGGTTGTGCTGGGCATTCTCAACACATGTGTTCATCATGGTTGAAGCTAGCCCAAGTCTGAGTCTGGAAATGCACTGTCCTCTCTGCCACTCTCTAGGGCAATACCTCGTAGAATCCCTCTGCTGTGAAGTTTAGGATTTCTATACAACATCAGAGTATTGAAAGTGTTTGAGTGTATGTATGTCTGGCATTTCATCTTCCTCCATCCTGTATTTGCTTCCCATGCTTTTGCATTATTTTAAAAAATCTTTTTCTTTACATATATTTTTTTCTCTACCCATCATCAATGCAGATCCTGCTTTGATCAGCAGAACATGTATCTTTTTTACACCAGCTGTGTTTTCCTTCTGCAGAAGGTGAAAACAACTGTAATAAGTGACCGATAACCTGATGAATGACAGGGTTTGTTCTAGAGGAATAAGTGACTTATATAAAAGCAGAGGAAAATCATGGGCAGCTGGTCAGTCCCTCCCTGGAACTGGGGAGCAGCAGGTCCAGGCCAGGTACAACACATTGGTCTGCACTGGGGTGCAGGACTGAGAAGCCTGGTTGGGGCTGCAGTCCTTTTAGTTGGGGAAAACCACATTCCAGAAATTGCACACCTCAATTCCTTCCAGCCCTCCAGTGCTGTGGTGGTGGGATGAAGGCGATTTTAATGACAGAGAGGCATTTGGGGTGGCACTTCAGACAGGAGGTCAGCAAATGATCAGCCCAGGGCTGGGACGGCCACAAGCCTGGGGCTAGCAAGAACTGGGAGTGAGAGGGGAGGAAGGATGGGCTTCAGGTAGGTGTGCAAAGCTACCAAGAACATCTCCTGCACAGGATAATGAGCCTGTGAGATAATTTTCATTGCAGAAAATGGAATGGCTTCTCTCTACTGAGGTAGGGCAAGAGAGCAGCTGCACCTCCTAGTTTTGCTTTTTCCCCACTCCCTGTAGGCACCGATGGCTTGCTGGGGATGTGTCACTGCCATTAGCTTTGGCAGACAAACAGCATCAGGAGGCATGAGACATCTCCAGAGGATACAAGCAGGGACAGTCCTCTCCAGACATGCTGGTGGGATCACAGCAGCAGCAATGACTGAAGTCATGTCTCAGGAAACTGCTCACTAGATATGTGGGGAGCAGCAGAGATTCACTTCCACGTGAGCAGGCGCAGGATGACTGCTAAATGTGCTTCTGAAAGGTTAGCAGCAATTCCTCAAGACTGGGCTGAATCTCAGATGAGACAAAATCCCCTCCTGTTGCAAAGAGCTGGGCACTGGGCCACAACATGAAGCAGAGGGGGAAGTCTTGTGAATGAGACGGCAGTCAGTGTTGGATACGCTGCTTGCTGTGTTTGAGCAAGAAGCACAAGGACAGCTACTAAAACCATTTGCAGAGTTATTTGCCTAAGGAGCACTGTTGAAATAAAAGCTGTGTCTTATAGTGTGGTGCTTCTCTTGTTTCATGTATGACTAGAAAAACACAATAAAAAGGCAGTATGAGCTCCAGTTTCAGACTTTTTTGGTGATGGGACATTTTGTTCAGCATGTTAGTGTCTACTCCACAATGCATAGATTTGGTTTTCAACTTGAGAGAGATTTTGTTTCCTGCAATTAGGACAAAGAATCAAACTGGTATCATAAGGCTGAGTTGGGTGACACACAGCAAAGAGCTTCTTTGCCCGTGAGGGGCCTTTGCTCCCTACTGACATGTGACGTCTGGGTTGCAACAGATACAACGTCATGGATATCCCAGGATTCTGCACTTCTCCTTGAATGAGTTTTAAATAACGTGGCTGCAAAGAGGGGATTGTGGCTAGTACATCATTCCTGAAAGTGATGAAATCTTAGAGGAGGCAGGCACTACGTGTGGCTCTGGAGCCTGTTGATACCCAGCAGCTTACAGGGGTGGTCTCTGCAGAGCTTATTGCAAAAAGCTGCACTGTGATGGATGAAGCACAGTGAACTTGCCTAAGAATCTCAGAGAAAGGACCAAAAAACAACTTCCATAAAACAAAAAGAGATGATGGAGATAAAAGAGTATTTTTGCACATTTGGACAAGATATTTTTCAAAAAAACAAGGAGAAAAGCAGAAATCAGGCAGGATGGCACTGAATCTGGCTCCCTCCTTGCTTATGTTTGCCTTAGGGCCAGCACCACTGTGTTTCAAAGACATCCTGGGTCTCCACAAGCTTTGTGTGTTTGTTTAATCTTAGCAGTTCTGCCCTCCTTCTTTTCATTATGGCCTTCGGAGGTTGCTTCCCTGGTTCCTGCTGGGCTTTTGCAATGACAACAAGCGTGGAGGCCAGCTCCCCACCCCTGTTTCCATGCTCACTTGTAACATGCGCTCCCTGGATTCTTTGTTTTGCATCTCAGCCCTTGCTGCTCTTGGCTCATCTCCCCAACCTCAGCACCCTGGTGCTGTGGCTGCCTGTAGCTAGGCTCGCTTAGCTGTTTCTTTTTACAGGCTGAGGAGACTTAAGGCCCTTTTCCTGGTCTAGGCAGGAAGAGGAGGTTTAGGTAGTGGACTCCATTTATCTGCCTCCTTGGGCAGCTGGACAGTAAACAAAAAGAAGTTTTCAAATTTGTGGGTAGGATTAAAGAGGGTAGTAAAGAAGTATTCTGTTTCTTGGCCAAGTTAGGTCAAAGCTATAACCAGAGCTATTACTACTGTGTTAAAAAAGTAGAGATTACAAAACTGTGGCTGGAAGACTATTGGGACAGGCATCAGCCATGCCATTTCTGCTCTGGCACTGCGCTGATAGCCAGAGGGGAAGCTGCAATTGGTGTTTTCCTAGGGTGCTTTCCATCAGCTGGTAGAAAGGTGTCATTTTTCTAGCTTGAATAAAATGTAAAAGTATACATAAAAGCGCCCAAAAAAACCCAATTTCTACTATACAATTCCTTGTGTAAATGCATTTTTCCCCAGTTTGCAGTGCAGTGGGTTCAGTTTAGTTAAACTCCTCTTGTAACTTTACGTTAAAACCTTAAAGAGACAGTGGTGACAAGCAGCTGCGGTCAGTACCAAGGCACAGTGGGGGGTGATGTCTGTCCATGCCTGAAGGTCTCCAGTCCCTGACCAGGGAGAGTGTCTGGGAACAGAGGAAGGGTGTCCACGGCTGCCTGCCCACCCTGCCCCTGCTGCAGGCAAGCTCAGGTGCCCTGTGCCAGTGCTGAACCACCACAAATTACAGCTTGGTGTAGCAGGAAAGCTGAATTTGCTGCAGACTTGTCTCGATACTCTGTCACATGGCAGCCCCAAAAGTTGAATGATTCCTGCAGCAGAGTCTTAGGACATCACTACAGCTATAACCAACTGCAGACCAGAGCCATCAGGCTCTCTTGTATATCTGTAGGAGACTTTGCAGTGTAATTTCAGTGTTGGATATTACAGTTTGTGTTAGCAAACTAGCCATGAGGACATCTGCTTAGCAGAAGTACTTAATTCTTGAATCTCAGTCTTTATATATTTTTTGTTGACTTTTTCCCATCACAGCCTAGGTAGGACATTGTTCTTACTGACAAGGTCATTACATGGTAAATCCCCAGAGATACTGTTATTCCTGACTCACCTCAGGGAAAGTGAAAGACAGACCTTTCTCTACCAAGTCTTGTCAGTCCTTTCTCTACCAAGGCTGGGACCCTTAAGTTTGCCTTTCTTAGATGTATGCTTATTTCAAAGTATTTACTAGCATCTGAAAGAGCCTGTGCAACCAAGCAAATGCCATTCAGCGAACTGAATTTGGCAGTCACCATTTGTTCAGATTTCTTTGTCAAAAGGCAAGCTAGCAACACCCCCATACCAACCACCAGCCCAAAGCATGTCTTGTGTGCTGAAGATTAAGTGTGCAGATGAGGCTCCTGTTGGCCTTATTCACAGGGACACTAACCAGGTTTCTTGCCTTCTATCTGGGAATTACTGAAGTTTTGTCTAACTAGGGCTAGCCTGACTCTAAAGAAAGTTGAGAAGACTCTGCTAAAGGTGTGAATTCAGTTTCTACAAGTAAAAGCATGCTTGGTGCCTCATGAAGGGGTGGGGTGCAGCTAAGCTGCTTTCATTTCTGCTGACTGAGTTTGCAATTTTAGTTGAGTCATCTAAAGTTTTCCTGCTTGTCCTTGGGAGGTAGGCCAGGAATGGCCAAACTCCCCAGTCCTCCCCACTGTATCTTGATGCTTCCCAATGCCTGATGGCTACAAGACACCTACCACATACCTCACTGCAGCAAGCTGAGAGGAGGGGAAATTCCAGGAGGGATGTGGGAGAGAGCAGGACTGGGCATGTAGCTGGGTCCCAGGACAACCCTGCTGGCTCATTTCCTCCTGTGACTGAGTACTGGGGAGCAATCCTGAAGTTTGCTCTTAAAAAGGGTAGTTTGACCCTTACTGACCTGACATTGCTGTTTATTTCAGTGTATTCTCTTTCTGGTAGATCCACAGATGGCTCCAGCTCACTGACTGGCCACCCAGCCACCACATGACTCAGGGAAAGCAGCAGGAAGGTCAGCTTAGAGGATCAAGACCTCCCCTTCAGGAGCATCCTGTGCAGTTACACTTCACCTGGAGTAAAATAAAATTGTTTCTGGGCCTCAGCAAAATGACAGCCTCTCTTGTGTCCATAAGTCAATGAGAATTGAGGTCACAGTGCCTTTTCCAGGAAGTCTTCTAGATTGTGCCCTTCGACTGTGAGATAAGATCACTGACATATGACAGAACTGGCGAGAGAGGATGCTGTTCTGGCTATGCTGTCATACCCTCAGTCCCTCCCTGGATGTATCTAGCCTGTCAGATAACTTGGCTCCCCCATCACTCCTGGGTCCATTCGGGGCTCATTCACCCAGGAGAAGCACCAGTTCATTTCCAAGTTCCTTTGAGATAAAGCAACTGGTTCCCTCTGAAACAAACCCAGGTGCTGTGGGGAGAACAGTTCACTCCAGGATGGCCTTAGGAGGTGGTATGGACAACTCTGCACCAGCTTTGGCTTTCTTTGCTCTACATAGTCCTCCAGCATTGCCCCACAGGCTTGGCATGCTCAGGCATGTACTTTCACATGGGCTCATGCACACTGCAGGGTATGCAGCAACTGAAAGTATCCTCAGCTCCGTGCTATAAAAGTACTCCTGCTGTGGGTTGTGACACAACCCTCTTATTAGTTCAGACACTTTGAACTGAGAAATATTAATCATGTCCTAAAGCCCCAGCTGCACCAAATGGAGCCTGAAGGAGGATCAGGGGCAAGCACACTGTGACCTGGATGTGGTTGGTGTGCTCTATACCTGAGCAGTATGAGCACAGCCACCAGCACTAGCTGGCTGGGGCCAATGATCATGCCTTGGAGAAAATACATTTAGCAGAGCACCATAGCCTACAACGTCCCTGATGCTTTTCACCTTTTTTTAGGAGACGGCGTGAGAATTGTCAATATTCCATGATATCACCAGAAACAAAACTGTTGCCTTCCAAATGTAATTGCTAGCTCTATGTTTATTACCTGTAGGAACATTAACTTGCAGTTACTGGCATAACTTAGCTACTGATGAAGGGTCCTTTTTTCTTTGTTTGCTTTCACAGCCATTTGCTTGCCATAATTAAGTAACCGCAGTATTAGCTTCATTAACAGAGAGAACCTTCTCTTTCAAGATGACTGCCTGGAGGGCAAAGCACCACTTGTGCCAGGGAATATTGTCAGGGGGCACACCTTCACTTTTTTTCAGTGTTTACCACATGGAAAAGGGCAGAGCTGGCAATGAAAATAGGGTTTTATATGCTTTCTTTTAAAGAAGACATTCTGCCCTGCAAACAATATTCCACGGTGCTTATTTTAAAGTGCAGCACAGAACTCCTCTTTGTGTGGGCAGAACTTCTTCATGCAGAACAAGAGGTATCTGCATATAAAAAAAAAAAAAAAAAAAAGGAAAAAGGAGGATAGTGTATGTCAGCTTTATCCTCCTGATCTCTTTGCTTCTTCCTATGCCTATCTCTTTTTCCATATCCTCCTTGTGACTAGGAATGCTCCCACAAAGTGTCATGCTGTATATACAGAATAGGAAAAATGACCAATGTCATGCCAGTGACTGTAGTAAGAGAGCAGCTGATTGAAACACCCTCTATGTTAGTTGAACTTGTTCGACTGTTGCAGTGCAGCAGAACCATTCGGTTCGGGTCACTTGTAGGGACACTATGTTGTCCCTATGAGCTGTGCTCTAAGTTGGCACAGCTTTCTACTCATTGGAGCATGCAGGGACACAGGACACAGCTGTGCTACTGGGACACAGCCCAGGTCTCAGCGCTGTGGCGGGGAAGAAAGCGTGAAGCTGTGTGTCCCAGGCTGCTGCAGGGCCAAAAAGGCCTCAGCCCAGCTTGTCTAAGAAAAAGCTGTCACCATGTGTTGAAGCATTAGTGGATCCTTGGCTGTGATGCACTCAAAGGACACACTGACAGCGGTCTTACAGCAGGGGAATCCCAGGCCACTGCTTTTATGCACCCCTTTATATACATGCAGCCTGTCTGACATACTCTTATCCCCAGTATATACGTGTGTGCGTGTGTGTGTGTGTGTGTGTGTGTGTGTACATGTGTGAGTGTGTAGAACCACTGACCTGAAGGAACATAAGAGCTATGGGTAAAGTCTAGGATGCTTGAAGGTCTTCACAGGGAGCTCAGAGTGAGTGGAAGAAAAAATGCTGTGAATAATATGATGAAAATATCATAACTACCAGACTAAACCACAGACCTGATAGTTGTGTATAATGCATTACATCTGGGAGGGACACATGGGTTTCCTTTCTCTGAAACCACAGCAGACTGCTAAAGCTGAGGGAAAATTCCCACTAGAAAGAAGGAAAGGTTTCCTACTGTAGGGCCAGAAAAGCATCTGAGGAATTATTTAGGATGACTCACAGAAATGTTAATTTTAAGATACAGAAAGAACAGCCCTGGATCACCTCAGCAAGTTCTGGTCTGTAGTAATTTGACACTGCAAACTCTTTTCTTACTCTGTCTTTCAGCCAAATACTTCTGTCTGGTTTAGGCAGAACTTCTTTTCAGTTCAACAGAAGGTCTTTTTAACCTTTGTCAGTAAGTTTGCAAGATTTTTCCCTTTGATGTTAAGGCCTTTAGTCGCCAAATCCATTCTCTCTCTACAGTTGAACTGAGTAGCTGGAGCATTAGTTCCTGTCACACAACAAAAATGGTGCTTGTTCAGTGTTTTTCTGGGCCTTAAAAATAAAACTCTCACTTTCCTTGCTATTTTTTCCTCTCTTTTTTTAAAGCAGATAGCATCTGTTTATCCAGAGAATCAACAAGGAACAGCGCAACTTAGTTCTCCAAGCTCAGCTGAAGATTTTCAGACTCAGAGGAAATATGTTTACGTCATATTCATTGTACTTGGTACATCCTACTACTTGATCAGTACTGTGACTGGCAAAAGAGGGTACAATTTGTGGAGAAAGTCTGTGTGAGTGTGTGTGTGTGTGTGTGTGTGTGTCTTTACTTAATAAACAACTGGCTCAGAAACTGAAGTGAAACTAAAAAATGTGTTCAGTCGCAGCAGTCACCTTGCAGACATCAGTTAGTTTGGAGACTTGCTGCTTAGAAGTAACACCCAATTTAGAGCAGTTGTGCAGAGGCAGGAGGCTTGAATTGCTCTACAGACACGGTACTGTGTGGCAGTGCCTAGCTAGGCAAGACCGATGAGTGCAGAGGAAAGGTTGTAATACCCAATGGAGTGAAGAAAAGTTATGCTTGTGCCATGATCTGAAGAGGACAAAAGGATCAGCTAGATGGAAAGAAAATCACAAAGAATAAAGTGGGAGAAGGTGGAAAGGATTTGGAATGAGAAAAAAGGTAGGAGTGTGCAGCATGAACCTGAGGGGAAGAGATGGTGAGAGAAGCAAAGGGGACCAGGGGCTGTGGACATACAGCCAGCTGGCACAGAAAGCCCAGTCGAAACCGCTGGGTGTTTTCTGCATCTCCAGCAGCCCCTGTGCTGGCTCCCAATGTCGCTGCTCCGGCCAGCTGGAGCCTCTGGCTGGCTCCTCTCTGCAGGTTTCCTCCAGGGCTTCACACAGTGGCTTTGGATCGGTGCAGACAACAGAGGCAAAGTGAGCCAGCCAGTCCCATTTCATCAGACTTTCACAGCTGGTCCCTTAGGCATATCTGGATCTCCTCTGCAATGTGGAGCCCAGAGAGCTGCCATGTGACGGGGAGCTTCTCTCAGGGGGTGCGTTCTCATTCTGGGTGCATTTCTGTGTGGTGGAGGCTCGGTGGCTTGCTTGTGCCCTGGCACCCTTCTGCTGCGATCACCTGCAGCAGAAGGGCACACCGGTGGGCGACCAGGTGCCCCCCGGGGCACACTGACCCAGGAGGTCTGTCCTGCTCCTGATCTGGCTGCTCCCGCAGCAGCCCTTCTTCTAGGCCGGTGGGATAGACCTGACTGCACCTTGTTTTCCCAGCAAGACATATCTGACAACACATCCCCACATTGCTGTTATCAGGAAATACAGGTGGTGACTGCAACACTCCCTGTTGCGTAATTGGAGAAAGGAACATCTCTGGCCTTGTCTCTGACTAAAGGACACGTTTACCACTCTTTGGTGAGGGGTTGAACCAACACAGTGAATTTTTTGAAGTCCTTTTTTTTTTCTGATTTGCAAGAGGCATCTGTGTGGGACAGAGGCAGGCTGCTAGCCCTGCGCTGCTCTCCTCCAACTCAATACCCCCCAGGGGAACACCACATGAAGGACAGGAAATATGATTGAAAAGGAAGCCAACCTGAATTTCTGACACTAGTGGTAACACAGTAGAAGTGGAGATGCTTATTTTTGGGCTGACTAAAAGCAAACAAAAGGAGTCATGGATTATATGCATTGCCCACAGGACGCCAACTTCTGTACTGCCAGGCCTATTGACAACCAGTCTTACCAGATAGCTGGTAAGGCCATGATCCATCCTGTGAGTAATCCGGAGTCATCAAAGGCAAAAACTTATCTATGAGAGAGCTCTAGTAATGATAACGTCGTAAGAGACACCGTTTCTGTCTTAAGAGGACAATATGTAATGTTAAAAAAACATGTTCTCAACAGGGAGTAAAGTGACTGCGTGTTGAAGACATTAGCATTCCTGCCACGTGACACATTAGGCACTGATTCACCAATTTTGTGCTAACTTCTGTCTGTTTTCTACATTTACGCCATGATCTTGCAAGCTTGGAACTTCCAGACAAACAAGGAAGGGCAGTAGAGTTGGTCACATAAAAGATTAGGCTCACAGTAATGGATTGTCTAATGACTCTAATGACTTCTAGCTGCTGTATAAGAATGAAAAAAAGGTGGGTAAAATCCTAAATCTCATCAACTCCATGGGGCTGGATTTTAGCTGAGAGGTCTAAAAATAAGAATTCCTATTGTAGGTGATTTCAGTTTCACAATTTATTCTCTTTCTATTTTCTATTTTGAGAATTTCTTCCAGTTACTCAGTCTTTAGTTATTGGAGTTTAGAATGAAGAACTTCTTACTCAGAAAGGGGAGTTCAGTTTTAAATGCTCCCAACACATGTGACAGAGAAGTAGGTCTCTTCCCAAACAGAATTAAGGCTAACAGACAGACTCCCAAAATTTCCTGCAAATGACAGGAAATGAAAAGGAAGGGAACAGAAAGTGGAAGAAGCTAAAGACAAGACAAAGGACTGAAAACAAAATAAAAATTTGTTTTAGCTACGACAATCTGTCAAGTTAGCTGAGAATAAGAATACATATTTGCTGTTTTTCATAATGAGGCTGTTTTTTCCACTGAAAATATTTTCCTTGAAAACATTTATTAATCCCTAGCCCTCACTCTGCTTTTTTTAAACTGGTCCCTGTAGATTTTACACTTCCTTTACAAGGCCATTTGAATATAAATTTCCTCAGGCATAATTCTCAGCCATATATTCAAATAATCACGAAGCTCAGCTGTTTCTGACCCCAATATGGAACCATTTATACTTTCTATCAAATCTCAAAAATTTCTGTAAATAAAGAAAAAGACGACAATAATTTTGCCCATTGAAAGCTGTGATCCTGTTATATGTCAACAAGCAAGCTGCTGTAAAATCATTTTTGAATTTGAAATCCATCTGAGAGGGTAGGTGGATACTCTGTCTAGCAGGTAGCAGAGGACCCTGGGTTTATATGTATATGAGAGTGTGTGCATGAGCCTATGTACATATTTTCCAAGCTTTTAAAATTCCATTTTCATTTGATAATGATAGCATTCATGTTTCCCCTTTCCACCAGTGAAAACATGAAGAGGATCCACATGCGGGATTCCTCCAACAAACACTATATTCTTTTTTCTTTTCTTTTTCCTCCTTGTTATTTTTCATAACATCGCAAGTTGGGGAAAATGTACTGCAGTGAACTATTAAAGCCTGCTAAACCTTAACTTTTCCTGTTTCCCTAGGGCCAGAGTTAAACTGCATTTTGTGTGTGTGCGCGTGTGCGTGTGTGTGTGGTTTTTTTACCACTGTAACTTTGCTGAAGCTGAGGGGGACTTGAAAGCTTCAATAAGAAAAAGAAAATGAAACATGACCTGAAGGTGCCTCCATAGAATGCAGTCAGCAAAGTCTGGGCAAATCATCTGAAGACCAGTGTGCATAAATGCACATGGGTCATAGTTTTGCTTATGTAATTGATGCAGAATATTGTTCTTTACAAGCCCTTAAACTACAATGATCTAGAATAAGAAAACTTGTACTTCCATTTCTAGACCCTAACCACACATTGTTCTTTGATTCACTGTAACATTGAAAGTGACATTTTTTTCATAAACAGAAAGAAAATTAAAATGAAATTCACATGACATTTTACTTTGACGTTTCCCATGTAAAAATGGACTTTTTTTCCTGAAATGACGAATTCCCAAATGTAATGACTGATTTGGGTAGAAACCTCATTTCTCAGCAAGGAAATACTTAAGTGGAAATATCTTGACCTTTTTTCATGGTGATCTTGGAATCTTTCTATTTGGGGAGCACAGTTACTTAAGGGTAATAAAATTTCCCTGAATACTTAATGGGAAAATTTTGAAAGATGCTGAGAAGGCAGCATAATCAGAGAAGTGCTGTAATTACAGCCCCAGTGAAAGATGGATTACTCCATCACAACCTTCAGTGATCTATCTGTAAGGCTAACCAGTTCAGTTAGCTTGGAATAGACGTAATCGTTTTGTTTATTACCGGCACTTGTCCCATGTCTGTTACCAAAACTGATTGGTGTAGTGACTCTTGCCAGCACTCGTGGGTACATCTTTGTTGCATAGGCAAGCAAAACAAATGCTCGTCTTCCTCATCTGTGGTTATGACTACACCACACTATCCTCACTGAATCCTCCATTCAGTTCTCTTGCTGCATATTCAGTGCAAATCTTTCTGCTCGGTCTCTGTCTCTGTTTGCATTTCTTCCCGTTTCCCCTTTTCTGCACTATTCATCTCCCAGATCCTTTCTGAAGTCCCAGAGCTCTCTGCTGCTGCTGTGCTCTGCTCCGAGCCTCTCCTGGAGGCTGCCATGCACCTCGCACCCTCCCTCTCCTCTCCCCTGGGCTGATCCCCACAGCTTGCCCCCACTAGCACCCCTCCACGGGGCTCCTCAACTGACACCCCAAAGGCTGCCTCTCTGAGTTACCTTTCCTGCTCCTGGCACCCATCTGTTTGCCTTTTCACATGCCAAATGTGCCTTTGGGAGCTACGCTGGGAATGCACAATAATAGCAGTCATTGTGCCTTTCCATGTAGCTAGAAATGAAAAGCTGATCTCTGCTGTCAAGCAGTATTTACGTAGGCACTCCAAATAGCTGTCTGTTCATTACTGAGTCATGCCACTCCTTTTGGCATCTTGGGATTTCCTTGAAAAGCTCAGCACGGATCAGATTCTTTATCTGGATCTGATGTGGTCTGACTGTAAGAATGTTGCAATCAAATCTGGATTTTTCACCCATCCTTTCTGCCTTGCAAAAGAAGGGATTGAGCTCTTGGAAGGTGGGACTATATGAACTCAAGGAAAATTCTAGTTTGAAATCCACTGATAGCATGTTACGGAAATGTATTTTCCAGCTGTTCAGGAAAAAAAGAATACAGAAGTCAGGGCTTTGTAGGGACTGGAGGAAACTCTAGAACTTGGTTCTGCTTCCTTTTAAGGTCAGTACTGTAAGAAACTCTGGCCACATTTACACAGGGAAGTTGTGCTGATTTAACTAAAATCCATTTTATAATTCTTTCAAGCTTGACATCCTCAGGAAAATCCAGCCAGGACAGATGAAGATGATACTGACCCCTCTGGTCCACCATGAACTGAAGTCAGAGGTTTCCATTCACATGAGGGAGTGCACAGAATGCAACATACATCTATGCACCAATATCTTAGCACAAAGCTACTGTCCTCACCACTTTGGATACTTTAACATGTCAAACTGTGACTCTCTGGGTACTCCAGAATATCAAACTGTGAACTAGGATGCCTAAGGCATGGACAGGTTGCAGATCTGCCAACTCTGCTGAATGAGCAGTAAGTTCTGCAGGAGAAACGGTGCAGAGAGCTGCAAGTGTTGGCATCTTAAATTGCTATGGCTAATGTCACCAAGGCTCAGCTGTCAGAGTACTCTCCCTACTGGGACTCAGACTCCTTTCTTGTTCTCCTCTTACTAGTTTAAACCTGGTTTGTGCCCGTTTGGTTTGCAAGCACATTTCACTGTTCATGAAACCCATGCGCTAACAGCAATCATAGTGACTTTACTATCTTCCTGTCTCCAGCTGGTCTCTCTGCTCCAGTGCTAAAGCACACTGACAGCCCAGTAAGAGAATATTTTTGCACATTTTGCACATTCATGTTTTTTTGTAGTTTTCACATACTCTGAGTATAATAACTATAAATAGAATGTACTCGCTTAAATAAAACGTTGACCTTCCCTGAAGACTTCTCTGTAGATAATGTGCCCACAATATTTTTCATATCTCCTTTCCTCCTAAGAAGAAACCATATTTAGGTCACAATAACTTATCTTCAAGTGGTGTGCATTTCCTTAGGAGCAGCTGGAATTGCTGACTGTGTCCATGCAACAGAACAAGAAAGAGTATTTTAGGCTGATGTTTTACGCTTGCTTCACAGGAAGACTGACACAGGAGTAAATGGAGCAGCAGACAAAAGCACATAATAAAGCAGATTATTTAAGCTGTCTCCTGCAGTTTGAGCATCAGTTAAAGGGGAACTGTGGAATCAGCGTGAGGGAGTTTCCTCTGTTTGTACCTTTGGCTTCTACTCACTCACTGATTAGGGTTTTGCTTTTGATTAATAGACCATCATACCCTCGCAATCCACAGGACTCAATGAAGATGAGGAACTCCAGTCCACATCCTGTATCAGAAGTGTTTTAGCAGTTCCACTTTGATCAGCTGCATATTTATTAAGGAGGAGTCTGAATTTTAAACTTTTTGGCCTGATCTTAGCCATTCAGTAGCCGGACAACTATAAAGTAGTATCATAACTTCTTCTCTTTTTGTCTTTTTGAATTATGGAGATCTTTCAGAACTTTGCTTTCTTATTCTTCATGCATTCATATTATTTTCATTCATTCTGTTACAGGAAAACACAGTACAAGGAAAAAAAAAGCTGTGTTTTTGCAAATTTTGCCCAGAAAATGCTGTCAGAAAATAGGGGATGATATGGCCCCTTAATACCATAAACGTTGATGCACAATCCCAGTGTTCAAAACACCTTCTGGGACAAGGAGAACAAAACAGTAGTGAGAAGGCCACATCCTACATATGCAGCTTTGCAGTGTTTCAAATGTTCAGCACAGCAAAATCCAGTCTGGCTTCTCCCTGCACCCAGGCTGGAGTGAGAGCTGCGGGAAGCATGGCACAGAGAGCGTCACCACTGCAGGCTGGACACACAGCAGCCTTGCTCTGGGTGCTAATACATGAGTAAGATGGCTCTGTGCCCAAACCAATTTTCCCTGCCAAGACTTAGAGCTTATTAACTCTGGCACAGTGCCAGGCTAACAAAATGATCCAGGGCTATGCTGGAGAAGACCCATGATGTGGCACATGTGTATGTGTAGCGTAACAGTACAGTGCTGTCGCTTTGTGCGTTGCTGTACTGGTGTGGGGGGAGATGGACCTTAAGAGGTTTGTCCCAGTAGCTCAGATAGGGTCAGGCTCCATATTTCCTCAGGACACATCTCTAGGGCCACTGTCTTTTTCTGAATGGTTCAGTGTCTCAGAGTCATCTGCTACCAAGACCCCTTGGGCTTTGGATTAGGCTAGCTAAAGGAATTCTTGAATACTGCACCTTTTTCCTGAAGAGGGAGACTAAAAAAAAAAAAGAAAAAAAAGAAAAAGGAAGAAATCCCAGCTGTTACAAGCAGATGCAAACTAGTTGGTCCCTTCTTGATCCAGCAGGGCTGAACACAGAAAAGCCTTCATCAGCCAGGACAAGTAGGCATTGGCCTATTGCCACAATGCAAGCTACATCAGTCCCTCACTGATGTTATCAACCCTTGATTTTAATAAATACAGAATATTTGCAGAGGTTAGTTCTTTTTAGAGTTTTTTTTTTAATTTTCTCTTACATTCTTCACAGAAAAGACTAACTTGACAGTTTCTGTAGCTTAAGTGATTGTCATGCGATACAAACCACAGAAAGTATATGTCTAAATTCTGAAAAACTCCCTCTTTACATTTGGAGATCAGTCACTATTACAGAAAAAAAGGAACGCTTGATTATTTTCATCCCTAAACAGTAGTGTCATTTCCCTCTTCAAACTCCAGTTTTATGTCCTGCCCATATTAGGACAACTAATTAAGTGGTGATTCAACCAATCCGGTTTGAACTGTCATTATGCAAGCCTGTGCTCTTAGGCAGGTCCCTGGATCAGCAATAATGAGCTGCTCAATGTAGGTAATAACTGGAATGCCTGAGGTACTATACCATGACTCTCTATATTGCTCACAGTCAATGGAAATAACTGACTTCCAGAGAGCAACCTGCATAATTTCCTTATAATCTGAGTCAAGTTACTACAGCTGAATAGTACCTGTCAGCTAAAGAAAAGGAAATTTTGTGGGCTTTTCAATATATTCCCCCCACAAAATCATCCTGCTTTTGAACCTACAGGAAGGGCAGAATGCATTATGAACTTCCTATGGTTCAATATTCATGGAGAACTGCCCTTCCATGGAATAAAGAGAGAAGGACATCTGTCATGGGGCTTTGAATGAAAACTAAATCACACTGTTCGCATTGTACTTAGGTCGTGCTAAACCCATGCATTAGAGCTTCCCCTGAGGTTTCAAATCAGGAATACTTTTTTGCCTGCCCTTGATGAATAACTTGGTGGTGAGTGGGGGCAGGGGATTGCTTTCTCTGAAATATCAGAGCTTTGCTACAGCTAGAGATGAGCAACATACCCCTGGCTTTTAGCGCTGCAGTGACTTTTCATTCCTGGTCAATGATGTGCCTTGCACATCTGGGGCCAGGAGGTAATCAGTCTGGGGCCAGGGCCTGTCCCCCTGTCCGGAGGGAGCAGGGCCCCGGGGGCAGCCAGGGCAGCCCCAGCCCCGGGGGGCATCAGGCACCACCACGGGTCCAGGGTCCGGATTGGGGCTGGGGCCAGGGTTGGGGCTGGGGGGCTGGGGCCTGGCAGGGGCAGGTCCATGGCGGGTCTGGAGCCGGCACCGCTGCGGCATCACGGGGCAGTGACTGATGGTCCAGGCTGGGACCGGGGCTGGGCAGGGGGGAGGTCCGGGGGTGGCAGGGGCAGGGAGGGCTGGGGGTGTCCTCAGGGACCCGAAAGGACCCTTCACACAAGTCAGGCTGTCAGGAAAAGTTGTATGTCATCATTTTTTTGGCTTTCCTCTGTTCTTCAGGAGCCCATTTTCTGGATTCATCTGGGAATGTTATTTAAGGGATTTCCTGCCATTACCAGACCTAGGATTTTCGGGAATTTCTGAACCACCATACCTTTATCTTGCCAGCAGTTCACAAGCTGGTACTCCAAGGAGTACACAGGGAAAATGCAGGGCTGGCTGCTGCTTGCGTCCCTGGAGGAAACCACGGCAGGGAGAGCAGGGGTGTTATCCAAGGTAAGGGAGCACTGCAGTTAAAACCCTCGCCCTGAGCTGCCCCTCAAAGCAGGGGCAGGATGGGACGGGGGGGGTGCAGCAGCTGGGTCACATCCTTCCCAGGGCCTCCCAGCCGCTCGGCTCTGTTCTGGGGCTGGGATGGGGTTGTGGGAGGGAGCTGAGCGGGGTTATCGGGGGCTCCTGGGCTTGGACCCCCTCCAGGCGCACTGCTCCCCACGCGGGCCACGCCACCAGCGCCCAGCCAGGGCTCCCCCCTTGCGAAAACAGGGCAGCTTTCCCCACCACGGCCTGATACCAGGCAGGGCACACAAGCACGTGCCTTCAAGCAGAGCAGCCTATCAAAAGCCCCTGAAATATGCTGCGGATGGTCTGTTAGCCCCAGCTCGGTCTGGGCAAAGCTGGTGCTAACTGGAGAGGTCCTCAAGGGCCAGGAGAGGCCAACACTGAGGCAGCAGCAAGCTTTCTGCCTGGGATCATCCCCAGCAGCTGTTTATCTCGGCTTCCTTAAAAAGCCTTAGCAGTTGTGGGGCGTGTGTGTGCCAGTCGGTCTCTCCCACCCTTCCTGCCCTCCCCCTCTCTCAGAAATACCCTGCCAGTTAACCCAGAGCCTGTTGGCCAACGCCAACCACAACTGCCAGGGGTAGGAGTTTTGAAGAACATAAAATTCTGACAAATTTGCAGGAACAGACAGGTTGTTGGGCTGAGCGACCCTACATGCCTAGGGGCAGCGGGAAGCTGTAGCAAGAGAATAACCCTCTTTAGGCACCAAAGTCCATGGGGAAGGGGCACTGTATAAATAACCTGATCACGGGAAGAGCTCCAGTTTGCAGCCACAAGACTGTACGACACAGCTCTGTAGGAAATAAGGCTTTATCGGCTCCAGCGCTTACAAAATCAGCTACTCTGGCTTGCTCTTTAGAGTCCCCAGACGCTACAAAAAGAGGTTTGGGCTGTATTTACACTCCTACACGACGGTGTGATGAATAGTGGCAGAAGGAGCTTCATGGGGAAGTAAACAGGTCTGATACTGTAAACTTGACTCTAGTACTTAGGTATCCTCAAAAAGTGCTGTGCATGTGAAAGGACTTAATATCATGTTTATGTTAGAAATGCTTGGTTCGGTCGCACAGCCTGCAGAAAGCCTGTGATAACTCCTGCCTTGTGTCATGTAACCATTTAACATTCTTTTGCAAGAATGAAGGTGGCCTCACAGCCCCCAGTGCCCAGTATATCATACATGGGATACAGAGTGTCACTGGTTTTTCTAGCCTTGTGACAGACGGACAGACAGCCACATYGCTGCTTGTCATCTTCTCCTTTTTTTGGCATACGCTCGCTTCACTCTGTACTTTCCAGTTTTGTTAGGGCTGTTCACTTCCTGTATGCATTCAGTCAGCTGACTCTGAGTCAGCCGGGGCAGATTTGCAGGACTTTCTGAGAACGCCTACAAAAGCTATCAATGACAGCAGGTCAGTGCTCATCCCGAGAAGAAAGGCACCTTGCCTCCCCCCCATTCATAAACTTTCACTGAGTGCAAACTCTCTGACTTTCAGTGACAGGCGCTGCAGTCCCCCACCACAGCAAAGAAAAAACAAGAAACTGACTTAACAATTTCCAAGAATAACACAGGAGCGCTTTTCTTTTTAATTCATCATTTTCATGAATGAATTATTCATTCAGTTGTGGTAATTCCTGCATTCTTGAAAAAAAAAAAAAAAAAACTATGGTGTTTCCTATTGGCTGCCAGCAACTGTACAGCGTTGGGATCTGCGGGGAGGGGACAGAACAACAAGTTCCTGAGTCTAAAGGAAGAGGTACAATATGATCACAGCAGTCAGCACAGCAACAGCCCCATAGACAACATGGGCATCCTAATCTCAGAGCTGAGAGTCTAAAGATTTGCACATGAGTAATTTTAGGTTGGGAACAGAAATACTCCAAATAGCTGCAATTATTTTAATGCTTTGGATGGTATAATACTGATTTTATATTCTGGAGAGATTAAAACTGTCAGATCCTGCTTTCTTCTTTTTTTGCTGTCTATCATGAGCTGATTTACCAGGAGTATCCCGTTGGGTATGCCTTGGCAAAGCTGGGTTTCCTTTCCTATCTTTGAGTCTGCAAGGCATCCCATGAGGCTCAGACACCCCCGACTGATTAATCCCTGCTTTAACATTAGAAACAGGTCCTCAGGCATTGTGTGCACCGCTTCACCCCCTCAGAGCTCTACCTTGCAGGTGATCATTTTGTGGTTAAGGCTTAACCCTGTCAGGGACAGTATAGCAGAGAAGAAAAGACTACTGAATACAGGAATACAGCCATTTTATTCCTAAAAAGTCCTAAGGGATTATGCTTACTCACAAAGTACTGATCTGTGCTCCTTTCCTCACTTTCCCCTATTGTGTGAAGTTTCTTCTGTCACCTCAGCGCCTTGCCTGCATTTCAGGTCAGGCTGAGTCCACCTGTCTTTCCTCTCTTCCGCTATTTCTTATACGTGGCAGCAGTCTCCCTCCCCACGACCACCTCACAGAGAAGTACCCTTTTTAATACCAGTAAAAAACAGAGTTTCTTCCCTCACTCAAGTCCTCTAAGCGTGTGTTTGCTATTCTGCAAGGTTGGACAGACTCACAGTCACTCCAGCTCAGCTTTGCATCCCCACCAGGAGATGCCTGGATGGGATTCAGCAAAACTCACTGAAAATATTAAGATGAACTGTTTTTTCAAAACATGATACAGTAAGGCAACACATGAAACACCAGGTGCAGCGCAGATATATCTCTCCTGATGGTATAGAAACCATTGCTCAGCTAAAAAGGAAACATCTTAACATACTAACTGCCAACACAATACTTATATAAACCCTCTACATGGTCAAGATTAGAGATATCACAGGAAATATCACTGCTGCTGGGCTGGATTCAAATCAATTTGTCAAAGGTGGAAAGAAGGGTCAAAATATGTTCCTTTTATCTTTTCAACCCCTTCACTGAGTTCTGAGACTTTTTGTGACACTCAGGATGGGAAACGAGGTAAATCATAGACATAGGCTCACAGGATATAATGCTGGAGGGGACCACAGGAGGTCCCCAGTCCAACCTCCTGCTCAAAGCAGGGTCAGCTCTGAGCTCAGACCAGCTCGCTCAGGGTCTTCCCCTGACAGTCAGGTCTTCAAAACCTCCAAGGGTGGAGGCTGCACAACCTGTTCCACTGCTTGACTGTCCTCATGGGGAAAAAGCGTTTCCTTACATCCAGTCTGAATTTCCTGTTTCAACCTTTGCCCCTCGTTTCTCATCCTCCTTCCATTCAGCACTGTGAAGAGCTTGGCTCCATGTTCTTGCTGATCTCTCTGTAGGTCTTGGGGGGCTGCTGTGAGGTCCCCCCGCAGCTGTCTCCTTTCCAGGCTGAACAAGTCCCTCAGACTCTCCTCACTGATCAAGTGCTTCAGCCCCCAGCCATCTTGGTAGCCTTCTGCTGAACTTGCTCCAATATATCAATGTCTTTCCTGTACTGGGGGTACCAAAATAGGATGCGATACTCTAGATGTGATCTAATGAATGTGGAGTAGAGGGGGATAATCACTTCCCTTGATCTGCTGGCTCTTCTCCTGTTAATACAGCCCAGGATGCTGTTGGCCTCCTTTACTGCCAGGGCACACTGCTGGCTCATGTGCAGCATGGTGCCTGCCCCAGGTCCTCTTCAGCAGAGCTGCTCCCCAGCTGGTCMGTCCCCAGCCTTGCAAGGGGCTTTTCCTTGCCAGGTGTAGGACTTTGCATTTGCTTTCGTTGAACTCCATGAGGTTCCCATCAGCCCATGCCACCAGTCTGTTCAGGTCCATCTGAATGGCAGCCCTGTCTCTTAACATCTTTACATTTGCTTCTTTCTTCAGGTTTCCTTCTTCCTTCAGTTGTTCTGCAAATTTAGAAACAACTGGAAAATGCAAATGTTCTCTTAAAACCAGCCCTGCAAGCAGTCACACCATATGACGTTTATGTTTGCAGTGAAGCTTAGCTAAAGTACTTTCAACAACAGACTGCCTTAAGCTTGCAATAAGAAATAGAGTTTTTGCAGAAGAATGAAATGTATTTTTGATTCTCTTACTTCCACTGACAGAGCACAGAACCGCTTCTTAATTATAGAGAGCAGAGTACTTCAGACAGCAGAGTACTCAGCTGAACTGAAAACATTATGAGACATCTGTTTTGGGAAATGCTACATGAGTTTATCAGTGAAAAAGGGTACAGTGAAGGACAAACCTGGAAGAGGGTCTTCTCTGGTTTTGTCACATGAAACCACCTCCCTAACTAATAACTTAAAAATAAAAGGAGGGACTGACACGATCCTAGATCCTGATGTCATTAATTCTCAGAGAAAAATCCTCACTAACCCACTGTTATTATCCCGGTCTTACATCAGAAAGCAGCACTCAGAAGTTTTAAATGCACTCAGAAACTTCAGAGTGAGCATGACCTTTCCTTGGTGTGCCTGTCTGACACATGTGATACAGCATCAACTCCAGCAACAGAAAGGGGAGGCAAAGTCTTTCAGCCTGGAAGTAGGAACAGTTGCTTATACACTCTCCATTTACCAAAAAGAGGAATGATCTGATTTAGCCGTGTTACTGCCCCCTCACCAGTAACCTACCCACCACAGAGCACTCTGTTTATTTTTATACTGTGCCTATGACCTCTCAGGATTCAACCCACTTGACACGTAAAGGTTTAATGGGGGGGGGGAACGACCAACACCCACTACATGTCTTTCACCGTACCAGAGAGTGCCTGAAACCTGCTCTCTCTCCCTCCTGCACACACCTACCTCACCCACTCTGCTGTGACCGAAATGCCTGCACAGGGGACATTCCCTTCCCGCAGACGCTTCACACTATGATCACGACCAAATGCTTTTCATATGCACAAAGGGCTGATGAAACAAAATGAGAGACAAAGGGTGAAGTCTAACAGGTTGCAGATCATTTCTGAACTAGAGGACTCTGAGCGCAGCCTCACTAAACAGGAAGTCAAACGACGTCAGTAGAGTTACACTCGTATAAAAACAGTGTAAATGAGATCAGCATTCGGCCTCAGTTGAAACAACTGAAACAAGCCCTCTGGCATCACTGGCAATCATCTAAATCACATGTATGTTTGCCAGGGTAAAAATATGACAACCAAAAAAAGAGAAAAATCTCTTTCCTGCTTAGAATTGACACATAGATGAACAGAATTATGTTCCCTTAAAGGTAAAATACTTTCATGCTACTGTTAGAGGTAGAGCTATGCAAAAAAGGTTGCAATTTAGAAATTGCCAAGTTTTTGTCAAAATAGTAGAAAAGGTAGCAAGTCAATGTAAAGTAGAAATAAGCAAACCAACACACATGCAAAAACTGCTGATTAAAAATTAAACATTATTTGTCCAGCTGCAATCAGTAGTCACTTTTGCAACAGGGCGGATGACTTTTCTTTATGGAAATAACCCACTTTCATCTGCCCGGTGTTGCTGGTCTTATGGCAGAAGGTCACAAGGGTTCTCTGGTAGAAAAGATCTTCATTTCAGCCATTACAAAATATCAGTTTCCAAATAAATTGGTTGTTATTGGGAAATGAAAAATAATGGTRACTTTCCCTGGTCATATCACTAAAAAATCACTTTCAGTAAAGTGGCACTTCATTCTTGTGAAATTGCTAAATTCTTGATACATGAGATCCAGATGCATTAAGCAGTATTTGCAAATATGCATTATGACTGATTTAAGTGGGTTTTGTTTGCTTTTTTCACCATTATGTGATTACAAAAAAGAGTGTAGCTACTACAAAATTCTTGATCAATTCAGCAGAGAAAAAGGAATGATTCGAAAGTTCCAAGTTGGTACCTCAGGACAGAATTTTGCTGGGTAAGGAGAAGGTAGGGTTGCCACTTTTGAAAGAGAAAATAAATAAAGGAATGGCTATGCAGGCAGTTACTGCTGAGCATGATCAGAAGCTACTGGCACAACCACAGTGAAAGAAGCCAAACCTATCTGGTGGCACCTTTAGCAGGAGGGGACAATGTGGGAAAGTGAAGATCTGCGCCATGAATTTATATCCAGGCAGGTAATACATTAATTTTCGATTCCCACATGCTGATAATAAAACAACATAGCTTTGCCATTGACTTCAGCTGAGGTATTCTGATTTATTGAGGATCCAGCTCTTTGCTTAACTATTTGATTGATAAAGTGAAATAAAAGACAACTCTTTAGGAAAAGAAGATGTATAGTATCTGATCCGAAGTTCTCTGAAAGCTTTCAAAAGAGAGATTAACCTTATTTGGATTTGTTTCCATGGAAAACTGGGTCTTAAAAAAAATTGCTGGCATCACTGCAGCAGGAATGTGATTTCCTGGCCCCCCTCCTGCCATTCCTAGTCTTGCTGTCCTGCCCCTGCTGTGCCCCAAACCGTGTCTGGCATTAAAACTGCCTGATTACCACCAAACTGACATGCCATGGGGCACACTTGAATGCCGCCATGTAGCTGGAGTGAAACCAACTGGTGTCCATTAGGAATTACTCTCTCAGTTGTTTGGCATACGGTCAAAATAAGAAATAGCCCAGATTTCTACAGTGCTCATCATCCAGGGCATGACAATAAGCACATTCAGGATGGCGGATGAGGAGAAGTTTATTGAACGGGACTATAGTCCTCCTGCCATCCTCTCAGTGACTCAGTCACTCAGATATGCTCTAGCCCATTTCCATCATGGTGGCCTCCAGTTTCATCAAATACCATGAACTGTCTAAGCACAGTGGTGTCTGGGTTCACTACCCTGCTCATCGACTCAACAGCTTCTAGGGCTCAGACCACCAGCAGCGACAGTGTGAGCTAGTGAAGTGCATTTCATGGTTTGGAGCTGCCACTGGTTATAACTGCAGATCAGGTCCATGGGGGCACTTTTTACATCCGTCTTGCAGTGGTGTTTTTTCTAGGTTGGCTTGTTACTATAGAGACAGAAAGCAAATTCTGAAGCTAGGTATTTGCATCATAAATACCTGATTTCCCCACATTACTTTAACTGGAAAAAGAATTCTTCACTTCCCTCATAAAAGGTGGAAGCATTTGGTACAAAATGACTTTTATACTAATACTACTTGGCTCCAACTGCAAACAGAATGCATAGGTTAAGGAGCTATAAGATAAACATTAGGAAACASTTCCAACTAGTGAAACTAAGGAGACCCTAGAAGAGATTGCCAAGAGAGTGTGAAATCTTCATCATTTCAGGCATTTAAAGTGAGGTTATATGGGGATCTGTCAGGAAAAACTGAGGTATGCTGGGTCCTGCTTTGAAGCAGGAGGCAGGACAGATAACCTCTGTATGCTGGGCTTCTTACCTTGTTTTTCATGACCCAGTAAAAATTCGTAATAGCCTGCTACTGCAAAAAGTGCTGGAGCCTCTGCTGATGCTAAAAAGTGTCAAAACCTCAGTTTTAAATATCATGAGAAAGATAGTAACTATGCAGCAACACAGTTTCTCTAACATCAGGCAGAAGTATAGGATCAGCAATGACTCAGAGAAAATAATACTGCCTCCTGAATCATTGCTTCCACTGCTACCACGTTACTGTCTGCAGTACCCTGGAATTTCCTTCACCATCTCCCATCTTTCAACAGGCCCAAACCAGTTTGACTGCTGATGTGTGGCAGTATGACGACCTAAGGCTGTGGACAGTTAAAGGCAGTAGATTCAGTGAGGGTTATTTCTCAGTAAGAAGCATTGTGCTTATCTGTTAGGGAATAAAATTTTCCAGCATGCCGAAAAGCACTTTCAGTTCTCTAGAGAATGGTCACTTCTCTCAGATGTCAGCCACATGGATAAAAGTTGTTGCTTCCTTCTTAAGAAGACAAGCAAAGTGGGTGTCTCTAAGGTAACTCAGACTCTCTCTCTGTTTGTCCAAAAAGGATTACAGCTGTCACTACATGTACATGGGTTGATCCTAGCCCCAGTGCATAGTAACACAACCATCTCAGCATGTTGCAGGCTGTGGCACAGAAGCGTATTCTGCCCCCAAACTGCTTGCCAATTCCTCTTCCTTCTGTACCACTTTTGCCTAYCTTGCTCAAAAGACTTTACAAAGTAGAACAGCATTTTTATTCTTATTTTACAGATTGGGAAACTGAGTCAGAGAGGTGCCTTAGCAGAACCAAGAATACAATCCAGGTCTGCTGTACCCCAGCCCATGTACACCAAGAGCTGGCTAGTCAGCAAACCCTCAGTCCTCAAAGACGTATTGGCTACATCACCATGATAAAGCTTGGTCCCCTCTGTTGGTGAAAGGGGTTGAGATGAGGAAACTGGGCTCAGAGCTCAAGGAACAAACTGCACTTGCCACAAATTGTTAGCTCAAGGAGCAAGATCCTCCTGGGGCTTTATGCCTACTTGGAGCAGGCAGGCCCTGGCGATGAAGCAGATACGCTCAACCCCAAGGTAGCTCACTCAAAGGCAAAAGGAGTTGTCTGGTGGCACAAGCTACTACCTGCTTTTCTGCCAGTGTAGCAGGGGAGATGAAGGGAGGGGACATACCTGGAATAAATCTCTGCTGTCTTCGTACACAGCTGTGACATCCCTCTGTTACCAAAGGCCAGTCGGTGACACCTCCACCCAAGGACCGTTAGATGCTGGCCTATATAAGAGTAGAGCCTCCAGCTGGTCTCTCGGACAGCCGTCTGCCAGGCACAGGATGATCTTCAGCTCTGGAAAGTATGCACCAGCCAGTGCAGTTGTACGGCAACCTGACACATCACCATGCGAGACACTTGCCTCCTCTACAAACTGTCCCACAAAGTCCAGTGGAAGCCACCATAATAATTTTCTGCCACTTTCAGCAAGAGAGAGGCAGAGAACCAGGGAAGAGAGCATGCTGCGACACTTGTTTTTCTAGGAAGACCATTACAACAGCTGCAGTAGCTCTTACTTCACCTGAACTGCTTCACAGCCATCAAGATTCCTTTTTTCCATGAGGGCTAGAGAACACAACCTGTAAACAATGGCCCATTTGTCACTCATCACTCTTTCAGCTTTACCCACTGATTATATCTTGCCACTGGCTAAGGCCTCAGTCCTGCTAAGAATTGCACATGTGCTTATTTTTAGGTGATGTGATCGGTGCCATCAAGATCACAAACAAGCAAAGTATGCATACAGGGCCTGATTCTAGAATAGCAAAGTCTGAAGATAGGAACAGCCTTTCTAATACATGTGAGAAAAGCAGATAGCATCATTGACCTCTGACAGGACTCTGGGATATTTTCTGATAATGGTAATTATATATGCAGATGATTCAAGTAGCCACTCAAATACTAACTGTCTGGCTATAACTGTAATAAATGCCTTCATCTGAGAAATTTTTTGTGTTCCTCTAGTGGGACTGCATTATTTTGCCTTTTGATAGCATTTTGCTTCAAAGCTCTTCTAATGCTTTTCTTAGGAAAGACATTATCTGGAGTTCCTCAGCCAAAATCAGACTAGATGGAGACTGTGGATCAACACCCCGAATTCTTGGGAGACCTGACCACCCCCCTTACCTTTAGATTTGTGTGTGGTGCTGCCTACAGGTCTGTGCACTGTGCATTTATAACGGTTGAGAGACTACTCACTCCATTCCTAAAGGAATTGAGGGGCTCAGTTTCCAGTTGAATAGGTTTTCCCTGGGCCATTCTCCCCAAAGTTGTACTTCTGTGTAATTAAAATTTGCATAAGAAAGTTTGAGCAGTTTTAAAGGCTTTCCCTCCCCACTTGCTAAGCACAGAGCTAGTGGCTTCCTGTTAAGGAAACATTTAGTCTGCTTTGTCTTTGTTAGTCAAGTCTGGCATTCCCCTCCGAAAAAAAAAAAAAAGAAAGAAAAAAAAAAAAAGAAGATATTGCTTAAAAGAAAGCAGCCAAGCAATGTTAAGTTAGCCTATACCTGTATAGCTTTTAACAAGCGTGGGCACCTCCTCCCACATCTGGTATATGAGGTGGGCTGAGATGACTGACCGCCACACTCACCACTTCCAGAGGCCATCTATTTCTAAGAACATTGTGACTTTTCATTCCCACAGGGGCTTTTCATTCCCACATGCATGTATCTTTAGCACACATTTTTATTCCAAACCAGCRCAATAAGGATGGGCTTTTCCACTGAATGCACGGCAAAAGACAGAAACAAAATGTACAAGTGACTTCAATCTGTCATCTCTTGAAATGGCTACACCAGCAAGTGAACCAGATAAGCTACTTTTGGGGTGATACTGATCATGTAACTAGGGTGAAGAAAATTGGTTGGATGTCAACAGCTGTTCCTAAGCAACAACTGATCTGTTGTGGCAACTAACAGGTATGAAAAGAATAGATGAGGCTGAGACAGATTTAACATCTGCAGCAGAAGATTTGTTATTTGTGGAGAAAGACAGTCATAAATGTTTCATTGTGCCAATATGCTGTGGAAGGGAGACAATAGGAAAGGATGAAGGTGGTTTGACCTTCTTTCTCAGATCAGCATCTCTTATTTAACTATTTTAATTCTGTAAACATGCACCTGCTAGGAGAAAAGCACTGTTGCTTAAAGCCACAATGATAGTAACTTTGCAACCTAGCACGAATTACCATGATGCAGCACCACTGAATTGAGTTACTGCATGACTTTTCATGCTATTTCAGCAGCAGGTAACAACAGTAGACTCTCCCCCACAGATAAATTAACGGCCTGATCATTATTCATGTTCTTTCTCAAACTGTGGCAGTCTTGTGCTACTGGCCTGAGGCAACCCTCACATGGCAAAACTTCTCCCTGCCACAGCTGTCAGGCAGGCAAATGCCAAGGGCTCTCAGCAGCATTAAACACTTGGGTTTGTAAGCCATGGAGCTCAGTGCTTTAACATCACAAAAGCAATACTGTCAAATGCACACTCAGAAGCATGTGAGGCAAAACATTCAAAAGTGACTAGTCATCTCACTTGCCTTCATTTGGCTGTGTCTTTCTGAGAGCTATCTAAACAGAATCACATCCCTTGACCTGCTGGCAATGCTCTGCCTAATGCAGGCCAAGATGCTGTTGGGCTGCTTTGCCACAAGGGCACATTGCTGGCTCATGTTACGGATAAGCCATAAGCTTTTCAGTGCAGATGAGACATAGGTCACTTCTGAAGGTGTGACTGACTTCCAAATAATGCAGATATTTCTGAAAATCTCTTCCAGCCCTTCTTACACAAAGGTTGCTTGTGGTTGGATTGGTGAACAGTTTATCTGGTAGGGGAGGTTTATGTGTCTATCAAAAAGTTAGCACCTTCAATTCAAAAAGTCATAGGCCAAAAGGGAAAATTAAATCATTTGTGTATCCCAGAGTGTTACACTTCACCTAGTAACCCATGCATTGAACTCGGTCAGTTGTATTCTATTGTATTTAGCTGATGCTTATCATCCAGAAAGGTGTCCTGTTTTGATTTGAAGACATCAGGAGATCCTGGCTCCACTTTGTATTTGTTCCAGTAACTAATCACCATTATTTAGTGATGAGTTCCTAACCTCTCATTTGAACTTGTCTAGGTTTGCCTTCCAGCCACTGGGTTTTGTTTTGCCTTTTTCTACTGTGAGCACCCAGCACTGCCTCCTTTAGAAAATGCCTATCAAAAAACAAGCCAATCTTTTTTCAGCCCTCATTTTTGAAAACTAAACAGATTGTGCCCTTTAAATCTCCCACTGAAAAATGTTTTCTCCAGCCCACAAACATGCCTCTTCCTTTTTTGAAATGTGAATTTTCTATTTCAAAACAGAGGAAGGATTTGTGCACCCAGAGTCTTGTCTAATTTTTCCAGCTATATCAGCTGGTCAGATAAGATATGATCTCTACATACACTGAACTGTCTCCTCATTTTTTTCACCATTCTTTAAAAATACAGAGTTTAGGGGACAAGTTTGTGTGGCTGTATCCAGCAGGCTGCTATGATGAAGAGATGTTCTTCCAGATAATAATCCAGATGTTCAAATATGCTGGACAAGAGATAACACCATAACGAATCATACTCAACAGTCCTGCTGTTGAATTACCCTTCTCCAAAAAATCTTCCTGCAGGAGAAGAGGAATACCATGAAGACCACCTTCCACAAGTTCAAGCAGATAAACTAAATTCTCCCTAGCAGTATGTTGCAATCAAACCTCATTAACAGGGTCCTTAATAGCTTGAGATGAATCTTAGGGCTTAAAGGTAACTGACCTCCTTGAACTGTATTACTGTTTCTATGCTCTCTTCAAGATCTTGACATTCCCAGGCCTCTCACTTTCTTGCCCAGCTTAGGAGCTGCTTGTCCCTAAGCACCTGTAGCCTCCTCCATGCCACGGGTCCCAATCCTGATTCACAGTGCTTGTTGAGAACAAATCTTAAAATGCCACACCAGCAAATACAGCAGAATATCAGTTGTCTGAATGAGATACATCCTGTGACTGTGGTGAAGCAAAATGGCATATCAAGAGCTGCAGCATTTTCTGCTCACAGATACTGTTAACATTTTCCAGTAGTTGATCACAGTTGATCCCAGGCCCACAATTTCAGCTGTAGTTGGAACTGCAGCCAAAGAGAAGGTAAGAATCAGCACAGTTCCTTTGTTTAATGAATCTGCTTTCTTGGATTTGCATTAAAAAGGGTGAAGATACTTTTGTATTACCCCTTTACTTGCTACTTCTATAGTGTAATTAAAGAAAGCTCCAGTCTTAGTTTGAAGTCATTTTATTAAATATCAAATGAAGTTAAAAAAAGAGGGACAAGACCTTCCTTTCTTCTGTGACTACAGTATATTAAAGAGAAATATCATGTCTGAGACCAAGAGAAATCTCTAGTGAAAACAGACACCAGGAAAAATATATATGCTGAGTTTTAAAATGTTGCTGATAAATATTCCACATGATGTCAAAATCATTGCTTTGAATTTACAGACTGTAATAAGGAAATACATACTATATAAATTGAACTCCAATCTTATTTTCATGGTAGAGAAGGATACATAATTCATTTATCTGGTAGGGGACTTGTGAGTCATTCAGAGTTGTGAGTTTTTCTTCCCTCAGAAGTCAAATGTTTCTGTACCCAAAATAGTGACTGGATTAAGGACCTACATTTGGTCTGGCAGTTTTATTTTTACTCCACTGACTTTTCGATCATTAGCGACCTACATTTGTGAAAGGTTTCTTTTTCTGCCTTTGCTCCCAACTGGCCTCACAGACTCCTGTGACTCACAGAAATTTTTAAAAAACAAACCACCAAATGTGTGATTTTAAAATATCAGTTGCAGTTTCATTATCAGTTATTAGAGGGGATTCCACACACTCTCACTACAATGGAAAGGAGTACCCCTTTGCTCATTAAGATACAGGTAAATGCCAGTTCTAGGAAACTTTCTTTAATTCCAAAGCTAGAGACTAAATCTCCATCCCTGAGTTGCGCTGTTATATTGGTACTGTAAGTTCTTTTGATTCCATTAAACCAGGGATGCAAACCCCAAAGATTTCTGTATAATCAAGATTCATTAAGATTTGCCTCAACATCAGGCTTGGTTTTCTTCTCTACTATGCTCTGTATTCGCAAATCAATATTCGTGCTAGACCTGCCCCTAATTATGCCAAATAGCAAGACAACCACCGGACTCCAAGGTAAACTGCAGACTTGTGCTTATGTGGTGTTTCTAATCCAATCTGACTGGAACAAAAATGCATGTCCTGTTTGATCTTTAGTGAAAAGACCAAGATGGAGGGATCTGTGGTTTATTCCCAACTCTTCAATGCTCATTTCAAATCCTGATAGGACAGTTTGTAAAACAGTTGTGATACTTGTCCATTCTTCTAAATTCTTGCTACTAAACAGACTACAAATGCAAACGTATTAGTTAAACACTCAAGCTAGGAAATTCCAGATTTCAAGTCACCTTTGCAGCTCTAATTCAATTGTGCTGTGCCTTAGGAGACAGTCCTTTCAATTCATGATCTTATAATATCTTTTTCCACCCCACCGCCACCTCTTTGCATGCACAGACTGCAAGCAAGTCATTCACTGAGCAGCTATTTGAAATTTTGGGGCCTCCCCTTTGCTCAGTGCATAGCCTCACACTTTACCTACTACTTAAACACTGCTCTGAAAATAAAATTACTCACAGATTCTTGCTCTGGCCTCATTGCTAAAGGATCTGAGTATCTTTGTATGTTAGCTAATCTTTGTTCGTAAGTTCTGCAACATGAGGGGGTGGTACAATACCTGTTTCGCAGATAGGGAACTGAAGCACAAAGTGAATAAGGTCAAAAGTTTCCACTACTTCTGTGTACTCCATAGGACCTGATTTCTCAGTTTATTTGGTACTATACAGTACTTTCTATCTTTAAAGCACAACATGCATTACTTCAGCTACAGCTGTGAGAACTCAGCACTCCTTCATGTCAGACCCTAAATCTCCACCCACACATGCATAATATAAGGAGCACCCAGTCAGTCACCACTTCTGACAAGGCAGATTTCAAAAATTTGCCTGGCACCACACAGAAATTTTGTGGCAAAGAAGAGGGTAAAGTACAGTTTCCCAGGCAAGCATACAACCACCTTTACCACATGGCTGCACTTTCTTTCATTGCAATCCCTTCCTTCAATATGGTACAGCAAGCAAGACCAAGGCCTTGGACACGTAGGGGATGTCCTGTTTGCTTTAGCTAACAACCCTGACTCCTCTTAAGACAAATGTATTATACCATACCTTTATGCGCATAGCTTGTACTCTGATGAAGACAATCTTTCTGACATATTAAACTTGTGATTTAAATAATGTTCTTGAATCTTAGGGGGTGATGGGATGTGTGAAGCACACAAAAAAAAAAGACAAATTCCATCATGCAACATCATATTTTAAGTTGCCACCTACCCCTGACAGTTCATTTATAGGACTGCATCCATCAGGCAGATCTCTGTCCCTTGGGACAGACCATCAGTCTTTATTAGACATGTCATCTCTCAACTGGCATCATGGATAATCTCTAGTGTGGAAATGGCATAACTCCAGAAGAGAGTGTGCAGTGGGGCACACATTTTTCTGCCCACTCCCTCACATTTTCTCCTCTTCCTTCCTCACTTCTCCCTATTCAGGGTCCACCTACTTTTTCCTTATCCCTCTAATTTTCCTCTCTTCAACTTCCAGTCTCCATTCCTCAAGCTTCTTCACTGAGTTTCAGTCTCCTTGTTTTACCAAGTTCCAGTCCTCTCTTCTAGCCCTCCTGGCTCAGTCTTAATCTCTCCCAAACTCATAGTATTGGCCCTTTTGCTGATAGTCTCCAACTTCCCTGTTCTCTGCTTTCTGACTCCTTGTCTTAGACTTTTCTCTGGGCTCCTCCTACCACTGTTCCACTCTGTTCCTTCCTTAGTTTGATCTTTTTCTCTAGTTGTTTCCTGTTCTCATCCCATATTTTAGCTCCTAGTAGGACTGACTCCTCTGCCCTCACTGATTTCCCTGGTCCCAACTGGCTTCTATTCTAGTGCCATTAACCAGTCAATCAGTTGACTGAATCTCTTCCCTTCTGCAGCTTCTCAGTGCCTGGTTTCCCTTCTCTCACAGAAACTGTGCTGAGTCCTCAGTTCACTTTCCCAAGCTCTGAAATTCAGTCTTCTTCAGCCTTAGATGTCAAGGATTACCACCAAGTCTCAGCGGCCACTCAGATAACATCAGGGTCTTCCCAAGTCACAGATACTCCCCTCTTCTACCATGCTTGTTAGGCAAGAGGAAGGCTGCTAAAAGCACAGGAGAGACAAACTCCCTCATCTCATTTACATTGCCTTCCACCTTGATGTGGACTAGTGTGAGGCATTTAATTGCAGGAGGTCCAGCTTTGCCCTACATCTCTGGGCTGCAGCAAACCTCTGCATCACCCTGTATGGTTGGTGTCAGCACCCTGAAGGTGACACATGGATCTGCAAGGGGATGGAGTATGCTCCGTCATGCTGCTGGCACGACACTCGCAGGATGGCAACATACTGGAGATCTGGGTAAAGTTGGTTTGGTTTGGTGGAAGAACTGAAAAATTGATAAATGAAGTGGTCTGATCTGGAGCAAAATGTGGATTTTTCTGTTCCTCTCCTTAACCTGAAAAATTACATTTACCAGTTGGGCTGAACAAAATGCTTTTTTACTCATTAGAAAACTTTTCATTTCCATTTCCAGCATTTGTAACACAAAAACAAAGCACTGGGCACAGAGTAAAGAACCAGGAGGTAGTGTTACAGCTTCCTGCCTTTTAACTAAGCAGCCTGCGGTTAACTTTTTTGGAATGTGACGGGACCCATACTCACTTCCCACAGATAACAGCACCAGATGTTATAGTCTGGGGTAAGGTGCTCCCAACCTTGCTTGTTGACACCACTCCACTCAATTTAAAAATATTTAACTATTAATTGGAGTAACCTCAGTAAGATTCCTCATTGTTAGTGTATGATCAAACTCCTTGATGCTCTGTCTCCTATCCAGGAAATAAATAATGATTTATTTAAGTGCTGCAGTTTGAGCAAGATTGACTGAAAGACTCTTCCTGCATACTTTATTTTGCCTCACCAGAGCTCAGAGACTGAGTTACTTGAGGAAAGGGGTAAAGGAAATCTAGGTTTGCCTCTGACCTCATGTAACTTTCTGTGTCAGAGGCAGAAAGCAAATAGTGCCAACCATATTCTGTACGTGTGACCTACCTTGGGCCATTAAGCAACTCGGGGAACAGCCACTTCCTCTTGTGTTCACCCGGAAGTATTTTTCAGGTGCAAGAATTTGATCTGACTCCTGATGGTTTCAGGTCAACCAGAACACTTCTTTTGGGTGGCAGGCAAATACATTGTTCACAGAAAGCACCAAGGCCAATCCAAGCCATGAGGTGAGCTTTGCAGCACGTGGTCTGGAGACGCAGCTCTGACCTGGATGGAGGGAGGCAGAGCAGTCCTCTTCAGGGGTTTCTGCACTGCACAACCAGCACTTCAGGCTCAGGGAAAGCTGAGCCCACTCCCAGTTTGTGTCCCTGGAGCTGCTGTCATTGCAAGAAGCTGCAGGGAATTTACACAAGGTCACTCATTACAGGACCACCTATGGCTTGACCTTAAAAAAGTCTCTACCCGCATGTGTAAATAGCAACTGACTGGCAAGAGGTTTGGATTGATATTTCTTTGAGCTGCAAATAGAACACTCTTGACACATAAGTCTCCCTCTTGCTGTATGTCAAGTTTCTGCTCCAGTGAATGGGTCATCAGAAAAGTTTAAAGTAAAAGTTGCTGGAATTTTTTTACATAGGCAAAACAATGTATTTTTTTACACAGGCAAAACAATGTATTTTTTTTTCCCAGCCTCAACCTTAGAAAAGAATGAAAATTCTTTTCTAAGAAAATTCTTTTCTTAGAAAATGAAATGTTTTAACTCAGGCTTTCCATCTGTTCCCCCACCCCCAAATTCACCATGTAGCGGAGACCAACATGAGACCCTTCACCAAAAAAATAAGTGGTTTGGCAAACATGGAAAAAATGGGAAACAGGGTTTTAACACCAGTGGTGCTGAGCAATCTTAGTAAACTGGTTTTGCCTGAGCCTGTTAAGACATAAGGCTGAACACATACTCAGATATTGTTCCTGAGAGACGTTGTATCAACTGAGCTCAAGTAATAATAGTGATGGCTTAAAGTCGAGCACATACTCTTGAGTACTGAACTAAGGTAATGGGTAAGTGTGGGTAGGTGCCTCAAATCTGCAAAAATGCTCTTGCAACAGTGAATGTTCAGTTAGGGGATTTACCTTTGATGAGCAATTCAGCTGTTAAATTAGCTATGGATTATAACAGTGTTGTGGGTTTTTTTATACACAGTTCAGTGGAACTAGGTAAACTACTGCAGACCTTCAGTAGAATCATGCAGGGCTTTATGAGGAGGGGTTACCCGTTCTGCCTGGGATAGCTTTGATTCCAGGAAGTTTTTTCAGAGTTTGCAGACTCCCATTTTGAACTTCAAAGTACCAGCGTACTCAGGCCTAGCGTAAATTGTTCCCATTCTAGTGCCATCTGTCCTGTCCATAAAGGAACTGTTCTCTGTACAGCCAAGGAGATGATCCTAGACTGATTAATGTCTGATTATGGTATACATCCAAATAACCAAGGGAGCAGAACAGATAGATGTTCTTTATGCAATCTCCAGAAGAACCTACCACAGAAGCAGAGGGTGTAGAGATTACTTCCTCTCTGCATCTCTAGGGATTCAGTTTATCATAGAAAGAGAACAGAGATAGACCATAGATCCATCCTTCTACAGTCAGAGTGTACTGTACCTGCACCCAGAAGAGTGTACATTCACAGGAGTTCAGGGACTCCTGGGACAATATGTTTGTGCAGAGTAAGGCCCTGGTTTGTGACTATGAACTACTAATGATTGCTGTTCCTGATGGAGGAATTTTACAAGAACAAACTGTTCAGGCTGACGGTATTGCACAGTCTAGATAATAGTGACCATGTCAAGCCACACAGATGCTAAGATACTGTCCCTAGAACTGATGATCTCAAAACATGACACAAAAAGCCTGAAGCTTATCACTCCATTTAATTTTCTATCACACTGAAGTGAAACAGATTATGCCCCTCTCAGGATGTGAATTCTGAATCATGGTTATAACTGATCACAATGCCGTTAGATCTGCATGATGCTCACAAAGGGCCGCTTTCCTGCTCAGGTAGAGGGATGAATGAGTAAAGGCGCTGTGAAGGCAGACAGATGAGCTAACCCCCAAAACAAAAGCTCAGGGAGTGTAATGCAGAGAGATCTGAACAGCGTGGGCAGGCTCCCTCATGGGTATAGATCACAGATAGCTGTATTTGGGCCAGAGTAAACACACCCCCAAGAACAGAAAGACATAAAGATTCAGAGGACTCATGAAGGTGAGCTGAAAAGATATTGCCAAGAGTGTCAACAAGAATGAACCCACGGGGAATCTGTGAACATCACCTGTCCCTGCTCCACAGATGTCACTCCAGAGCCTTTATCCCTACTGTTTGTGTTCAGCTGCCTCTATCATCTCAAGCATTCGCCTTCTCCATCCCACTTCCCTATCATCTGTGCACACATATACACATAGGTGTGTATGCTTACTGCAGCAAACAGTCCCTATATTACTTTGGCGATAGAAGAATGATCCACAAGCACAGACATCTAGTTCTGCAGTCTACCTACCTTGATAATGATTCAGAGTCACTGTATGCAGGAAATTGCATACCAGCTTCTCAGAGTTTTGCATATAGCTGTTGTTCCCTGTCTGCCTCCATTTCTTGTCACTCCTTTCGCTACTGTTCCACGGATGTGTATGTTGCCAGGAGCCCTGTTTTTGCTAACATATATCATGCCTAGTACTTTATTTTCCCTCTACCTGGCCTCTCCATGCCCTTCGGCACTTGAATTGCATATGCCTTTCTGTATTTCTCAGCAGATGATGTGACACAGGGCAATCTCTTTCATATTCATTCTCTCCCTTTTCTTCTTCTAAGCAGGAATCACCTCTGAAATGCAGCCATGTTTTCAGAATATCATAGCTGCTCCTCAGCGTACACCTATATTTAGGCCAGAAAATGACAGGATGTCATAAACCAATTGAAACTGTAAGGGGAAACCTATGTAGGCAGCTATAATTGGACACAGTGAAACATGTGAAGCCAGTGAAGCTAGTGATCTTTCCTGCTGTAACAAATTCCATGGAATATTTAATGACCACAAGCTCATTGTGTTTCTGTCTCATGTGTTTTCATAAAATTTCATGACAAGTTATTTGAGAATTAGCCTTACACTTAGTGTTTCCCTTTTATCTATTTTTAAAAATGAATGAGTTTGGGCAATGTGTATAACCATAAAAGGGGAAAAATGGTAGAACAGTAGAACAAGGAGCCTGTGGATATCAGGACTAGCTGCGCACTGGTCTTTCCAGGTTTTTTGACTGCTGCTCCACAAGCTAGACATGACCCAGCTAGGATAAAGGTGTACATACTGCACCTGTATTTTCAGTGTTGAACTTTCAGCCTTCATCTTGTCCACAATGGGATATTTCCTGCAATCCATCTTCAGCTATCATGCAAAAGCATCATACTTAGTGTTCTTACACATGACATCTATTCTTCTGTACAGAGAGGATTTAAAATGTAAACATATTTTGATATCAATCATGAGGAGTTGGGTAGCATTTCAGCATCTCTTGCATTTGAAAGATCTGTTTTTGCTACAGAAAAAGCAGATTTCTGTAAATCCAGTCTATCAAAATAAAGAAATGTTTCCTCCAAGAAGGATGGATGGCTAATTCACCAATCCAATTAGAAAGCATGCAATGTACTTTCAGACAGTGAACAATTACAGGTACATATGAAAAATGAGAAATCTTCAGCCCTTCAGCAGCTCCTTATCCCACAGAGTCTGCAATGTGTCACTGTTACGGAAAGAAACTCTTGCCCCTCATAAAAAGAAAGTTAACAGGCAGAGCAATGCATTTGCTTGGTGCAGTTGATGCAAGTCAGACAATCCTCAATTTTAATACTCTAAGACCATGAGGATGGAAGCACAGTTATTTAGAGCACTCTATGCAGAGCAGAGATGAATAGATTTCTATAATAGCTCCTAGATGTGATATGCTGCTTCCCTCTGTTTTTCCCAAATCTATCTGGGACTACTTTAACTCCTCTCTGCCTGCTTCAGTTAACAGTAATCTACAGTAGGCAGCTTGTGGGCTGTGTTTTGCAGCTACAGAAATTACAGAGGTGGGGGCATGTGACATGAAAACACATTCCCTGCATGTAGATGGCAAAACTCTCCCTGTGAAGATGAGAACAGATGATTATAGTAGTGTTACCAATAAGTGCTGTCATTGCAAAAACGGTGAATCCCTTCTCCCTGAAATTAGTATGAATCAGAAAAAAATCCATGGGAAACAATACATTTTTCAGTTAAAACATACAATCAAAGTTACCCCATGGATGTTGACTAAATCCATGTTTATAAAGTAAAATTCACATTTTCCTGGAGGGAGCTGATTAATTGTTTCCTGCAAACTAATGATCTGTGGACTCTTGTTGTTTAATTTAGTAAACACTGGTAAATTCCCGTGCAAAAACCAACATCCTTCTTTGGAGGAATTTTTCTTAGGGAAATTCTGGCACTGCTAATATAAGACAAATTCAGTTTTTCTCCATTTGGAAAGCTAGATTGAATTTCTGGCCACTCATATAACACTCTTGTGTTATTCCCCCATGCACAGAATTTGCACTACGCAAAGGAAATGCCTTTCCTCTGCTTTTGAAAGTCCAAGAACGAATCCACTTCCTCATTGTCACTGAAAATGGCTGTGAGCTTTGAATGTATCCCAAATTTAGTTAACCTCTTAAAATATAAGGTACTGAAGCCTACTCAATAATTAACACTTTTGAGGTAAAATCCTAGTGAAACCATTTTGCTGATCTTGTGCCAAAGAAGGCTAAATCCCAGACCACCAATAGTTATTCTAAAACAAGATTTACAGTAAGCTCTGGGAGTACCAGACCCTTTGATGAAATCAAAATAGATTCTCCCTGACAGAGACACTGTACATCAAGAAGAAGGTACGAAGCTGATGCAGAAACTACAGGTGAAGTTCAATGGCCTGTGTTATTGAGGAGGTCAGACTAGACAATTACGAACAAGAGAAGCCCATCAGAAACATTGCTTCCACTACAGTGCATCACCGCATGCTGTAGATAAGACTGATAAGCTTAGTGCTCTGCCCGTGATTCATGACTAAATTACTTTCGCATGATCACTTTTTATTCATCTAGTAGTCCCTAAGTAATTCCATTGCTAAGAGCTGTTGAGCAGAAAGGATATTTCTATCTTGAGAGAAAATGGCATCAATAATTCTCCCATATTAGTAAGGAATGATACAGAGTCATTCATTCATGTATTCACCAAGCACATGGAAATTAACCATGATTTAAAATAGATTTACTGAAGGTTAAAAAGTGTAAGGTTGGCTTAATAAATGTAAAAGTATATAGGAAAAGACATTACTGAAAAAAAATCAAAGAAATGAGAAAAGGTTGCACCGAATTTTTACCATTCAGATGACATAAACTGCATATATTTTGAGACAATATAAAAACTTCCAGTGAGACTAGTTTTCACTGGGAAAGGAGCTAAAGCAGGAAAATATGCTGAACACCTGGAAGATCTGCAAGTCTGATGAACTGCAGGCTGTTTTATCCAAGGAAGCTCGACTGACTGCATTACACATTGAAGCTGTTCAGGGAACAGAGGAGAGAGGAGTCAAGGCTTTAATTAGGTGAACAGACATTAGCTTATCTCCATCCCCCAACCTTTTTCATTCCCTCCCAGAGGACGTAGCTCTGTTCTAAAGGCTTACTGCAAGCCTAAAGTTAGAATACCTGTTTTTATAATCTCATCAGAAGGGAACAGAAGAAAGCAACACAATAGTAGTTCTTGTCTCACTTTAGATGAGGTATTGTCTTTAGTTGCCTATTTATTTGTTAACTAATGGCAACATCTGGGATGCTGAGTTGTTGGCTGAAACAAACATGCCTTCTCAGAAATCTATTTAGGCTCCACTACCACGGTGTGAACTATACAGTTAGGCAACACAGTAGTTGCCCCAGCATAAGTAGCAATGTAGGCCCAAACGCATGGGCCTACATTACCTGAAGACAGTTGTTTGCTCTGTGCAGTTAAGGCATGTCCGACTACTGCCCAACCTGTTTTGAAAAGAGGAGCATCTCTGTGCAGAATCTGTCCCATCAGAGCATTATCCATACTGTGTTTTATGCTTACAGCCCTCAAGCAAAATCAACGTCCTTCAAGATATTCACAGTTCACAGTTAAGCGAAGTCTGCTACACTTGGATGGTAACTTGCTTGGGACAGGGACTAGGCTTTGTAAGTATGCATGATAGCCATGCATCTAGGTGTTAAGGTATGGCAAGCAGAAAACAACAAAAAGTTCTATCCTGAAGAGTTTGCAGTCAAAATTAAAGAGAAGAAATATACTTACTGTACAACTGAGGAACTGAGGCATTGAAATGCTAAAGCACAGCCCAAAGGCTCACAGGAAAACTATGGCAAAGTGAGGGCTGGAAAAGTATCAGGAACAGCTCACTCTGTTCCTACACCATTTTCTATTAGCTGCCGTGAGGAATAGGGTGGTGAGCTAGATGGGCCTTTGATCTGGGCTGCTACAGTTGTTCTTATTTTCTTCAATTTAGCCCTAACTGAGCGTGTTTCAAAATCCACTGAAACACTTTGCTCTCCCAAGTTAAAATGTTTTTGTTTTTCTGCTTATTTCTTTTGGGGGACTTATTAGAATTCTCTCTATACATTGCAGAGGGTCAGTAATGCTGGGTCTTGCTGCTATCTCAAACACACACATATGTAGCTATCTGTTTCTGCAGTTCTCAGAGGCCTTCAGGCTTGATCCATTATATACAGATAACACAGGAATGAATGACAGCTACAAATGAAGTGGGAAAGTTATTATCCTTGCCATTGCAACCTTTTCACATAGAATTTCAGAGAATTTCATAAAACAGTGCTGAAAAGACACTTTGAGATTTCATCTTGCCCATTACCTCCATGCTCCAAGGCAAGACCAGCCATAATTAAGCCATTTCTGGCTAAGATAATCTGTTCTTAAAAATGTCCATTGTCTGCCTCCATAGGTCATTTATTGCAGTGTTTCACTAGCCTTAATGTGAGAATGTTATTCATAATGTTTAACTTAAATCTCAACAAAGGTGGCTAAGGCAAGATTTGAACTTTCATCTTCTTTGGACCCCACTGCAATTCCAGCCCTTTACTTCCTGACATTTGTAAAATGGACATTAAAAAGAAGAAAAGAAGAAAAGAGTGAGGCTTGGACCAGTAGCAGGAATAAGGATGCCTCCTTTGAGTGCAGTCCCTTGCCACACTACCCCAGTAGAAGTCGCCTTGGAAATCTGAAGTTTTTCTTACTGTATTCAGATGAGCATAATGGAAAATTCACAAAAACAGTTCAGCTCTTGCTAGAGAAGTGGCAGAGATGAGTCTGGGTATTTTTTTGCCATCACTATTTGATTCTGTAGCAAGCACCAGTTTTCTGTCTGAGGTTTAAGGGATTTTCCTCCCTCTTTTTCCTATATACCAACAAGTTGTTCTCATCACTTTGCCACCGCCAGGAAAAGGAGTAACAAAAGGGCTTCTGGAAGACAGAAGTGCTGAACTCAAGCATGACCTCAAGCACTGCTATTGCAATAGAAGGGATTTCCCTTTTATGATCCTTTTCCTCCCTTCTAGATGAATCATACCTCTTACAGAATTATCTGATACTAAAAGACCTGGCTAATGATTGAGTTATTAAAGCCTGAATGTTACTATCCATAAATATTATTGTAATAATCATTCTATGATATAATATTATAGAAGTACTGTCTTGAAAATGAGTCCTTCGTAAAGCAATCTCTGAAGTACTTGGTGACAATCTTCTGAACACACTGAGGTCTTGGTTTAATTTAGTGAGCACGAACTCCTCCTTCCTGAACAGCAAAAAGAAGAAAAAACCTATTAAAATAATTTAGAGAAACAGAGCTGAACAGGGCCTTGGGAGATTCATTCTTTTTCCCAAAGCACAATCAACTAAATGGAATCATTACATATATGTGTGTGTGTGTGTGTGTGTGTGTGTGTATGTGCATGCGTGTGTGTGTGTGTACACTTCAAAGAGGAAATTTTTCCTTGCCCTTATATATGTGTATGCATGTATGTTTATACTCTGTCAAATATAAACATTATATCAAAAATGGTGGGATAAACTATGGGGTATAATTACAAGAAATAAGAGTATATCTAAAAAGAGGAATGTATATTTACACATTCTATAATTATTGATGTTGTTGATGTTTTTAATGTATTACTATATTGCCTAGGAGATCTGGCTGACAAGACAGAACTTCGTTTTGGCTGTGCAAACTCAGATCAAATGAATTCCTGCCATCCTGCTCAGACCTGTACACTAAACATCAGCCCTAGCCATGTGCAATCAATTTTCAGTTTGTCAAGCCATAAATAGTAATTATGAATATTCAGATATGCTCAGAGTTTAGAAAAACAAAAATAAGCTGTTGCCTTTTCAGGTTTTCCTGGGACTGAATGTTTCCCTCATAGGCTCACAGCTATTACCTGTGGACCTGTTAAATATTCTCCTTCCTCATACTTATTTTCCTTTTCTTCTTCTTGTGAGCAAAAAACAGAAGGGACTAGAACTACCAGCTAATCTATTTGCTGCAGTTTCACATATAAAACAGGGTATAAATCAGTCATTTTTTCCCTATTTCCTACCAGGGGGCTTCATTTCCACACCACAGCCACACTCACCATCCCTCAGACAACCCCTGCAAAACTGGCCGAGGGGCCATACTTCAAACCACACCAGACAAATGGTTTGGGTTAAAAAAAAAAAAAAAAAAGCTGTTTTCTAATTAGATCACTCCAGTAATCCAGTACCTCAGCACAAATGAGAGGACAGGAAAAAACATCCAGGAGCAGGGTATAGCTGGAACTTTTTAAAGTGGCTTGCCTGCTGAAGAAAACAGATTATACACTGGATAAACCACACCCCAACTGCTGCCCTAGATATGCAAGTAATCATTCAGGCCTAGTTCCCCCAAGCATGCAGCCTCCCTGCACCACAGTCATTTCTCAGACCATCAGTCCTTGAATGTGGATGGTTCCTTGCTAACTACTACTTTGCAAGGCAGCAGAGAGGCTTAAAAAAAGAGCTGCACTGAAAAAAATCAAAATAAAACCTCTAGAAGAAATGTATGCAAGGAGAGGAGGTTTTGTTAGAAAACAAATAAAAAATTTGGAAGGGATTATTCTTTTTCCAAGTATGTCCCTGACTTCTTTTTTAACACAGGCAGAGAAGAAAGGACAGCACAGTACACAGAGCTAGACACAAGACTGCTTTCAATGCTGGGGAAGAGCATGCTGTCGTATAACCACAGCATGTGATACAAAGGCAAGAGCTGCGCCAGCTGGTGCTAATGGGAGCGAGGTAAGGGAGCTCAAGTCCGAACTCTTCCAAAATACACCTGCTTTGTGAAGGAGTCAAGATTTAAGGCCTGTCTCCAAGGTGCAGAGCAACCCTAGCTTCTCAGCAAGTTGGTGGGAGTGGAGGATGCTCAGGAACTGGCAGGAGATCAGCATTTATAAGGATAAAGCTTTTTAAAACTGCAAGAAACTTTGCTGCACTGCATTTCATTTCTGTGTGCCTTCAGGTTGCAAGCCAGGTGGGCAAGGAACTATTTTTTTTTTTTTTGAGCACAAATCACCTTCATATCTACAATCACATTGTAAGTTACAATTACAGTTTGTAGCCTTAAGTACTGTGAAGTGAATTTTTCCATTGCAAAGATTTCAGGATGTTAAGGTGTAAACTGATTGTAATCATTATCTTCAATGATTCTTACAAACTGCTAGGTGTAGCCAAGAGTTCACACACTCTCAGATTCAGACATATTCAGACACTAAGATGTCCCTGTCTTGGTAACTTTAGTTGGAAGTCCTGTCCCTTTCCTACAATGTCTTTCCTTTGAGCAGGACTGGATTAAAGTATATTAGCACTTCCTGCCTAAAATACCAGCCTATGCAGTTATGTGATTATATATCAGAGTCTAACCTTTAATTAAAAAAATGAAGTCACTTGTGGTTACTTACAATAGAAAGCCAAAACTGTGAAACAGACATAGCCTAAAAAAAGAATACTGATTGAGTTTGAAAACAGTCTAGAAGAACAATCGCTTCAGACGGGACGGGCTCCCTTTTCGTCTCACTGGGGTGTCACCTCCAGGATCCACTCCTGGGAGGGCACCTACAACCCCAGCCTTGTTTACGTGCCAGAAGAGGGGTACGGGGGGCCGGCTGTGACATTCATCTGCTCGGCAGAGAGGACTGCACGGCTCAGGAGGAAGGGGGGAAACCTGGATCCCTTGTCTTTGGCACTGCCACTGATTCTCTAGCACAACCCCCTCCAGTCCGAGGGGCCTTTTGCATCGCTGTCGTTGCACTGGGAAGATCCCTTGCACAAGCGCAGATCCCCAGGGCATAAAGGGGTTGGTTTATTTAAAAACGCGCTTAGGCCCCCTTAGAAGTGGGCGGCTGCGCCCGTCCCGCACGGACGGAGAGCCAGTGGACACGGCCCGGTCGGCAGCAGCGATTCACACCGGGCGCTGGGGGCTGCCCTCCTCCACCCGCCGCGCTGCAGCGACACCTCCGCTAGCCAGACACCTGCCCCGAGCGCCCGGGCAGCCCCGAGGGGGCGAGCCGGGACCCCGAGTCCCACCGCCGCTGCGGGCCGGCAGCGCCGGGCCCCGCGGTGGGGAACGGGACAAGGCAGGAGAGCCAGGCGCGCCGCGGCTGCCCAGAGGCCCGCGGTGCGTCACGGGCCGCAGGTAGCCCGGGCGGAGGGGCAGGTAGGCCCGGCGGGGCGCAGGGCCGCGGCGGGCGCAGCGCGGGGGGCCCCGCGGCGCCCCCTGGTGGCGGCGCGGCGCAGGCAGCTGCCGCCGGCGCTGCGGTTGTCACATGTCGGAAAGTCCCAGGCGCTGAAGGTGGAAATCCCCGGTGGGGGTTTTTGCCTGGGCACTAAAACAGAAAGGGAAAAAACAAGAGGCTCGGCTCAGCCTTTCATTCTGGAGCGGAGGCAGTGGCGGCAGCAGCTCCGGCGGGGAGGGGGCGGCTGAGGGAAGCCCGGCCCGACGCCACGAGTGACCCCGGGGCCGCTGCCAGCCCGGCGGCAGCGGCAGCAGCGGCGGCGGCGCAGGCTCCGCGGGGTTCATGGCCCCCGCGCTCGGCCGCGCCAGCCCGCTGCTCAGCAGGACTTAGGAGC
>NW_020450682.1:451791-497519 GCF_003343035.1 Apteryx rowi | reverse complement strand
CGCGGTCCCGGCGCGCCGGTGCGCGCGGCGGCAGCGGGGCCTCACTGCGCCCCCGGGAGCGGCGGCGCTGGGGTTTCTAGAGCTTTTGCTAGAAATCTCGGCTCGGCAGGCGATGAAATTGTGCCCTCTGTTGACTGGCGGCTTGCTCGGAGATCTGCTGACCGGTGGGGCTGCTGCAGCAGGTTTTTCTTAGCACGTATGTCACAGAAACTAGCTTGCTGGGATTTTTTTTTATGTTTGCTTTTGGTGCTTGCCAYTGCCAGGAAACTTTCCTGCTTTAAGGTCTTCTTATATAAAACTGGTATTAATACAGGTAGTCATTTGCATCTTATGTATACATGCTTCCAGCAGACGGGTACGTTATATAATTAAGCTATATAAAAAGCAGTCTTGTGGTTCATAAAACATCCTGAGATCCTGATCTTGTTTTATTGTCTGGTAAATGCTGATAATATGCTTAATTCTGTACAAGGCACCGGGGCGCAGAAATCAGTGGAAGCTGAAGACCCATCTGGTTAATTTGTATTAAGCACATTTATTTTAGAGTTTGATATTATCTTAGCATTTTACCAAAAGGACTATATTATTGCCATTTTTCAGATAGAGGACAGAGAATTAAAGTAACTTAAGCCACCAGCAGAGCTCAGAACAGAATATGGGTTTTCCCAAAGTTCCCAAATTTGGGATTTTCCAGCATCCTGTGTGTTATATGTTGGGGAAAGATGCTGCATAGGATAGCTATTTAATCTCTGGTTACTGCTTCTTTCTGAGAATTCATAGTAGTTACATGTTAAAGTAATTAAGTAGTATAGTGAAATCTAGTATAGTATAAAGTAATATAATTGTAGCTGAGTTGTCTGTTCTTTGAGTCTCGTTAGCTTCGGTCTCTACTGAGTTCTGTTTGTTTCATCACACTGTCTTTTAAAATAATGGTGTTCAGCTTTTTCTTTGATATTTAACCACTGTAAATGGCACAGACAGTACTTTACATGTGTGGAGGGAAAAATATACCTGTAGAATATAATATTGAATAATATAGTTTCAGTGAATGCTTAAGTAACAAAAAGTACTGAGTTTACAGAATGTTGGAAATAACCATTTCAGGGGTCCATGCCAGTGGTGCTTAATCATGTGATTAGTTTTTATTCATGTAAAAAAATCCCACTGACTCGATGACTCTACTTACATAATTAAGGAATTCAACATTCTGGTCTGTGCAAAGTACAGCCGCGGATATTAAACAGATTAATAAGGGGTTGTTTATATTTCATTTCTTAAACCATCCATACAATTACATACAGAATTGCATCAGTAATATGTAAAACTATATTGCTTGGAGGGGGGAATAGATGAGAAAATGAGTTTATTCCCTTTTAAGGCTGTGTATTCCTAGGGGGTATGTTTAGAATATGCAATCTTTATTAACTAGAGGAAAGCTTTTCCATGTGTTCCCAGCTGTGATGGCTGTGAGCACTGCCCCTTATATGAGCAGAGGAAATTCTGTGTGAATTACATTGCCCTGGTTGAGCACAGTGGACTGTACTGCCTTTGCATCATCTCATGCTTCACCTGCCTCTGTTCAGGGCTTTATAGGATGCGCGTTGACTCTCTAGATCGGTTGGTCCTGGGAGATGATATACAAGGTAGCTCTTGGCAGGAAGAGTTTGAGGTCTCCCCTTATCCTGGCAAAGTTCTTTCCAGGGCTCCAGCTGAAGGTGGATTTTGCCAGTGGAAGCAGCGTGAGTGAAGAGAAGAGAGACGTTAGTTCCCTGCGTGGAGGGACATGCTTATGTCCTGTGCAAGAGGGCTTTTCGGCCTCGACAGGCTTGGGAGCACCTTCCTAGTCAGTCTGATCAGTCTGACAGGTTATCCATCTTCTTCTCTCTGGCCCTCCAGACTTCCATGTCCACAAGACAACTTCCTAATAGTCACACTGCTCAGTTTTCAGTTGTTTCTGGTCTTCTTCAACTTAATATGACATATATCAAGACTAGTTGGCTTGATAGTTGTCCCCGTTATATTTTATGTGATTCATAATCACAATGGTAGGCTCCCTAATACAACCAACTTAATTCTAAATTTTAGACATGCATACATTTATTTTTCTTAAAAGAAATTTTTCATTTTTTTTTTTAAACAGAGTAGTAATGTACAGGGTAGCATGGAGAGGCTCTCCATGTGAAAAGAAGTTGTCAGTGGTGTTACTGTTGTGCACAGGAGTCTTGAGGGACATCGTCCCTACATTTAGCTCTAGCTAGCCACAGTGTTGGTGTGTTCTGAACAAGTATTTCAGAGGGTGTAGATAGTTTGAGGTTACACTTTTTTTTTTTTTTCTTCCCACTGTAGCCAATGGGGCCAGAGGTACTGAAGAAAGGGATGCTGGCCAGCAAACATTACTGGTCCCACTGCGGAAAAATATTGGGTTTTTTGAGCCAAGTGGAAATGCTTTTTCAGCTATGTTGACTACTGCTGAGTAATAGTGGGACTGCAGTTTGCACCCCCACATACTGCACAAGCACCTCTGTGCCATAGGTCTACTGTTCACATAATATAAGGAGTCCTGAGAAGAGTAGCATAAATCTGGCCTTCAGTGCTTGCTCTGTTGCAAATTCCTCATTTGCCCTCTTCAGCCACCGTAAGTATGGGGCAGATACTAGCATGGCATATAATTCTTCAGGCTGTCTCTTTTTGTACTGTACCAAGCATCACTTTTCAGAATGTATGGGCTGTGGGAATCTGAAATGGTCATTATCTGCTTTTTTTGGTATGTCATCAAAACAAAAGCTTGAAACATGCTGAAAGTTCAGCAGGTTTATGGGGGATTACACTGTGCAATTATCAATTAGTCAAGTCTCCAAGATAATTTTCCATTCCCTTGATCTTTCCTTCTTTTATCCTTACTTTGATGCAGACCCCTTTTTTAACAGTGATACAGGTTCCTTGGTTCATTATGAATAAATTTTCTTTAATATCTGAGTAAATGATCAAAGTAAATGATTAGGATTAGCTGTTCAGAGTCTGTATCTGAGTAATGCAGAGAGATTTCTGGATATGAGCTTTAAAAATCATTATCTATATAAGCTCAGAGTGGATAAGTCCACTCTGTACACTTTTTAGGCAAAACTGCAACCAGGAAGTATGCGTTTTAATTCTCTGCAGAAGTGATAGCACTTGGATGCATGGACACTGAAGTGTCAATAAGAGAATCCTTTTCTTCTTCATTTCAGGTTTCTTCTGGGAACATGGCTGGCCAGCACATCCTTCCTCAAGCTTTATATCAGAGCAATATGCTGAAAGCTGTGAAGATTAGAGAGAGAACTCCTGAAGATCTGGTCAAATCCCCCAATGGAATAATTCACCACTTCAGAACTATGCACAGATACACCGTAGAAATGTTCAGAATGTGCCAGTTTTGTCCTCAGTTTCGGGAAATACTTCAGAAGGCCCTGACTGACCAGGCCACCCAGACTTCACTGGAGCGCCAGAGGAAGCTGAACTGGTGCATGGAAGTTAGGAAACTTGTGCCTTTGAAGACTAATGGTAAGTCAAGACTTTGCACTGGCATTAAAAAGGGTAGAAAGAATGTACCACCTTTATTAATAGCATCATCTGAGTTTACATTACTGAAACAGAAGCACATTGCTTTTAAAAAAATTGTGCCTTTTCATTTTGACTTTGTAAACTGGAATTCTTTCCACATGGTGTATTGTCGTGAGTCTCTAACAGTCCCCCACACTTATCAAGGTATTATGAATAGCTTGAAAATTACAGAGATGTTTTAGCAATATCATTAACCTGTGGCATGTCAGCGTATAATATCATGTGAGAACCTTGTCTTACAATCCATCACCTTTCCATGAATCTGACTCCGTTATGTGTCAGCTGCCTCATTGAAAGTACTGAATGGCCCCTAATGTCAGGCAAGAGGAGACTTCAGATGCCTTGAGTGACAGGGATACGTTCCCTTGTATATATAGAAGTCAATACCCGGTTATAACCCCTGCCTTTGTAACCGGCAGGCGAGGCTGAGCTGCCGTTCCAGCTGGAGCCACTGTGTCAGTGGGAGTGTCTTGGACTTCCAGCCTCGGGGAGACTGACCTTGCTGACAGGCACCAGCACCCCGTGCTGTCAGGCTGACTAAAGCTCAATTAACTGATAAGCTTAGCAGGCTTTGCCTTCCCTCAGGGCTCAGCCCTAATTCCAGTGTGTGCAAATGACAACCATGTTTGTGTAACARGAAGTGCGTGATGCCCTTTGCTTTCAAGGGTCAGTGCAGTTTTAGGACTTTACTTCAGGGTTACTTTGTTAATATGTGTTTTGTCAGGTACCCTAAATAATAGGGTACTGCTGTTGTGCAAAGATGTCTTGAATAGGCTGCGTGTATCCATGTATTCATGAGCAGGTAACTTTTGCACGTGACTGTGAGGACTGCTGGACATTTCACATTCAGTGGAGGATAGGTCTGGCAATGGCTGTGATGTATGGTCGTGCAACTGCAAGCCTGGTCTCAGGAGTCCCTACAGCACAGAGTGCCCCAAACTGGGAAGATAGACTGGGGCAATTAGGACTCCAAGAATATGGAAAATATATCTTCTTTGCTCAAGGAGCAGGTGCTACTGGTTATAGAAACACCAGGAGAGATGGACCTTTACATTACGTTCTTTGGATGCGTTCTTCTCATATGTGTTTATATACATGTTGCCTTTGTCYTCCTAGACCACATTCCTCCCTTCCCAAATTCTGCTGTATTTTTTAGTTTGATTGCATGCAATTGTGTTTTACAAAAACTATTAAAAAATAGACCCACCATATAGAGGTAACTGGCTCAACCTTGAAGAACCCAATCCAAATTTGTATCTCTCTAATTGTCATAGAGGCACTGACCATTTCGTGCGTTTTTGTGGGCTGTCCCTCCACTTGCCTAARATTCTCAAGCTTTTAATTAGACTCTGCATGAAGATTGCATAACCTAGAACTTCTAGAAGGATTGGAGTTGCAGCTAGGGCAGGCAGTACTTTACAGATACTGTGGAAGTAACATCACTCTGTGTTGTATCTTCAAAACATGTCACTCCAGCAAATACACTCTTACAGATTTACTAGGAAAATGTAAAGTGTACGTAATTTTTGCCCTGAGCAAAGAACAACAGTTTTGGAATCCCAGATCTAACATTAATCCGTGTTCTGCAGGGATTAATATTGGTTGGACAGGCCCTTATTGGTGGTAACACAATATTCAATGAATATGGTCTAGTGTGTTGTCTCATGACTGTAGACCAGTGTTTACAAATGGGAATAGTTTGTGGACTGGTGACCTGGATCCCATCCATGAGTAGATGTACCAATATATATGATGCTGAAATATTCAAGCTGGTGTGGGGAAAACAAGCAAGGGATTGGTTTGTGTCTCTGTCTCTCCGTCTACTCTCCCAACAATGAACTTGGCTTCAGTTCAGTGCTTCAAGGTCATTAAGTGCATATATAGAGGAGTGGCTTTGAGAACCTGTGGTTTATGCAAAATAGTCACAGCTCGGGACCTTTGCAGGAATAAGAAGGTGAACTGTGGTCTGAAGGAAAGGATCGCTGAGAGAGGGGACAGAAGCCTGTAGAAGCCATGTAATATCCCAGGAAACAAAATTATTCAAATGAGTGAAAAGGATGGGTTTTTTTCCTCCCACATGGCATAAAGAATATTTTTAAAAGCATTTGGCTGCTTAACCTGTAGGTGTGGGAGGCATATATTATTTTTTTTAGCCAGAGATGGGCTTTCTTAAGAAACATCTATCTTTTTCTGATGAAGGTTTTAATTTTTGAAAACCGAAGAAGTATATCTTTTAGGATTTTATTCATGTGGATTTTACCTAATGTGTACATGAATTTACAGAGTTGTTGTGTGTTTAAAAAAAATAAAAGCCATTGCGAATCACCACACATTTATTTGCAGACATGTGAATGGAGGATAGAAGGAAGGAAGTAGGAGGTATAAAAATTGAAACTGTGTTTAAAAAAAAATTAAAAAATTCCAGCATCTATTGGTTGTAGAGATTTCACTTGTATAATGAATAGGCGCTCATTCCAGCTCGCCAGCCACACCCCCCGGGAAAGTCCGCCGGAGACTTCACTGTTCAGCCATGTGCACAGCAGAACAAAAAGTACAACTGTTGCTCAATTGCTAGTCAAATAGCACTGGGGAATTCCAAGTGCTGTGTAAGGAATTTTGTGCAGTGGTTCTCAATAAAGAACTGAAAGTAAGCTCTGAAAGAAAAAAAAATCTTATCTTTGCTCTAGATTTTGCAAAGGGAAAGCTTTAATGGGATTAATATGTCATCTTTCTTGGTCAGAAGGAAACCTAGTCAGTTTTTCTATATTATATGCTATTCCCTGATTCTGAGCTCAAGTATGCTGTTTGCTGTTTGTTAAGTAAGCTTTGCAAGACAAAATTCAGAAACCAAAAGGCAGCTGCAGGAACCTGATATGCGACAAGGCTGTAATAATTTATAAAATGTTAAGTGGACTTCAGGTGATGGGTTTTTTTCAGGATCTGGGGGCTGTGGTAGATTTTCCTCTGCAGTTTCATAGAAAAAACAGCAGAAGTACACAAATGATATACTTGAGCTGATAATGCATGTAGCAAGCTGGCATCTTTAGCTGACATTTTAACTCTTTTGTGGGTGGAAGGTCTTTGAATTTTTATTCACATGAGTAAAATCTAGTAGCTTTGCCATGGCTGAAGTCCTCTATTCTGAGGAGATTATTGTGGTGTTGTAACATTTGGAGGATCTGCGTATCACTGTAGTAAACAGCAGACCTAGTTTTGAATCTGAGGATGTGACAGTAGTGAATCTTGATGTCTCTCTTTCGAAAGATTTTTGAGGAAGATGGGTATAGGTAGAATTTGAGAACCAGCCATTGGCATACTTTGTCACACCTTTCAATCAAGTTAGTTAGCTACTTTGATTCTCAGTTTCCTCACCTGTGAAATTGCAGAACATTGCTTTCCTGCCTTCCTATGGAGTATGGAGGACTTTTTGAATGGAAGGAGTTGTCTCAATGAAAAGCAAATCATTACGCTATTCATTTAATTAGTTTTAATTTTGTCTTTTAGAAGAACAGCTCTCTAACTGATATTTTCAACAGCAAGCACACAGTCCATGTTCTAAGAGGAAGGGAAGACGTGCTCCTGCAATTGCATTACACACATCACCTGTTCTTCCCTTTCTGTCTTTTTTTTTTTTTTTTTTAATGTTATAACTTCTTCATCAAGTACATCCAAGTGCCAAGCCCTACAATGCAGTGCTCATCAGGGGACATAAGGCTCACTGTTACTACAGTATATTCTTAGTCAGTGTTTTTCATTATCTCTTACCCAAACGTACACCTGATGGCACAGGGTAATTTCCCTCATTAGCATTTATATATTCCTTTTCAGTTTTAAAATGGCTTTGTCGTGTTAATTCAGCAGTGTTTGTCGCTTGCAGTTGATCGCAAAATTTACTTCATGATATCACTCAAATAAGATAGACAAGGAGCAGGCTTCCCACCATTGCTGAATGACAGCTTAATACCAAGTGGTGAAGGGATGATAACAGTAGAGAGGCAACCAGCTTGCTTTCTCCCTCTGAGCAGAGAGCTCGTAGCTGCGATCTTCTTGTTAAAAACCTGCCTTGGAGAGAAGTGCACATGGGATATATGTGCTGTGCAATTCTACATTCTGTGTCTTTTTTTTTTTTTTAAGTAGTCATTTAAAACAATGCACTCTCTTTTTTGCAGGTGATGGAAACTGCCTCATGCATGCTGCATCCCAGTACATGTGGGGTATTGAAGATATTGACCTTGTCTTAAGGAAAACATTGTTCAGCACACTCAGGGAGATAGATACACGGAACTTCAAGCTCCGCTGGCAGAGGGAGGCAATCAAATCCCAGGATTTTGTAGAAACAGGACTCCACTATGATACCCGAGTAAGTTGGCTTAAGGGAATCATGCTGTTTTCTGAATGCTCGTCATCATCAATATTTGCCTTGATGACGTTGTTTTATTCTTGGTTCATGGGTTCCACTGTTAGCGGAGAGTAGAAACATTGTCCCTTTGAAGGAAAAGGGAAAATGTTTGTATTTTGAGCACTGCTGTGCTGCAGTTGGTTCKTGATCTCCCCGTCTTTGAACCACTGCTGACAGATGTTGATTCTTTCCTCAGAACTGGGAGGAGGAGTGGGAATACCTCATTGAAATGACATCCCCAGAAACATCTGGGGCTCGAAACAGGCTTCCATATAATGCACTGGAAGAAATCCACATCTTCATCCTTGCTAACATCCTCAGAAGGCCAATCATTGTTCTTGCAGGTGAGTTGTCCAGCCAATCATCTCACATTAAGGACAGTATGCTTTAATAGTACTTTTCTTTTGATTGTTATTTCTTTCAGGTAGATGTATTTCAAAATTGGGAGTTTTCTGCATTTGTTCTAAAATACAAGAATGTTTTCTCTTGCCTGTGGCACATATGTATTTGCTTTTAACTGCTGGTTTTTTTTCTTCCTTTCTCAGATAAAGTGGTGAGAAGTTTAGAATCAGGCTCCAGTTTTGCTCCTCTGAACATTGGTGGCATTTACTTGCCTCTCCTTTGGCCAGCTGAAGAATGCTACAGATATCCAATTGTACTCGGCTATGACAATATGCATTTTACACCACTAGTGACTCTGAAGGACAGTGGGCCAGGTATTTTCCAAGTACCTTGTCTGAGTATTTGTGTATCCTCTTCAGTACCTTGATGCTGATAAAGCATTTGAAATATAATCTGGTTTAGATTTGTATTTTAAAGTTAAAATAAGTAAGATGTATAATAAGATAAAAAAATTAATAAATAAGATTCCTTCTGAATCTGTTCTCAATGTGTAAGCAGATTAAGCTGTGTATAGGTATATCTGAATAGAAACTAAAGGTTGTCTTCAAAATGACAGTTGAAAGTATAATACAACAGGCCTGATTACAGGTTGGGATCACTGAAAGGGTAGCCTCTGCTTCATTGTGTTCTGGCTTCCATCCATGCCCTGTCATTAAAGAAGCTTTGAAGGACATGGTCTCACAGCTGTGTACAGCTTCCTGGGACAGATAGTGATATATATGTTTTGCTGCTTTTTAATGCATCTCTTCTGCATGGGATAACACTTTTCTAGGTCCCGGTTAGGGCATCACCTTGTGAAAAGGTATAATAAACTAAGATCTACAATACTGGCTACACTGAGAAGAAAGGTGCTCTGGGGACATTAAAACTTCAGTAGGATGGAGCTAGATTTGTAGTGCAGATGTGTCTGCATTCTCCCCCAGCTGCGTTGTTTAGAAACCCGTTGCTCTTGCCAGCCATTCTTTTGTCTCTTCAAAATTCAGCAACAGTGGTGGCATCTCCATGTGTTGTATCTTGTGGCTGCTCCTCTCTGATAAAACATATATGTATTAACCCTTTTTGTTTTCACACAGAAATCCGGGCTGTCCCTTTGGTCATCAGTGAACGAGGCAGATTTGAGGACTTGAACGTGCACTTTCTGACAGACACAGAGGAGAGGGAAAAAGAGCAGCTGCTAAAAGACTACTTGATAGTGATAGAAATTCCAGTGCAAGGCTGGGATCATGGTACAACTCATTTAATTAATGCTGCAAAGTGAGTGTTACTCTTCTTTCCTCAAAGTTATGCTGCTTATGATGGTGGTAGAAGCCTGATAGTCCTGTGCGTTTCTTCAGTCTTTCCTTCCTTTCACAGTAGCATACATGCTTACCCTCTGCACTGTGAAATATTGGCATTACTGTTAACATGCTTTTAAGTAGTATGAGCTCAAACCAGTCTCAAAGTTACAGCCGAAAATGTCTTCAGATTTAGAAGAGTGAAACTAATATTTTATAAGAGTAAAACTAATAGATTAGTTTCATTGACTTTTAGATTTCTCAGGGGAAGGCTAAAATGGATAAGATCAGAAACTAGTAAGACAGAACTTTTGCACTTTATGTGAGTATAAATTGCATGAAGTGCATTTTACATAGTTTTGGCTGCATTTGGTAAAGTAGTTGGTGGTGGTATTTCAAAAATGCCAATCCCTTGAAACATTGTGCTGTTACAGTGTTGCAGCAGTGCTGCAGGCAGGAAGCTGTGAAATTGGAATCTGGTTTCATCCCTCTGATAGTTAATATCCAGTAAAATGCAGAGGGCATTTAGGGAATTTTAGCATCAATATCTGTCCTGCCCCTTCACAAGTGTGCGAGGAAAGCGACAGCCTATATCCTCTGTGTTTACTTCCATTACCACACAGAGAGATCTCTTTATGCTATCAGTACTGATTTATGCTGGTTTGGCAGCCTTTAAAAAATTGAAATCCTCCAACCCAAAGGATATGTKTGTGCATAAAGAGTAGTAATGCAGCTTCCTCAGTCATACTGAACTGATGGGTTCTTGAAGGTATCAGTAATGCTAGCTCCTCATCCTCTGCAGCCTCTGGTAGACCCATGATGTGGAGTTTTCCCAGAKGTCAAGGGCAGCGCAGGGACTGGATTATGGATACTAGTGCAATAGGAACTTGACTGAAGCCACTTAGTTTGTTTCAAGAATTCCATTTTTAGCTACAGACTCAACAGGGCAAAAACAGAAGCGGATATTGATAAACTGTATCATGAAATACTAAGTCCACTGTAGGAAAAAAATTGCTTTCGATTGTTTTCACCAGTATGGACTGGTGAGTAGAGAGGTCTTCCACTCTGACCTCAGCCTGGCTGAGCATTGATCTTCAGAGGAATTTAAGGTTTGGGGAATTTTTCTTTTTACTTCTTAGAGATTATTCATATTCTGCCTGCAAACAACTCTTGCAGACCGAAAACCCTTACCTTGAAAACCCTTTTAAGAATACTTCTGATTAGCATTGTATCAGACCATTTCTTTAGATATGAAAGTCTCCGTTTGACATCACTAAACACCTGCATTTAAAATTATTTCCATTTAAAGCAACAGCTTAACATCCTGGATCTTTTAGCTGAGTAATATGGATGTGCTTTAAAGCTACATTTCTTCCCCACACTGCTTGTATTTGCCTCCACCCCCACCATCTGCCCATTTCAACCACTGATAGTCTTCCTTTTCTGGCTTTCAGGTTAGATGAAGGCAACCTACCCAAAGAAATAAACCTGGTGGAAGATTACTTTCAGTTGGTACAACATGAGTACAAGAAATGGCAGGAGAACACTGAACCTGCTAGAAGAGAGGCCTGCTCCAGGAATAGACAGGAATTGTCTTTTTCCCAGCTCTCCCTCTTAAAGGTGAAATGTGAAACTCCAGATTGCCCTTTCTTTATGTCTGTGAACACCCAGCCCTACTGCCATGAGTGCTTTGAGCGGAGATCACAGGGAAGTAAAGGAAGAAAGCAGAACTCCAAAACAGCACCCGAGAAACCAAGGGCAGCTGGGTCAGGTTCCTCCCGTGGTGAAGGTTGTGAACCTGGGGGATGGACATCTGAAGAGCCTGTAACAGGGCCTCGCTCCGCACCTCCAACTGCTCCAAGCCTTTTCCTGTACAGCGAAACCACTGCCATGAAATGCAGGACTCCAGACTGCCCATTTACGTTAAACGTGCAACACAACGGACTTTGCGAACGCTGCTACAACTCCAGACAGCTTGGTCCTTGTAACAAATTGGATGACCTAAGACATTTAGACTATGCAACGTGCAAGGTGTGCCTTCAGAAGGCCAATAGGACCTTTAATGGCATATGCAGCACTTGTTTCAAAAGGACTACAGAGCATTCCTCAAATGGCAGCCCTGGTTTTCTGCCCACGTGTCATCAGAGGTCTACATCTGACCCTTCCCAGATATCACAGAGCCTCCTTCAGCATTCCTGCCATCAGGTTCCCAACAGCAACTGTGATGAGCTACCGTTGGCAGCACTGCCCCATGCCACACATGGTTCAGAGGAAAAGAGGGAAAGTAATCTCTGCAGGAAACCTGGCTGCAAGTTTTTTGGAACGCCTCAGAATGAGGGCTTTTGCACACTGTGTTTCTTTGAGTACAGGGAAAACCATGGTAAGTATAGATGTTGTGAGCTCTGTCGCACTTTGGCTTCAGGTAAACCTCATGAAGCTGTGAAGCTGTACACGCTGGGGGTGGAAGGGCAGGTGCTGATGGAAATAGTGTAGAGCAGAAGCAGCAATGTGAGGAGAATGTGCCTTTTTGGCCCTTATTATTCTGTAAAGGGGCACACAGTAACAGTGTGGTAATCTGTGAAATGCATTGTAAAACTTCCCATTGTCTTTCATGGCATCAGAACTAGGTCAATATGGGGTGGGTTTTGATCCCTCCCAGCCATCCGCTGCAATAATGTTTTGGTATGAATTTTTTCTGATTAAACTTCTTCACATCTAGACAGGTTGAAAGAATCAATGAGAGTAATGGTATTGTATTGGTGCTACTGAAAATCCGCTATGTTTTTAATGCCTTTAAAAGGCATTGGGATTAATTTGGAGATCTGCATTCATTCTGGATGTAACTGGTGTAATATTCTGGTGTAACTACCAAAGTCACCTTGATAAACAGAGCATATGGGACTGTAGTGTGCTTGTATTTTGGTGTAACTTAGAATATTTTGTTAAAATGTGCCTTGAACTCCTTCCTGGTAGTACTGTGTGCATGCATGTGGGTGTGTATAAAGTCACGACTTTAGAAAGGTAATAGTCTGTGAATAAATCATGGCATGAAATTTTCACCTTTCATAATACTGCCCTGTTACATAGGCAAAGAACCCTTGGGTACAGTGGGTGGAAGGTACATGTATGAGAGAACTGTTGCTTATCCCATAAGACTGTTTCATTGCTGGCAGCTGTGCCAATACTGCACTTTCTACATAGTTTAAATTGGGGAGCTTCTATGCTAGCTTGCAATATCTTATTTTCCAGTGTTGTTCACAAGGTTTTTTTTTTCCGTATTATTATGGAATATGTAAGATCATTTCATGAGACTAAAGCATAAGACAATTTAACCCATTAAGCTCTGTGCCCCTCTGCTTTTTTACCCAATGTGATTGAAACTGGGCAGGACAAAAGGGAAGTGTTGGGCTAGATCACAAATAACATTCTGAAKCCAATGGCAAAATTTCTTTTGACTTCAGAGGGATCCAGTTCTCATGTCGAGGGCAAGGTTTTCACAAATCGGGTGTTTCAACAATTTCTGATGTAGAAATCAGGCTATTATCAACCCCATTATTTATGTAACATTAAAGAAAGTGCATTGACTGAGGGGACTGAAGATTGCCCGAAACCCATGTTTGAGGCTAGTAGGGTTTTTTTTCTTCTTTTTTAAACCAAGGAGCTTTTCATAGTTGCTTTTCAGTTGTCAGATCTATTGGGCACATTCAAACTGTTTCTCCTTACTTTGCATTACAGACAGTGCTTCACTACACCATCAGAGGAGATCTCAGAGGAATTCTTCTGCAGCGGGTCAGCCTGGCAGCTCTGCTGCTGCCTTCCACAACACGGTTTCCTGCCAGCGTCGAGACTGTGGCACCCTGGGTAGCACTATGCTTGAAGGGTACTGTCAGAACTGTTTCATTAAAGCCCAGAACCAGCGATTTCAGGAAGCCAGAAGGACAGAAGAACAGCTAGTGAGACAGCCAGAAGTAAGTGAACTTCTGAAAATCTTCCAGTTTAACACTGCCCGTTTTTTCTCTCTTGAGAACAACTCAAAATGTATAATAGAAAATCCTTGAATTACTGTATCTTAAGTATATCTATAAGTATAGAGTATCTCATGATTCTGCCTGCTAGAGCTGTGCAGCACTTGTAAAGTTTGTTCTTGATTTAGGGTTGTCCATGCTGCATTCAGTTTTGCTTCAGCTGGAATTTTACCAGCAACCTCAGTGGAAGCAATTGGGCCAACAGTTGATGTGTTTGCTAGTTGGGGAGAGGTTATCATTCCTACCCTTAGAGCTGTGCAGCTCCATCAAGAGAGTTAGTCAGCTTCATGTTGCCTATTTCACTGAGCACATTACAGGTTTTCCTTATTCCAGTTTTTTTATTTGGTTCGTTTGCTTCTTTTAGAGTGGAGAGTTTACAAAGAGAAAAAACAATTTTTCTAAGAAATGGCAGAACTTATGATTTTCTTTGGTAAAGCCTGGCTTGGCTCATGTATTGTACCATTTAAAAGAAGCATGTCTCTATGTGTGAGATGAAAAGACTACTAGCTTGAATATGAGTTTTCTGCCTTGCTTTGCAAAGCAAACTCCCGAAGCCCTTGCAGTGTTTGCAATGGTGTTTGCTTTCTGAGTTTGCTAACAACCCCTAGTGGTTACATATACAAAACATTAGCAGAGTTGAAAGTAAATGAAAAGCCACTTGTGCTGCCAGCGTTGCCACTGACAATGTTTTTAACATTTTTCAAGAGAACAGGACAGCACAGAGATTTACAGCGAACAGCATTGACTAGCCAGAAGAGACAGTGTGGTGGGGCTTCATGTAGAAACAACTTGGCCTGCCGAAGCGATGAGTTGTGCCCAGAGTGCCAGCGCCTCAGTCAGCTCGTGCAGTTGGGGAATCCTAGGGACTCAGCTGCAGAAGAGACTCCAAAACAACGCTGCCGAGCCCCTGCTTGCGATCACTATGGCAATGCCAAGTGCAATGGTTACTGCAATGAATGCTACCAGTTCAAACAGATCTACGGCTAGCAGAGAGGAAGAACTGGTAAAGAACAAGAAAATGATAACAGCTACTTCCATAACTGAAATGGTGCTATGTCCAAAACACTTAACAGTCCTGGGAGCATGGGGGGGGGGGAATATAAGCTGTCCGCTCTTGTTCCTGTTTATTCCCAAGAATGGGAATAAATATCTACTTCCTATAAACACTGCATACAAGGACTGCTGAGAAATATGGTTTGCTTTCTGCACAGAGCTGTCTTTCACGACTAGGCTCCTATAATGCTGTATTTAATTCTTGGACTTCCCAGTGGGAAGTTTGAAGCATTTGAATCCAAAGAACTTCTTGGTTTTGCCTCTTTCTCCATACGCCTCCTGCTCCCAGGCAGGGAGGCTCAGCTACTGCTGGAGGTACAAGAACCCTCTGCTTTGGCATACATCAGTGAGAGATGAGACTTTCCTGAGAGAAATCCTCCAGGACAGGCTGATGCAACCTGCAATTGAAACTGGGTGAGGATGTTTAAAGAAACGTGCTCCGGTTTGCCTGCTTCCTCGCTTGTGTTCTTATTCTTACAGAGCTTGTCAAGGCTCGAGGTCCTACATGCTAGGTTGTTGCACTGAGTGGGGCTGTGCTTGCAGATCCTCAGCACGCTGCAGTCAAACAAGACCAGAATGGTCTGCCCCTTTAACATGCTTAGCCCAGTGTTTAGATCCTTTCCCAAATCTCAAGATAACTGGAAAGATATGTGATTACAGAAGCAACTTTTACCAGCATACGTGTGTGTTGGGAAATGTGAATCTTCCCATTTGCAACTTGCATGGAAGGAAGTGCCTCCAACAGACATTTTAAAAAAAACAACAACAAACTTATCTTAGGGTTTTATTCTGAAGCCAAAGCAACTCTCTTCTGCTACACCGTGGTTGTCCAAAATATATGTGCTGCTCTTAAGTCCCCCACTCTCCATTTCTGTCACACTGTTTTCTGATATCCTGAATGTGATACTGTTATCGTACTAATGGCTTGGAGCTTGGTAATGGGGTACTCTAGGATCAAGATTTTACTCCTGGAGTTCATGCTTCCAGTTCTCAATCCGCATTTCTTTCTTTAGCAAACTTGCCTGTACCATCGTGTCTGATACCTGCTTCTCTCATCCCCTTTCACACTTCTTAAGTTTTCGGCATCTATTTTGCTGCTATTATTTTGGGGGTGATACCTCTTCTAATTTGCTTCTCAAGTTTAGAATCTTTTTCTAGTTATTAAAAAACAGGTTTAAAAATTAAAATAATTCTTGACTTATTTCTGTTAGATTTTATATATTTTGTGAACTTTAATAAATGTGAACATATGTTTTAGTAAAATATTTATGCTATTTCAAACAATGCAATTTGAAATTTGCACATTTGGGGATTTTTTACGTATATTTACTCTTGTGTTGAATTTTACAAACTTAAATGTATAATTGAAAAAAAATAAATTATTGAAGGATTAAATTTGCTATTTTATATTGATGATGAGAGAAGGCACAGCTGAGCGTGGGACATCCATTAAGGAAAGCACTTCTGTTCAGGACCGCAGTTCAGCAGGTTACAAAGAGCATGTAGCCAAGCCCTTTGAGGAGGTGATAAGTTGCTGTAAGTCTCTGTGTAGTCCCATCTTGTGTCTGTGTCCATCAGGAAGGGCTGTCTTGCTAGCTTGTGGGAGACCTGTGCAGTCAGGGTCCATAAGGGCTTAGCTCTGGCGGGTACAGTGGTTTTTCAGTCCCCAGAACTATGAGTTCAGGAGGATAAGGACAGTGCAGGACAAGGCTGCAAGGGAAGCTAAGCTAGACTGACTTGACTTTGCTTTCTTTGTTCATCCATGTTGCTTGCGTGCCAGCTTGGGCAGTGGTGGTGGCTGTGAGTGCTTCCCACCTCTGTGCCAGGCCATGCATGCAGGAGCAAAGGCACCCACCAGCCCTACTGCCTCCTCCCTTGGGAGCAGCAGGGAAGCCCCTCACCCTTTGGTCTTGGCATCTGGGTTGCTAGAGAGCATCTGAAAAGCCAGCTGCTAACTGCTAGGCTGAGTAGTACAGGAAAGCAGTGTTTTTCTTCTCATTACAAACTCTTGCTAATGGCCATGCTGCCAGGGGTTTTCTGCGCTGTAGCACTCCCTCAGCAGGAGCATGCCTGTTGCAGCGCTCTGTTTTTTCACGCCTCTGCCTACGCAAACAGTACTGCACACTGCAGTGATTTCTAGGTGTCGCCCATGCTATGAAGGAAAAATGAGAAGGGGCTGCAAATGTCCCTGTACAGTCAGAAGAGAGGACCCCCTTTCCAGGTCAGCCCTATCCTGCTCTTTAGCCCTTTAGCATATTTTTAAGCACTTTCCCAATTTAGACTATAGGATTTAAGTTCCTGAGTATTTTTGCCTTAGGTCAGCCAGTCCCCTTTGAACTCGCACAGCTCTCCAGACCACGGTCTCGGATCCCGGTCTACCTTCATGCATACCCACTGCTCTCCTTACAATTTAGCCCAGATTCCCCAGGCCCATGTGTCCCATCCTTTGGGGGCCAACGACCCAGAACAAAGTCCACTCTTCCAGGCCAGAGCCTGCTAGATCTCCATGCCCCATCTCTAGAGCATAGTCCTCTTTTCCAAAATCAGACTCTCCGGCCATCCATACCCTCTTCCCCCTTTTTTTGGATCCATACAACTCGCATGCCCTCCAGAGTCATCAAACTTCTGCACTGTGTGGAAACATAGATGACAAAAGAGAGGGCAAAGACTGGCGGGGACAAATACCCCTGGGCACTAGGAGATGGAGGCAGTTCATGGCATCCAGCCAAGGCAGCAGCCAAAACCTGCCCCTTGAAAAGGCCAAGACTTGGCCATGGTCCGTCCTGTGTCAGGACACATCATGTGCAGCTCTCCAGGCACACTCTGCAGCCGGGCTGGCAAGGGGAGGTGGGGAGTGGGGTTACTGCTAGCTGCAGTTTCTCCACGGAGGAAGGATTTAAGATTAAATGCCCCAAATCCCACAGATTTTCTCTGAAGCTTTCTGGGCCCATTACTCATAACTCTGAAGTCACATGAGGCTTATCTCATTCTGAAGCTCTTATGTAAATGAGTGCCCAGCCTGTCTCTCGTGATTTACTTGTGTGGGAACATTAAAGCTAATAGCACTTTTTCTTTAAATACTCTGGTATTTCCCTAATGTCCTTAGGGGATTTTGACCCTCTGATGCTTTCTGCTCTCTCCCCAGACACCTCCTCAAGTTCATGTATTTTTTCCTTCCTGTTCTGCAAGAGAGAACTTTTATTTGGATTCTCCCTTTTTGTGACCACTTATGGAAGTCTCTTTACTGAGACACAAATCTTTTATAGACAGAGATTCTTTTCTTAGCAGAAAGGTAAAAATAATATGAAGCAATTGGCTTAATGACTACTCTCAGTGYACTGAAATTCCTTATAACGTAGTGCAGTAAGTCATTGCTGTGCAGGCGGGCTTACGCATTCATTTAGTTTTGGGAAAGGATACTTTTACATCATTACAGTAATTCCTGACTGGGGAGATGGATAACCTGAATATTATCTATGTCTGTGGATAAGAAACATCATTTTTCAGGGATATTCCCATTCTATTAATAGATAACTTCTCATACAGAAAAGAAGAAAGTTCTTAGTAAATTTTTAGTGTGGAGAGAAATCAGATTGATCTGTTGATACCACAGTGCTCTGCTAGGCAAGTCTTTGGAGTGGTCTGAAGTACTAGGGTATTTAACCAGAGCTGGAAGCAACAGACAGCATGTAGTCTGTTAGATCAAAACCCTTAAATCAAACTACTGATCTGGGTGTATGTTCCAGAAGCCCCAGGCAGAGTTCAGTGTGGTTGGTGTTTTGGAGGTAAAGCAAGGAGAGAGAGTTCTAGCTGTTACAACCTTAGGTGAAGGCTGTGATGTCCTATACTACACAGAAGGGTAAGACATCTTTCTTACAATCTGAGTCATGCACCAGTCCTTTTTTCCTGCACTTGTTCAGCCTCACTCCATCCTGTTCAATATTCTGACTTAGCAGGGTGGAAGAGTCACTGCAGACGCAGAGGACCCCACAGACGTGCAATCCTACTCCTCTGCTGTGGGCAGACCTCAGGAAGGAGCCATGCCTCTCTGAGGTATTTATCATGAAGCAGTTATTTCAGTAAGAATGTCTTATCTGATTAGCGAGTCATGGTTTGGATCCCATGCAGCTTGGTGTCCAGAGGTTCCAGCTGGCCCACAAACAGCCTGGGAAAATGAAAAGCACTTGTCTGAGTTTGTGTAAATGTATGAGTGGCCTCATCTCTACTTCATATGTGATTGATCAAATTGCAAGAGGTTACCACTTTCCCAGCTTTCCAGTTCATGCTGAAGCATCCCTGTACAGGCTACAGCCTGTCCTGATCCACAACACCTCATTCCCCAGAAGTGTCTAAAGTTATCAGAAAGGAGAAAAAAGCCTCTTCTGTGCAAAACCTGGGCCTAGTGTCTCAGCCAGGTAGGTGGCACCACCTGGAACAGCAGGATCACAGCTCCTGCAGCTTTGACACTGCCATGTCCCCCTGCCTGTGTCCAGTTGAGGAAACTGGAGAGGCCCATTCCCTGTCTCTGAGCCTAACTCAGAGCATATTGTGGTATCAAACTCTTCTACTACCCAAAGGAGGGTGGTTACATCCAAACTGCCTGTAAGAAATGGCCCTGCTCTGCATTAACTCCTGAACTGGGTGACAGGTTGGTTTGGAAAGGGGAAAGCTGGCTGATTTAAGGCGGCTTTGGCTGCTGGGGAGCTGCACCGTTCATCTGGTTCAGTGTCCTTAAGATCAGCTTTTGCTCAAACACTTTGGTTGTAAATTAGCAATGCTCTGCTTTCAGGGGACTGTTTGATTCCTGGGTGTTGCTGTCATTTCTTCTGGGAGGAAGAAATTGCAGGGGCTCAACATAAAGTGATACACATATGTTTTTTTCCTACAGTAGTGGCTCCCAGACTTTTTGGATTATGAATCATTGTCAAACCTTAACATTTTCAGTGTTAAAATTAAGCATTTGTGTTTATTTTTAGGTCTCATGCATTACCTGATTATGTAGAAGTTACTTTATGTTACTGATGCTACAAATGCGGCTACACAGCTCTTCAGCTAAGTATCTGCAGCATGAGCCTCTGCACAGTAGCTCACGTACCTGCTAGAAACATCCTAGCTATCCAGAGGATTTTACTGACAGAGGAGCTGAAGGACTTTAGGCAGCATTTGAGGGAGGCTGTGAAGATTTCAGTGGTATCTAGATGTTGGATATAAGTGTTTTGGATATAAATCTCAAAAAATTGATGCTGAGCATAACGTCATGCACTGGTGACCACCGTGCCTGAAGCTAGCTTGTGCTTTCAGTCTTTGCAAAATAAGCGGTTCAGCCTGGAGGTATGACACATGTTTTCTTTAGGTGAGAGCCACAGGGGAGCAGTGATTGTATAATTTTATCCGGCATACATGAGTAGGATGCAATAGTGTAATATGTACAGGATGAAACTAGAAAATTGCAACATTGAACAGTTACAATTTTAGTTTATATCAAACTGACAAGGCCTCTTAAAACAAGGAATAAGAAGCACAGATGCCTTAACGCCCAAGTGCTCAGTTTCTCAGCTGTCCATATTTACATACAGTGTAGCCAACCTGTTGCTGATGGGAGCGGATTCAACATGCTGATGTAAACTTGCGCAGTGATTTCTGTGCTTATGCTTTCTCCTCCACTGGTGATAAACCCTGATAACATCAACACTTGCCAGGTTCAGAAGGGCTTGTCTTAGCTGCAAAGGAAGAAAGACAAAATGCTTGGAAGCGGTTTAACTCAGCTGCTGCTTCATTAACTCCCCTGGGAATATCCAGTGTCAAAAGAGTTATTGCGTCTCCTCTTGGCCATGGACACCTATTTTGGAGAAGGCTGCCACTAGCTCTTTCAAGGGTCAGTCGTCCCAGTGTTAAATGAGAATTGGCCAAAGGGAATGGTGTCCCTTTACCTACTGCGAGAGGCCCCATCCCCTGTTTTGAGGGTCCTCCATTAAGTCTCCTCTCATTTCCAGTTTGTTAAGGAAGGCAGCCCCGTTGAGTAGCAACACTCAATGCCTGCCCGAGGGCACTTTCAGCAAATATCTGCTCCCCTTCACCTTTCCTTTCCCTTTTACTCTCCTGGGCCCCCAGAGAGTGAACAATTCCCTAGTGTCTGTTAAAAGCATATCCATGCCCTGGTCACACAGGAATCACAAATGTTAAATAAATGTACATCATGAATAACTCAAATATTTAATACAATACGTTCTGATGTATCCCACAGCTCAGCATGACTCCTCTGTGAGTGTTACCACTTCTCAACAGGTGGACGAGCTGCTTTTATCAGTTCCCAGAGGCCTGGCAGGCTACTGCCACTGTCACCTCGCAGGGGCTGTGACATCCTTCCCTCCGCCTCCAGGCCAGCCCAAGACCCTGTGCCAAATGGCTGCCACAAGGCTTTTTTACTGAGCAGTTACTATAGGCAGCCTAGTGAACCTAGTTTAATTACTTCTGGATATGTCAAGATTTATTTCTACTGAAAAAAGCTTTTATAAAGCCTTTTTTTATATGTATACATATATTAAAAAATGTATTTAATGTTTGTCAGACAGAAACCTGAAATAAGAGCAGGTAGCTTTGCTTGGGAGTTTTATGATGACTTCTTTTTGTACTAATGCTAATTTTCAAAAAACTCCCTGTGTCTAATATTGAAAGACAGCCTACGGCATGTTATTCAGACCGCCCCCTCCTCCAGCCTCACTAAACTGAATAATATTACGTACATAGTCTCTCCCCCTCTTCTCTCCATCCCCTGATCTCTGACAGCAATGGTTCTTTTTTGTTATTGGGTTGGCTTTTTTTTTCTTTCTTTCCCCCCCTCGCTCTCTTTTTTGGTTAAGCAATAGTACAAATACTTTGTGTTGGGCAGGAAGTGAGATTTCCCCTGGTGAATTACCATGGGGGGAAACTTAGGTTTTGTTCTCTGGTTATGCCTTTATTTCAAGGGATTCATATGATCTAATGAAAATGCACATTATGAGTTAGTCCAATTCCTGCCCAATACCATTAAAAAAAGCCAAAACCTTTTGGTGGCCTGTCACAAGAAAGGGTCAAAATTCCCTTTTCAGTTACAATGCAAAGTAAATCCACTGCAATGGGGATCTACTCTAAGGAACATGATTCTGCACAGAGGTTTGCACTTTGAAACAAATACTTTTTCTACTGTCTATTCTGAGATACACAGCTGGGTGATGTAGGATAGAGTTTGGCTGTGGCATTAAGTATCACATTAAGATCACACAGTCAGAATTCCCACATCCTAAATATAATTATTGTAGGAGTCGTTTCTTCTTGTCTGACATTCTTGACAGAAGAGTGCATCCTGCAATGATGCCTGTTAAACATTTTACTACAAATTCTGATCACATTTATACTGCTGTAAGCTTTTAATAATCCCCTTGGCTTCAGCAGCATTAGTCCAGATATTCAGTAGGATAACTAGGATGAGAATTTGGCCAATTATCTTATAAAAATAGCCTCTTACTTTCATTTATGTGTTCTGGAGTGAAAAATGCACATTAAACTACTGCTGTTGCAATCCTCATGCCACAAAGATATGCCTATATAAGCAGACTTCATTGATAAGTAATATATTTAAATAAAGACATATTTTGCACTGATTGATGGTTAATGGGAGTTAGGTGCCTTAGTTTTTGCTGTGATCTTTAATGCAGAACCACTGAAAAAGCAAAAAGAGCAGCCATACTGATATCTTAGCATGATAGGCTATAGCTTATTTAGCCTGTAACTTATTCCCTGCAATAAGGATAAAACTTATTTCTACTTGAGGAAAGAGATCACATTGTTTTTCACTTACATATTACTAACACACAGCCTAACAGAAAAGGACAATGTTTCATGGCTTTTTTCACAGTCATGTGGGTGTCTAGACCAGCCTACATTTGCCTAAAAGAAAAAAGTCATCGTTTCCAGAGACTTTTTTTTAAAAAAGGGAAGTTTGGGTGATGGTAATAGGGCAATGAATGAATGATGACCCTTGGCTGAGAGCTCTTTTCTTTAAAGCCTGGTGCCAGGTCAGGTGCTTGGAGGCAGGATAGCCTCTGCTGCTTGCCAGCGCTCCTGTGCATTTGAGTCATATCACTAGTGTGCACTATTAAAGTTCAAAATGCATTACTCAGACCAGACATGTAGCTTAGGCCCCACTGGGCCCAGCCAAATCTGAGTCTTTGTGAATGTCAAATTTAATATATTCATCACCAGAATTTTTCTTCCCCTCGCTTTTTCATTTGGGCATTCAGCAGGAAAGCTCTATCAAGGTAGAATCTCTTATCATTGGGGTTTCATTAGTTAATTAACTGACTTTCAGTACAAACAATTTGCTGTTAAATCAGACTTTGAGGCATTGCTCATCCACCCTGCACTGGGCCTATGTCAGATTTCCACTCCTGGACACACAACAGAGTCGGTCCTCCTCAGAGTAGTAAGATTTTTTCTAAGGGATTTTTAATTTCTCTGCATGGTCTAAGTTGACTGCAACAATGTCAACTACAATGTTGAGTTGCCTCATTGTCACACATTCTTTGATCCAAGCTCACTTTCCTTTCCCAGAATAGAAACCTGCCAGCGGCTGTGACCAAGAACAAGCTGATCTTTAATGAGTGTGGATCTTCATTATACTTTCCACTGCATAATTATACATGTATTTAGAGAAGTATCTACAAGTTCTGTAGATGGCACAGCCTTTCCAGCTTCAGCCAATTCCCCAAGGTACCTGCGGTATAACTTTGCATGCTGACATGCCCTCCATCTTGCTGCTCCCCGACCCTCAAACAGGGTCTGGGTGCACTTCTGCAGTTCCCCTGGCTGCCCCGAGCCACCCGCCACTGCTTGCTCCACTGGTTCCTCTGCTCCCCGAGGCTTCGGAGAAGGTGAAGGTCACGAGGATGGCTTGCTGAAAATTTCCGGTCGCTAATGCTCCTCCTTATGCTTGCCTTTTGTGTCTTACAGATGGCTTCGTCTATAGAAATGCAGAAGTCCGGCTGAGCTCTGCCTTCTAAATTTCACAGTATTTATCTCTTTTGAGTAACAACATTTCCTATTTGGAAAGAACTTCAAATTAAACTCTCATCAAAGTCCAGCAGTATAGCAGTTTGGGGTATTTTTTTTCTCTTTTTGTGTTCTCTACAGCGAAGTTTCAGCCTACAATGCTAACACTGGTAGTTTAGCTGCCCATACTGTGTTTTGTTCCTAACTTCTTTTCATTAACATACTCTTTGCATTATGTTTCAAAGTCTAACTAAATATTTTCAGTGCTAGGAAAAGTGTAACTAGGTTGTACTGATCATGACTTATTTTTGCACTGTTAAAAAACAGTAAGTGATTTAAAAATACATGCTAGTTTGTGAAAGATTGAATAAATCTCCATTTTAATACTACAACAATGAAAATATCTTCAGTAGATAAAATTAATATAGCAAAGCCTCTAATGCATGGAGAATAATCACAGGACATCATGGAGGACAGCAAAAATAGGCACTTGGAAACAAGTAAGTGTTTAATCTGTAAACTTGGTTGTTTTGAGCTGGGTGAAGCAGAGACAAGTAGACACAAGAAAAAGTACAAACAAGTTCTTCGTTCTGAAGCTGCATTAGAGCACTCTAAAGATAGCATCAAGGACTGCATGGAAATCCCCTGGATACTTTTCATAATCTTTTCCGGTGAATCTCAGGATATCAAATATGAGAGGCAAGGGTAAGTGGATGACCACAGCTGGTATAGACTGTATTTCAGTATTCCACTTTTGTGGTTCAAATGCCCAGGGTGAATCCATCTCGATTGTCTTCCCCTACTGACTGTAAGGAGAATCTGGATGGCTAGTTCAGACAGAGATGTTTACAATGTAAAGGTGACACATCTGGTCAGATGAATCCCACGCATCACTTCTAAGGTGATGTTTCCTCTTCAAGAAAGTAAGAAAATAAGGGCTACACACAAATTAGCTTTTACTTCATTATCTTCCTAACTAATCAGATTTTGATGCCAGGAAAACCATGAAGATCCTCAAAATTTATGACAACTAGTTCCTCCTGAAATCAATGGGTGTTAGGAATTTTAATGCCTTCAGTATCTGGGGGAATTAACATCTCACTTCTTCCATTTTTATATTTATTCTGCATGAAATTGAAGAAATAACACTAACCTACCTCAACTCAGTAGATATGAGACTAAATTCATTACTGATTATAATAAGCACTAACATCCTGAGGTGAAAGGCACAATACTTAAAAAATAGTATTTCTGTTTGTGTTGAGGATGTGCTTTTTCCCCCACCAACAACTTAACTTTGGGACCAACTGAGTCTCACCTTTTGAGATTCTGCTTGCATGGTTCTGAAGTTACTGCATCTTATCTTTCAGGTACTCCATGGGTTACAGAGAAATCAGAATGAAACTTCCCCAAAGGGAGCATATAGAACAAGATACATGTCCCTGCACTAAACAATCAGCTAAATACCAAGCCCGCTTGCATTACCATTTCCTCAGTTAGTTTACCAGAGTTATAGAAAATTATTTGGATTCCCGGATAATTTCTAATTCAGCCCCAATATGCTTCTGATATAGAAAATCAGCACAAGTGCACTTGTCTCAGGGTAGGGCTCTCTGGAATAAGTGTTAACCGGAAGATAGTTGGTATTGTTACCAAGGACAACATATCCTCCACTTGCATTAATAACATATTCAGGAAAACAGGATTTCCCTTTGTGATGGAATTGCATCAATGGACTAGCTGGCTCCATCATCATTTTCTCTTTTTAACAAAGCAAAAGATCTGAAAAGTTATCGACCTATAAGGAAAAATACTGGGCCACAATTTTCTGTAAACCATTTGCAGTTGGCTGCAGGTGATTATGTTTAGTTTCTTTGAATCATAACACAGTCGAGATGTACCGGGGAATTCATATCCTGCTTAGGCAATGATTAATGTTATAAATTGGGGGAAACATATGAACCACTTGTTTACTCTTAGGTTTTCAAAGTTATCAAGAAAGATGAGAATAAACTGTTGTGGCATGAACAGGGAAGTTAAGAGGGAAGTTCATCTCCTCTCTAGCTGGCTGTTACCTATTTCTGCAGTGATTTATTACCATAATCCAGGAATAAACACTCACTTTGCAGTGGAAAAAATGTTCATAATAAAGATAAATTTGTCATCTCAGTGAGAATTGAGAAGTACCAGAAAAAAGATCTAGAAACATTAGCATGGAAAAAAGTCTCAGCAATGAGAAATGCAAGGGTAAAATCACCTCTTATTCTATTTTGCTTATACGTCCAAGGATTGCATCATTCTTTTTTTAACTCCTTCAGTGAACTGTAAACTGATACTGAGCTGTTTGCCCACGGTGCCCCCCCATCCTCTCTGTGGATTCCAGGATATAGTACTCCGCTCTGCATTTGGCCGTATTAAAATGCATTTGTTTCAGTGGGTCTACTTTGCTAATCCACCTATATTACACTCTCTGACACCCTTTTTATCCCCCAGTTTTATCATTTTTCCAGTCTTTATGTCATCTTTAGATTTTATGAGTAGCGACTTAATATTTTCTCTCTGACCCCAGATGAAAATGTTACATTAGATCAAATCTGACACTGATCTCCACAGAAAATAACTAGAAAAGCCATGTGCCGAAGATTTCTTATTGCCAGCTTATTAACAGTTTTGCCAGGATGTCAGTCCTAAGTTTAATGTACCTACTTCATTGACAATAAGTGTTGCTATATTCTTCTGTCAGAACACTGTACAATACTGAATCGAATACCTCATAAAAATCTACATAATTACTTTTAGCAACCACTCTCGTAACTGATGGCAGCAAAGCATAAAATCAGGTTTATTTAACAAGCTTTGTTTTCTGTTAAATCATTTAGAATGACACTGGTGATTTTCTTTCTTTTTCAAGAAACTGTTGTAGAATTTGTGGGTATATGCTATGTTTAGGAAGAAGTGATGTTATTTACTCATATCACAGAAGAACAGTCCTTTCCATTACATTAATATTTATGGAAAATGTTAAATACAGAATCAGGATGTTTACTGAACACTTCTTTCCTCTATGTTTACAATTTTATTATCTGCAGATAGGTACGTTTTTACTACTGCTGAGATTTATTTGATGATAAAATACTTAAACTTTTATTACTTTTAGATTTGCCAACCTTTGATTGTTCCTTGATGTGTGCGCAACTTGAACTTGGGAAAAGGTCCAAAATGTTCTTAAGTTTCTCTCTCTACGAATGTTAATGTTCTACTTTTTTAAAGTGGAATTATACTGAAAAAGATCAAATAATTTTACATAGGCCATCTGTCATTTCAGAACAGCAAGAAACTTTAGCCACAGTTGAGTCAAAAATTGACCTACAGTGGTAACCTACAAAAGCTCTCCAATATCATTAACCTTTAGTAGCCCCTGTGTACCCATCTAATCCATAACAAAAATAAACAGTCAAGCCCTTAAAAAAAAGTTTCATACCAGGCAAAATTTTCATCTACTCTCAATCCAAAAAGTGTAAACCAACATATCTTCTGCCATCGGGTGCTAGTCTTCGGGGAGTTTCAGTCCCTGTATGTAGGAGAGGAGTGTTCGTGTTATAAACAACTCAGATGTTAAGTCAGCAAATGAGTGACACACAGTGTATTGGGTTAGAGTTCAACCTTAAAGTTTTGGCATTATGTGGTAGTCCAACATGTTCTCACCTCCTACATGTCTGCACAAATCATCAAACTCCCCTGTCATATTCTTGCAACTGAGCTGTTCCAATACAACTCAGTAAAGGATCCATAGGTCTCTAAGCCTAGAAAATGTGATGGCCTTTATTTGCAACTCTACTCAAAACAAACTGCAAATGCAATGCAAGAAAATATTTTTTTCTAAATCATATAAGAGAAAATAATGTGCTGTGGGCTTCCTCCATCAAAGCACTGAAAGCTTTCAGGAAGAAAGCACTGATTTAAGAAACACTAATTTACATATTTGTAGCAAGATCTACTTGGGGATATAAGTAAAAAAACTTAAAAGCATATTCATTATGTAAAAAAATGCCATATAAATGAGCATTAAATAGTCATCAGATTAGCATATATTCAAGAAAAAAAATTACCCAAGACTAGAGATTTTTTTCTGACTAAAAGATAAGAAAAATGCCAAATTCACAGCACACCAGTTGTCATCAAACTCCATGCTATGAAGGACTTCACAGTGACCAGTGGTCAATGTGACTACACCTACACTCACCTAAGCTAGCTGACTCCTGGAGCAGATTGGGGGCCCCCAGTATCCAGCTCCAGGCACCCTTACAACCTGGCTCAGCCTGATCCCAGGCTGCACATAAAGCAGGCAGCAGCCCTTCCCACAAGGTCCTTGTGGTGGTGTTGCCCAGGGCAGGTGAGATGTGCAGATGTCAGGCTTGGGTGAGAGCACGAAGCCCTGGTTGGTGCAGACCAGACGAGGGCATCACCCAAGCTGTCGTGCCTTGGCTGGTGTTAAACACCCTTTGAGGGCTTTCTGCCTTGGCTTTCAGGCAACTCACCTCAATCAAGCACAGGGTAACCCATCTCCAAAGAAGAAATGAAAAACGCTACATCCACATCCACCCTGCACCCTTAGACCTGCCTCAGACCTCCATCCTTGAGGGGCAGGTGTTTCTCCCTCGGGGGGTCCTGACCTTTCTCAGGATGAGCCTAAGATGAAGCTGACTTGGGAGATGATCCGAGGGAGGCCTGTGAAGGCCTTTGATCAAGAAAAATGTCTGTTAACTCAGCTCTCCCTATACCCTCAGCTCAATGATGCCAGGTTTCTGATGTGCCCACAGACCGGGCTAGGTACAGCCTGGTAGGGGAGCAAGACATTTCTGTGTGGAGCCACACTGCTCCTCATTTATTTCCTTTTTATTTATTTAGTTAGTTAGTTCCATCTTTTGATTTATTCCCATATATTGATTTATTCCCATGTATTGATTTATTTCCAGTTATTTTTGCATGCTAACAAATGCCAGCACTGCCCCAGCGTTCAGGAGAAGTGGAGCTGCAAGACCCCCTGCACCCGTGCAGAGTGGGCCTTTCTGCCACTGCTGAGCAGCAGGCACAGGGTCCCTCCCGTGGCGGCCACCCACAGTCCCCACACCTGCCACCAGGACACACCGTGCCTCATTGCCCACCCAGGCACCCAGGCACTAGCCAGCATTGTCCTTGGCTCCAATACTGCTAAGGCAGATGTACACCACCGCTGCCCCACACTCTACCACTTTATCCTGAGGTATCTATGTTTGCAAACATAGGCAGTTCCTGGCAGGGCGTCTTGCCAGTCAGGTCATCCAGGCTGCCCAAAAAATCTCCCAGAGGGTGTTGCAAGGACCAGGAAGCCTCTGGGTGCGGCAGCTGGAGTGYTCCCCTTGAGCTCTCTAGCACGACCAAGGCAGTGTGGAAAGCCAGGGAAATGGGCCCATTACTTATGTTTTGCTTTCAGTCCTAGCTCAGCTTAGCTTCTGTCAGATGTTTAGTTTCCTCGGTTACCCTGGGTCAGCACAATGTAAAATACAGCCCAGAATCCTAGGAGGGGGGCAAAACCACTTGAAACATTTTTTGTCTGCTGCTTCCACAAAGCTATAACAAATACTGACCATCAGAATCTGTTTTTTCAGTTTTTGTCGTGTTTCCTGTGGATTTTGAAAGAAAATGGCACAGAAAGTCCCCAAACAGGCATGTTTCCAGCACGAGAGGAAGGAAGAGCCTCAGTCGCATGTGTCCCGCCTGGCCAGGCCACTCACCCATATCCAAACTGTGCAGCAAAGCGTGAGCTAAGTGTGAGCTTCTAACCACTGACACCATCCCAGGCACCCACAGGGACACCATTTTTTGCTATTAAACTGTAGCTCATCCATTTCAGCTTTTATCAAAATGATTCTTGAAAGAGCTAGAGGTGTGAGTATGAATATATACAGGCACACCTTGGAGATATTGCAGGTTTGGTTCCAGACCACCACAATAAAGCAAATATCGCAATAAAGCAAGTCACACAAATTTTTTGGTTTCCCAGTGCATATAAAAGTTATGTTTACACTATACTGTAGTCTATTAAGTGTGCAATAGCATTATGTCTAAAAAAACAAGGTACATACAGTAATTAAAAAATACTTTATTGCTATAAAATGCTAACCATCATCTGAGCCTTCAGCGAGTYGTAATCTTTTTGCTGATGGAGGGTCTTGCCTCGATGTTGATGGCTGCTGACTGATCAGGGTGGAGGTTGCTGAAGGTTGGGGTGGCTGTGGCAATTTCGTAAAATAAGACAGCAATGAAGTTTGCCCCATCGATTGACTCTTTCTTTCACGAAGGATTTCTTTGTAGCATGCGATGCTGTTTGATAGCATCTTACCCACAAGAGAACTTCTTTCAAAATTGGAGTCAGTCCTCTCAAACTCTGCCGTTGCTTTATCAACTACATTTATGTAATATTCTAAATCCTTTGTTGTCATTTCAACAATGTTCACAGCATCTTCACCAGGAGTAGATTCTATCTCAAGAAACCACTTTCTTTGCTCATCCATAAGAAGCACCTCCTCATCCATTAAAGTTTTATCATGAGATTGCAGCAATTCAGTCACATCTTCAGGCTCCACTTCTAAATCTAGTTCTCTTGCTATTTCCACCACATCTGCAGTTAATTCCTCCACTGAAGTCTCAAACCCCTCAAAGTCATCCTTGAGGGTTGGAATCAGCTTCTTCCAAACTCCTGTTAATGTTGATATTTTGACTGGGGAATGACTGGTCAGTGGAGCAGTCAGAACGCACACAACATTTATCGATTAAGTTTGCCATCTTATATGGGCGCAGTTCGTGGTGCCCCAAAGCAATTACAACAGTAACATCAAAGATCACTGATCACAGATCACCACAATGGATATAATAATAATGGAAAAGTTTGAAATATTATGAGAATTACCAAAATGTGACACAGAGACACAAAGTGAGCACATGCTGTTGGAAAAATGGCACCGATCGATAGACTTGCTTGACACGGTTGCCACAAACCTTCAACTTGTAAAAAATGCAATACCTGCAAAGCGCAATAAAGCAAAGTACAATAAAATGAGGTATGTCTCTATTTATACCATACTAATCACTTGGGGCAGACTGATGTACAGAGCTGTGCTTCACCTTGCTCACAACAAATGAACCAGGGTATCCATGACTACACATTTTCAAACTTTGAAATTTCAAGGGAACTATAATTATGAAAAAAAAAGAGGAAAAATTTTATGTAACTGATTTTTCCTGGAAAATTGTGATCAGGGTGAAGAAGGGGAAAGCAGAGTGAAGCAGGGAATTTTGCTGATTTTTTTTTTTAACTAACACTGCAGCTCACCATCGCAAAATTATCCCTGTCAAAACAGCATAAGTTTTTTGCAATATCATTTTACATAATATCAAGTATATCAAGTTTTTAACATAGAGTTTTTACATGGCATTTTATTACTAAAAGGCTGGATAAAAAGAGACAGGGTATATTTATATTGCACTTTGCTTTGCTCCATAAATAACATAAGTTACTTAACCAAAGAAAATAGTAAGAGGAAAATGAGGTCTTGCTTATAGCATTATTTCTCTTGTCACCAGAACAAAGTTTATCAAGAACTAAGTTTATAACTGCAAATAAAAAGCCACCAGCTTGCTGCTGAAAAATGGTGAGAAACAGGAAAAGATAAGTCACACCACACCCAGAAACTGCACTTGCACAGTCACAGAATAACCTGAATTTCCTGAACAAATGACAGGTGATTTTTTCTGACCTTCAAAGACCCATTTCTGACCTCCTACCTCTCCAATTCTGGTTTAATCAAAGACCACACATGAAAAACTTAATATAAAATTCACCCTTAAATACTCACCCAGGCTGGCTGAGTCCAGCCTCTGTGCCCAGTGGTAGAGGCACTCACTCCTCCTTGCCTCCTCCACCCCTTCAGGCTGTGGGTAGGATATTGCACCACCAGGCCATCTTACAGGTCCTCTGCTACTTCTGCTTGGACTGTGTCCAGATCCTGCTAGCTCAAGAAATACGAATGCAAACATGTATTTGATTTTATTTGATCAATCCCTGCTTGAGAGTAGTCAGGGATTACTTTAACTTAAGTCCTTTACTTTTCCGCTGGGTATTAATTACACATACTCCTCCCCATCTGTTGACTGAAATACAGGGGAAGCTAGCTAGTAGTGATGACTTGTCAGACTATGTGTTGGTATTTATCACAAGACTGGATTTGGCAGATCATGTGGCTATTTTGCTAAACAAAGTGGTTTATTCTGACTTCTGACACTTATTTTTTTTTTTTTTATCCAAAGTATAGAATTTCCACAGATATGTGTTTTTAAAAAGAAATTCCACAAGTTTTTAGATGGCAACTCCTCTCCCTAAATCCTTACTATTGTAAAACCTAAGTTGGAAGCACTTCATCATTCATGCAGCTGCTTCCTTTCCCATCTAAAAATAGTTCTTGTTCCTCAAACAGTTTATGTAGCTGCCTTTCACACATGCCTAGGTACCTGAGCCTCAAATGCTTGTACCTAAGTCTCAGTTGTTCTTTATTTCAGTTCAAGATGAGTTATGTTAGACATGGCTCTTATCTCCAGCTACACCTCTCCAAGCAACATGAAAATATTGTCATATTTTTCCATAGGTACTTCCATCCATTTTCAAAATGATTGCGGCTCTGAAACTTCAGATGGGCAGTAGGCCTGTGGCTGGAGCCAACAAGTCACACGTGCCCACCTGATGTCCCCAAAGGAAGCCTCCTATTCCCACAACTAGAAGGGCCACAACCCCACCATCTTCCCGGGGCTGGCAGCTCTCCCCAGCTTTGGCTATGTGTGTGTCTCCCACGTATTTTGGAGTCCTGATGTCCTCATCACTGTGCTTTGGCATTGCAGAGGCTCATGGCTGCCTGCCCATGCCGGGGAGCTGCAGTGGGCGTGGAGGCACAACAGCCCCCGCCTAAGCCAGTGTCGCAGGGCAGCACCTGTGGTTGGCACTGCCTCCTCCCTGCAGTGAGAGTGCTACCACCAGCCCAGAAAAGTTTCCTTGTGGGTAGATTCCCCTTCCCAGTTCCTCTTTTAGCCATTTTTTGCCTCCCCCGGGCTTGTCACAGCCTCCTTCTGTCTGCTTGGCTAGTGGCCTGCCTGTCTGTCTGCCTGCCTGCCCTCAGTGTATTATTCAGCATTAGTCTTCCCCTGTGCAAACAAGCACGGCACTCCACGAGTTCACCTCACAGCTATAGTGTGGTTTCCTTTAGGTATGAGATTGTTAATGCAAACATGATCTACCCAAATGCCCATAAGAATGTACTATTCTTATTTACCTACCTCCAGCACCATAACTGCTTTGTGAAGTCCTCAGAACTTCACAACTCACATGCAATGAATTTAACTATTTCAAATAGCTAGCAGAGATATTTTTGTGCCACATGCTTTTTTTTTTTTTTTTATTAACCAATTTGTAGTGCTGCTTGGTGGAAATATTTGTAAACATGGCCATTGATCAACTTCAGCACTTTGTCTCCTAACCTACAATTATTCTGTACCAGGAAAAGGACCAAAACCAAAATATTAGTGACAGGCTCTGAAGTGAGACTGTGCACACTCTTGTTCTTACTACACTGATGGAGACAAGCTACCGTTAGCTGAAATAATAATGGCATGGATGAGGTCCCCTGATTTTGTTGTCTTTTGGCACTTCTCCCTGCTCTTTTAGAAGGTATCACATCGCAAGTGAAGAAGTGTTTGTTTGTTTTTCTAGGAGGTTATTTAAGGCTGCCTGTTGCATAATTAAGAAATGTTTTCACCAGGCAATTAGCTGCCTACCCAAACATCAGTATCGTTTATTCACCCTTACCTGGGAGTGCACTCAGGCTTTGTGCCGTGCTATTGTCACTTCTTTGCTGCAGTTGTTTTCAATTGCAATTGCCAGGATGTGTTTGTCTTCCAGGAAGAGCCATGGAGGAGTCCTGGGAAGGCCTCGGGAATGACAGACCCCACGGGGAGCTGCGTTTGCGTCCTCAGTCCATGATGGGCAGGTCGAAGGTCTGCAGCAGGCAGAGGCTCTCCCAGCTAGGTAAGTTGGGACTGGCCTATGCACCTGCGGGCTGGGCCGTTCCGTGTTTTGGGGAATGCAACATGGGCGTGTGACCTGATCTTACCTCTTGTGAGCCAGAACAACTAGCACTGCAGCCACTCCAGTGCAAGGCTCTCTACTAAGTTGTATTTCTAACCTTAACAAAAGAACAGGACAATGTGGACAATGAAAGAAAAAAAAAATCTTTCAACTTTCTAAGGAAACAATCCTGAGGTCTATAGTCCTGTAAAGACTTCTTGTATACCTACCTTTTTTGAGGAGTGGCTTCCTCAGAGACATGCATGTCTCACCTCAGACTGATCTGGAGTGTGCCTGTGCACCCTCCCACAGAGCCCATGCAGGTCCACTAAGAACCGCTATGGTCTGTTTAGGTAATTAAGGCTAAAAATGGCATCAGAGCTTGGGTGAATTGTTCCCTGAAGAAGTACTTAATGGCATTAAACTATACTTTTTAAATTCTTTTTTTTTTTGGATTGAAAATTCACATAGCTACCATTTGTTCTGAAGTATTTATTTCCTCCCTGTTCAAACAATCATTTTCTCTGTGCCACCCTCCTTTTATAAAAGCCAATAAGAAGCCTCCTGGTCTTCCCAGTGTTTTTTGAAGGTGGAGAAGAAAAAAAAAAAACAAAAAAACTTCACTAGCTGATTTTCATGCATTATGGAGTCTAATAATGTGTTCAAATACCACAGTAATGAGCAAGGTATAGCTATGTAGACTATAGTTCACTGTTCAGAGTTTCATGAGAGATTCATTTCATGTTTCTTTCTAAAAGCAAAACAGAGGGGCGATGTGCTTTAAATGAATCAGGTAAACAATTCATATTTGCCTGAGCACTTTATTTGTGGATAGTATTTCTCTTAGCTTGAAGGATGAAGACGGTTGGTGACAGTTTTTCTAGTGACCAGCTTCACTTTGAGGTTCTCAGGTTCAAACCCATCGCTCTGAAGGCTAGGTTACCATCACAGCAGAGGAAGGTCTGTCTACCTCATATATGAATTAAAAACTGTAAAAAGAGGATGATATCAGAGAAGAATCTCTTTTGTTCTTAAACTTCGTGCAAATTCCAATTTTGAGACTAAACTAATCYGAGCATCCATTGAAATTCTTACCAGCCCCAGGGGCACAATGAGCCAGACAAGAGACTGGTAGTCACTATATTTCAGTTTTCTCTTAAAAAAAGAGCTCTGGAGCATTCCACTGCTATATTCTGCTTCTCCATGTTTGTTTTTATTCTGATTGCCTTTCCCTGAGGAAGGTGTCACCTCAACCTGCTTATAAAAAGAAGTATAGACTTTATATGGCTTTTTCTGTCTTTCGGGGAAGCACAGTGGTGCCTTGTGCCTGCAGCTTGAAATCTTTCACTGCCATCCTTTTAAATCTGGGTGTGGCAGTAAATCAGCGTTTGGGTTAACACCGCAAGCCTTCCAGCAAAGCTTCCTGGCAGCTCTTCACTTTAAAACTTTTCTTAAACTGGGATTGTTGKTGGAACAAAACCAATACCAAAGATAGAAAATTCTTGAAACTAAAAATACAGACTAACCAGGGGTATTGTGTGCGGTTGAATAAGGGGAAGTGCTTGACCTTGTAGTGCCCTGGGTTCCAGATAAACTGTTCTGAGCCGATTGAATCAGTATCCGACAGCCTGCTCTTTCGTCAGTGTTCATCCTTGACATTGCGTGTCACGTCACTAAAATAAAACCCCACAATTTAACTTTATAGAAACATTTGCTGATGGCAATTCATGACAGGTGCTAAAGGTATGCAGAGCCAACAACACTTATCCATGAGGAGTAAAGCACATTTGTCATCATGTGTTGAACATGTACTGCTTTCAGCCATGTAGCCAAAGTAGGAAAAGGTGAACAAAGTATTCATTACATGGAGATGGGAGACAGTAGCATTAGAGTTGTATTTATAATACCTATATAATACCTAATATAATATTTACACAGACTGTGAATCTATTCTAGAAGCCTGTCTTTGAATAACACAATTTTGTGATTTTGGGGAGATTCCGGACAGATGGATTCAGTCCTTGAGTCCCCCACAAATTTCCCATATAACCTGGCCAAATCATTTCACCTATCAATGTTTCAGCTTTCCTTTAAAAACAGTATTCCTAGTAACAGTGCTCTGTATAATATTTTCACATAGTGGATCAGGTGTTTAAGATACTATATAGAAGTATACATATCTAATGCTGTCTGCCAGTGTTGGAGTAGTAAATGAAAGATGCCATCGTCTTATGAAGGTATGGTGTTTCTGTAAGAGAAAATGACAGTCAGAGCAAGGCTCATAGTGGCAAGCTCTAAAACGAAGTTCATAATCACAACTTGCTTTCTATTTGGCATCATAATGGGCAGTTTCATCAAGGACTGACTAAACAGGGACACAAGATTAGCTTGACAGTCTCTTAAGAAATCCCTCATTTCCCCATTTTAGAAAGCTGCAACCATGTATTTTCTCCGAATTTGCATGAGTCCTGGTCCTGTTACTAGAAACAACAGACAGAACTCCTAGGACTTACTGGCAATCAACATAAATGGACAAAGAGTTAATAAATAAATCACCCTTCAGCATGAGAAAAGTCTCTAGAGTACTCTAGTGTAACTCCTTATTTGCATCATCTGATATGATATACTGATTCCTATCACCATGACATTTAGCAAAGAAAAAAAAGTTTCACACAATTTTTATAAAGCATTTGTAACTTAATGTGCAGCCACCAGTTTCATACGATGTACCCCAGAAGAACCCTCCTTTTACCGAAAGACTAAGACGAAGGTAAAAGATTAATCAGACTTCTTCAGCCTCAGCTAAATCTCATCTCAGACACTCTCAGCTGACCCTAGTAGTTTCATTTTGAATATATGATCTAATAATCTAAATTCAAATCTTACTGCTGGAGCAGTGAAAAGGTGTAGAAAAAACAGCTATCCTCTTTCTGTGGGAATTTGGCACCATATTTTGAAGACAGCTGTCATGGTCAACAAAGTCTCTCCTTGTGGGCCACTTGGTAGCTGGTGCCTAGCCTGCTTGCTATTCTCCATCACTGATTTTTGATTCTTAGTCACTGGCACCATGAGTGATGGTACCTAGAAACTCAGCCTACCGATACTTGGACAGAGAAATTTTGGGGTGCCACAATACTGTTCCAGAATAATCTAGTGAATAACCCAGTGCTTTTCAATATCTGAATGTTTTATGTTGAGGAATAGGAATCTATTTGAAAGATTTTATCAGATATAGACACGGAAGTGAATATTTTCTGTCACTGAACACTCAGAATAATGTAACTTGCTAAATGGGATGCAGTAATGCTTCAGATAAAGACAGAACTGTCTTGAACTTCTGCTCCTTTTTTTTAAGATGAACTCACAATTTTCACATTTTAAATGTACAAGAAACTGTTAAAAGCTTCTGATTTTAAAAATTACTACACTCTTTCAAGTTTATGTAGAAACAGAAGAGCTGCTCTACATGGGAAAAAAAATCCTTGAAACAAGTAATTTAATTGAATGAGATATCTCTAGGTACTGTAGGTGAAAAAACTTGCCATATTGAAAACAATGACAGCTTTTCCTTTGTCTGTTTGTGAGGCTACGTTTCCACATACTGCCTGTGAAATCAGGGTGGATATTGTAATAATTATAAAAAACTGGTATTTGTGAAGAAAGTGCATTATAAATATTAATCATATACAGAATGGTTGAAAAAAAACTTGACAGAACACTTCTCAATGAAAAAAAAACAGTACTATTGAAGCGATATTTCACAATATCACATCAGTTTTGCCAAAATTCTATTTCAGAGGAAAAGAGGAAGAAAAGTTCCTGACATTGTCAGATGTTCTGTTTGAATTTCTCAATAAAAAAACCCCCAAACCTGAAACTACAGGTTTTTGTCAAAGTGAAATTCCTGTGAGAGTCCAAGGTAGACTAACTGCTGTCTAGATTTCTTCTGCTGAATTTCTATTTCTTATCTAGAATTCAAACTTTGGAGACAAGTTAAATATTCAGGTTTCAAAAATTTCAAAACCCTTTATGAAAGAAAACCTTCAGTCTCCTTATAGAGATTTTTACATTGCTTTCTAAATTTTTTTAGCATGATTTGGTTTCTAAATAGTGAAAGAAACAAAACTGTGTACTGTAGAATGTTTCTTACTTATTAGTATTATATTTCCTTTATGGATTGGATCAACATTTTCAAATATGGGAGACTAAAGCTAAGTACCTCTCTATCCATGCATGCACATGTAATCACCTCTGAAAATGCAAAATCAGTATTTATTTTCCTTAAGGAAGATGATTGTATTTATGAATTTGTTCCAGTGTAAAAATAGATGTCTTGAGACATGCAGATGCACACTGACTACTAGAGAGTTAATGACCTGTTGAACACACGGGCACCTGTACTTTCACTATTCTGCAGTAGGTATCAGGATCCAGAAAAGCACTTAAAAGAAAGGAATACTTTTTCTGTTAATTCCCAACAAAATAAACGGCACAGGAAAAAACCCTCAGAAATGCTAGATGGCAGCACCTTGCTGAGGTKAAGTAGCATGTTGAGGTTGTTATCTTCACCTTCTTGTCCAGGGCCATTGCATTACCTTTCTGCCTAGACAATGTTACAGCTGAATGGGACTATTGCAATTTATGATCATGTCTCGGAGGCATGATCCTTACCCCTCATTTGCTCTGGTTCCCACTGCATGCTGTGCTGGGCTACGCTCTGTGCTGTGTTTGTCATGGGCTCAGAGCAGTGGGGACTTGCTGCTAAGTCACTGGGAACCACTGAAATAACTCCCCTTTGGGTAATTTGCCTATTTAGTAGGCGTATGATTTCATTTTCTCTGGTCTTAACTTTCCATTTGCCTGATCCACTGAAATCATTGCATCTTGTTTGCTAAAGTCTTAGTTTGGACGATACCTAGAACCCAGGGCCTGACAGGATTGTCACAGTATAATTAATGCTCAAAAGCATTTCAAAGGCTTTCAAAGTATAGACAGCACAGCTGAAGTGAAAAAGTTTTACTTTCTAGGTTGCAGTAATCAGAGATCTCTTTCTGACTATCACTGTAGCCCTAACTGACCACAGCAATGCCTCTTCTGTTGACAGAACTTATTCTTCATTTTCTCTAATAATGGAAGTCTGCTGTCAATATCTATGGAAAAGAGATGTTAGGACACTAAAGTTTTTGGAAGCACCTCTAAGCTATCGTTTACCTTGATCTAGCAATAGTAAGACAAACCCATGGTCATCCTGGGCAGGAAGTGTTTCAAAATACAGCCATGTAAACATGGCCAGTGAAATAACACTACATTCCTGAATTTCACAGCAGCTAGGATGCACCAGCTGCATCTGCATTGCAAGCCCTTCCCTTGTTTCCCTCAGGGTCCAGCTAAGGTCCTTTCTGACATGATACCTAATGCACAAACCCTTGTGGCACCTTTGACAAGACTCTTCTGTCACTCTAACCCCATATTGTCCATATCAGACGCACCCAGTGACTCACAAAGCCTACTTGCACTGTGGCCTTTTCTGTCATGGTGGTGTGCAAATTTGAGCAACAGGGAGCAAAGAAACAGACAGATCTACAGAGCTCACTATAGACAGAGTGCCCTACTACTGTGCAGAGTTGTTTCATGATGCTCTTCACCAGGCTGGCCTGCCATTTATAACTAGGGCTGTAGATCCATGACTGGAGACAGCAAGTCAACCATCTCTTGCTACATGATAGCATAGGCCAAATTGGTAAAGCTGACTATGGCATGTGGGATTACTAAGTGAGATAAAATACAGAAAAGCTACCTTTTTGGTTTACTCACATCCACAGAAGTGCAATAAACAAACATATGGACTACTAGCCCTCTTTGACCTACATTTCAGGACACAAGCCTAGCTTTTGTGCTACAAAACTATACACTCATTTAAAAACATCCTTCATCAGTATCGTACAGACAGGGCATCCCATGAAAGACAAAAGAAGAGGAACCTCACAGTCATTGACTGATCAGTGGGGCCTCACTATCAGACCCCATGCCCAGCAGTTCCCCTTCCCCCTTCAATGCTGGATGAGTTCCCCATCAACTCAAGACCATCACCAGTAAGTATGGTCAACTGGTAGCTGTGGGGACCTCCCTGGCTGGCCTGCATGGTGCCTCCTGCAAGTGCTGCAGCCAGAGCATGGAGAGACGTGAGGCAAGAGCTGGATTTCCCACTGGTGTGGGGCTTGGAGATCCCGGCTGGGATTAGGCTAGGTCTTGCTCTAGGAGCCAGCTGAGGACTTACTACCACTGGCTCAGTGCTGGCCAGGCTGTCCCAAGCAGACTAATTTTGTGCAAAGCTACTTGGATTTCTTTGCGCTGCCGTCCACTGCCCTCCTTATCTGGGGTATCCCATCTACCAATACACAGAATGGTCAAGATTGCTTATACAGCCACAACCTTGTCAGGGTGAGTTGTCTTACATGTTCAGTCTCTTCCCGGGAATTTGTCCATGGAAAGACTAATCTAGCCTATAAAAACAACAACCCATCCTCAGTATGGGTTATGGTAGAGTAAGAATACATGTACTGCCTTTTGTTACTGAATACGGCCATCTAGTGGACGATTTTTGCTCATTGCCTATAGTTTTCAAAATAGCTCACCCAAGGAACACTACTGTCCGATAGAGACAGACAACATCATGAGGAAACAGAATTCAACTAGTTGCCCACTTCTGCTGTATCTTCTCCTGCTTCCTTCTGAGAGGAGGCCAGCTGATCGCCAGCCTGCTCCAGGCACTGCCAAACACCCTCTCTCCCCTGCACACAGGAAGCAGTTGCCTATGGAGGATGCAGAGGGTGGGGGACGAGGAATGGGATTGTTGCAGTAGGAGAAAAGAAAAAGCAGTTTTGGCCACTTAGCCCCAGCTGTAGGTCTCCCAGCATTATGGTGCCAGTGTGCGGTGTGCGCTATTTCGGGACCCCGTGCAGCTGTGCCACTTCTGAGCGCTGCATGAAAGGAAGCAGGACTCCCCACTCTGTCTCTTACTGGTGCTTGCCTGAACCAGGGACACACATCACAGTCTAGTCCTTATATTGTCAAGTTCAAAGTCAGCCAGTATAATTCTCAGCTTCTGTGTTTGTATACTCACATTCATACAGATTGCTCTATCTTGTTGCTGACTGTGGCAATCTGCGCACAGAAGCAAACAAGCACCATAACATGAAATGAGTACAAATGAGCTTATCCTATTGTAGCAGAAAGAGGTTATAGGCCACGCCATAGAGACCAACCCTTTTGGCACACATTACTCACATGGCAGAATGCATGAATTTATCATTTCTCACATAGGCTTGTGAGAAAACAGTAAAAATCTAAGAACAGAGGAAGCATTCAAATTCCCTGGTCTAACCCTCTGTAACACATCAGCCATAAACTACACTGGTAACACTCGCTTTGATTGTACCTGAGTGTGAATGTCAGTCTTGCAGGAAGGCAATAGGCTGGTCCTGCTGAGCCCCCCTTGGAGCTCACATGTCTCTGCAACCCATAACCTCACAGCCCAGGGCTGTCTGCAAACCAAGGCACAGGTTTGCAAGGCATGGTAGCATGACTTTGGTTCAGCTTTTCTGAGAGCATGATTGCTGAGCTGTGAGGCAGTGCTTTAGCAAGCTAGAGCAATTCAAGATAAGAAAAGTGAAAGTAAAGACAGGAGTAAAATAAGAGGCAGCATTAATTTCTAGCACAAGGACTCAAGAGACAAATACCAATGTGAAACAGTATAAAACCCTAAGAAATAAAGCAGAGAGTCAAAAGACAACAGCTCAACAAGATCAAGCATTAGTCCATTCCAAGGACTGACAGAGGCTGCCGCTTCCCCGCTACACTGAGAGCTGCCAGGCCAGCAGGGATGCATCAGGTGCCTGCACTGGGCTGCATGCTAAAATGTAGTTTGGTAGCACGCTAGCCCCAGCTGTCTTCAGTGTGTTTTAGTCAACAGATTATTACTGTGTACTCATAAAGTTGTGTATATCCTGCTTGCACATTCTTACACACAGTAAGAGATGCCTGAACAAAAGCAAACCAGCAGAGGAATGGTTACAAATCCTACTCAACTGAGAACGCCCTGCCATCCTACAAAAAACATACTACTGACACGTAGTGATGTTATCATCAGGATTTCCATGGAGAGAAGGGGATTTAGGAGCCTCTTGCTGCAAGTTCTTTCATCTTAGCACTGCTTAGTGATACTGAAGTTTGCAGTGTTACAGGGCAGGCTGAGAGCTGACCCTGCAGAGCTGTGTGTATGTGTGCAGCACACCTCCGGCAGTGCAAAACAGCTACACCCCAGGCAATCAGTGGGGTCACATACCTGCCCACAGCTCCTCCGAGTGTGGGCTGGCTGGGTGTCCACTGATCCAGACGAGCCTCTCATAAGCAGCCAGCCTGTGGTAGCTTCCTCCTCTCCAACAGAAATCACTGATATATTTGTCTGTCCCTGTCTGGGAAGAACTAGCTTTAAACCAAAGGTAATTCTGGGAGCCCACCCCAGGTTACATACAAACTTTTTAAGCTATGTGGCATATTCCAGCTGGAGAAGGCAGTTTCCAAGCTGCCTGACGCAGAGAGGTACAGCCCGGCTGCTGCTAATTTCGTGTTTTAGGAAAATAAAATGTGTGGAGTTGAGATAGCCAACAGCTGTTCAGGAGCACTGTGGATGCCACAGACAAGATCAGCTCTACCTAGGCATATTATAGCCTAGGCCTAGGGGCTCGTTCTGCACCAGAAACAAGGAGCCTCACCACTGACTGGCCACAGATAAGCTACTAGACATCCCAGCCACCACATGGCTGTGCAACAGGAGTCTTCTGATGTTTTCTCCTTTGTGGTTTAACACTGCACAAATAAATTACAAGCTCTGCTGACTTTCTTGTGATGCATCAAAAGTCTCCAGCCTAGGAAGTTCTTAAATTATTGATTGCAAAAGGCTAAAAGGTACCTACCAGCTCAATATTGTTCCATATTTGCCTTGTTTCTCAGAGTCTTCTTTAGTTTCTGCTCCTAGCCATTGTTCTTATTAATTGTTCCCATGAGGAAGGGGTGTAAGCCCATCCCTATAAATATAAAATATTCTCCCCCTTCCCATAAGAAGGGAGGTATAGGTATAACCAAGTGCTCATACAACTCAACAAATGGAAAAGGAGATGGGTCAAAAAGGAAAGAACAGGCAGCTGAATCTTACCAAGCAGTGGAATCCTACATTCACCTCCAGGTACAACAGCCATTTATCTGTGGGTCAAATTTTCCCCTCCTTCCTTTTCTAAATCCCTATCCCCGATGAGAAGCACCCTAGATGGCAACTGCTGGTCCTCAAGGATGTCTGAAGAGCCTGCAGCTACCATCCCTACAGGGTGTCTCATTGTAGGGATGTTTGTTAACCCTCAAAACCCTCCTGGAGGGAGGGAGAAAGAAATTATGGACAAACCAAATGATCACAGGGGACAATGATTTGGAAAACAGTTGTAGTCAAAAGGTTAAAAAGAGAAAGGGAATCAGAGGAAATAATGAGAGGAGCAACCCCAAGGCACCCATGACACACTCTGAGGATGTCAGGAGTCAGTGAATCTGGTTCCTGTTGGTTCCTTCCTTCAGGGTTGAGCTAAGTTGAAGTTGAGCTTCCAAGACCCTGAACCCCTCCAGGGAAGGGAAAGTGCTGAAGAAAAAGATGGAGAAAAAACAACTTTTCTGGAGGACAACAAATAAAATAAAGGGGGCTGAGGGTCAAAGGGTCAAGAAATGGAGAGATGGGAACCACAGAGAGACACCAAGCAGAGCAACCCCAAGACCGCCTGCTGCTCCCTGGAGGTGTCTACAGGCTCAGAGATACGTTTGGAGCTGGCTACCGGGCTAGATGGACCTTTAGTCAATCCTATATGGCAACTTCTTACAACTTGCTTTTCCGTTCTTCTGGCTTCACTAGAGAAGTGCTAAGGTCAAACTGTATCTTATTTTAATCAAGTGAATGGGTAGAAATGCCTAAGTCATGTTCACCTCTTACTATATACTTCATGCTCTATGCAAAAGCCAATAAATAGCAATACTGTGCTTGATCCTTTACAAGAATCTTTCCTACGGAAAGCCATGCCTTTGCCCATCATCCTATAAGCGGCTTCAGAGCTGGCTAGCTGCAGAGGAGCAGGAGGATGGAGCCATCCATGGTGCTGTGTGCCTGTCCCTTCTCCAGCAAGAAAGTTCCAGAGGGAACTGGTAGCAGAGGAAATATGTCCCTGTGCTCTGCGCTCTCAGATTTGCCTCTTTTCCTTCCAGGCACTTCCAAATGGCAGCACTGAAACTGCAGCACTGGAAGCAGAGTTGTGTCCTGCAATGCTGACACTTCCCTGCTGCTTGCAAGCTCAGGGTGGCTCCTGCACTCTCCATTTTCTCTTCATCCAGAACAGCAGCTTTTCAGGAACAAGCATCTGGGCCCTGAGTGCTCCTGGAGGTTTGTCTGCTGGGGCTCTGTGCTGGCGCAGCCGAGAGCGGCCCCTTCCCACCAGGGCCGTGGGGAGAGGCTCCCTGACAGTGGTGGGGAGGCTGCAGCTGGGCCCAACCCCCTTTCCCGGGGCTGCTTCCAGCTGGGGCTCTCGCGCCAGGGCCTGGCTTGAGCTCAGCCCCTGCCGTGTAGCAGCCCTGCCTGCGCATGGCCATGGACTGCTGATCCAGACCTGACCCCAACTTGCAGTGACCGCCCAGCCTGGCCCTGCGGCGGTGCCCAACGCCCCTCAGGGCTGGGGCTGCCCCTGGCTGCCCCCAGGGCCCTGCTCCCTTGGGGCAAGGGCCATCCCAGCCCTGCTCTGCTGGGAACGCCCCCAGCACTAGCTCCAGGGAGCCCCCAGCCCCTGCAACGCCCTGACACAAGGCACATAACCTGCTCATCTCCGATGAACAGTGGCAACCTCCTTAGCAATGATGAGGTACCCGGGCCCTCACTAGGCTGCCCCAGAGGGCTGGATAAGAGTGCCACCTCCCAGCTGATACCACCGTAGCCCTGCTGCCCTCTATGCTTCAGACTTGGGCAAAACTCAATGCAGTACTTGCAATGCCAAGTTCCTGAGCTGGGCCACAGGGCTGGAAAACCCTGACTTTGCCAGAGCCTTCTTTTCTGTTTTGCTCAATAATGACAGATACAAGAATTTCTACATACATGGACTTCACATCCCACATTTGAAAGAAGGGTGATGGGTGTCTGAGCACAGCAAAATGACTCCCTTTCATATGGTAGCAAATGGTGCCAGTCACGCTGGCACAGTCAGCAAGATCGGTCAGGCTTTTTGCTAGCAAGGCAGCGAAGCAGCTGATCTCCTTGTTTTGTGGCAGGGTACATGCACAAGGAGAGTGGTATCAGTTGGCAGCAGTGGCTGGATGATTTTCTTTTCCTTTTCCAAATCACTATCCCTGCTAAGAAATAACACTGGGAATTCAGCAGGTTTCAGCAGGAAACCAAACTCCGGTGAAGCCTGAAGAAACAGTAGAGTGCTAGTGGCGCGATCGCTCAGTAACATTTCTTCAGCAGTAGCTTAGGAGAGGGCAGAAAATCCTGTCCTTAATGAAGCCAAGGGCTGTTTTGTCCCCCACCACCTTCGACAAAATGAAGCTTCCCACTTCTGCCTTGAGCAGTCACCCTGTGGGTGCAGGAACTGAGGCGCTTTGGGTGTGCGGGCGGCTGCAGGGACCATGCCCTAAATCCCCCCCGCCCCGGGCTTGTGGCCGCCGGGACCCTGCAGCGCCGCGGGCTGCCGCCAGGGGGCGGGCGAGGGCAGCGCGGC
>NW_020450682.1:442822-451596 GCF_003343035.1 Apteryx rowi | reverse complement strand
GCCACTTTCGCCCAGCTTCGCCTAGGTAAGGGCACTTTTTCTGTATTAGCTACATAAGCACGTATTAGCTAGTGACAGTGAAACGTGCTTGCGGTTGTGGAGGAAAAGTGTCCCGCTTATTTGTATAACTGTTATTTAAAACAGTGGAAATTGTTTGCATGCTGGAGGGGGAAGTTGGACCTACAGATAAATGGTTGTTGTAGTGTATCGAGTGTAGAAGCAGGAGGTTTCCAGCGTTGGAGACTGCAAGTTGCAATGTTTCTTCTCCTGCTGTAGGTGTTCACTGCTCTTCTGTCCCCGCTGCTGGGAGCGGTCACCTGGCATTTCACAGAGCTGCTGTCCCTCTCTGGGTACAAGGTGCGGGTGTCTCACAGATCATATTCATGAAGGAGTTAATGCAGGGAGAAAGCAGCAACATGAATATGGAGGCACCATGGACATCCCAGGACTTAACAAACAGTACCTTGCAGGTCTGCAAACTCCACCTTTGTGTTCCTCCAGCCTATCATAATTCTATTCCCTGCTTCCTTTGGGCATTCTGGGAAAGTGAATTCCCACACTTAAATATTTGTCTGTAGGAAAATACTCCTCCATCCTCACTGCAGAGAGGTGGTCACTTTTATTTTTCTTTTTTTTAATAGCAAGAACCACTGGAATAGAGCACAGTGACTATTTAAGTAGGGTGGTGACAGCTGGTAGTTTCTGGGGAGTGGTAACATTTCATCTCAGATGAAATCCCATTGGGAAAGTCAGCATTTAGCTATTTTATTATTCATAGAAAACAAGGAGGAAAACTCCCAGTTTGAAGCGAATGCAAAGTGTGAGGGTGAGCTCAAAGTATGCAAGTGGAATGGAATGATTAATTCCATTTTCCTGATAGTTTGCAGCACCTGACTCTAGCCTGGCAGGGCAGATGGAGTTGCAGCTTGTACATTCCTTATTTCCCTTGTCTGCAGAACATGTTCTTCCAGGCCCTGCTTGGCCCAACCCTTTTTTTTTTTTTTTTGGATGGCAGCTTTCTTATATCTTGAAGTAAAGATTTACTGACTGTCACTGTGTTGAACTGAGTAAGCGGTCAAATCCTAAGTCTTGAGATAGGTAAGAATTTTGCCATCTCTCCACTGTAGCAGGGTTTAGCATCAAAGACTTCTAGTCAGTTCAGGCATTTTCTGATTTTTGTGAGCAGTCATTCCTGATTTCTTTAATCTCTGGAGTCTCACTCTTTCAACTGAAGCACCCTGTCTTTATCACTTAAAAAGAAACACTCACAAAATGGGAGTAATTATCTTAAATTGAAATAAGCATGACATTTTGCATTGCAAATTTTTCCACTGTATCTCTCAGAATTTAGTTACTATTCCAGCAAAGACTGAAAATGGCACTCAGTTCAATCTAGGACATATTCAAAGATGAGCTCACCCCATTAGAAGCTCCTTACTGTGCTGGTTTGGGATTACTGTGTGCATTTCAGAGTGCACAGCAGTCTTTTGTTTTTTGCATGAGAAGCAACGCAAAGGACTAAGAGTTGGGAGCCCAAAGCAATTATTTCTCTAGCACGCATAATACTCAGAATTAAGGTTGGCCAGCACACAGTAAGCAAGACCTTGCGTAGAGAAGAATAAGTAATTCAAATGACTTTGGTGAATGATTTTACCATGTAAGGGAATGGGGTAGAATATTGTGGGTTTAGAAGAGACCATGATTTTGCATGCAGTGTAAACCCTTAGGGTCTCAGTCATATGTTTCATAAGGTAAAGGAGCTAATCCAGATTCTTTTTGCCAAATTCCAATTTGCATGTCTACATTCAGCCTCCTAGAAGTTCCCCTTCAGGTTCAACCATTTGTTGCTGTTGCTGCTAATGCAACAGATAGGTACTTTTCAAGGGGTGCACTGCTGTGGTACGCTGTAAATCAGCTGCCTTATTAGAACCTGGGGAGTGCAGAGAGGTGAGATGTTAATTACTATACAAAGTGGCATTGGCTTCTTTTGAAAGAAAGCTGCTACAGTGGACATATTTCTGTAAGTCTTTTCCCAAGAGATGTGCAGCTACAGAATTAATGTCCTCGCTGCTAAATCCAGGCTAACCCTGTTCTTTTCCTGAGTCTCATGTAACTCTGGAGTTACCACAGTAGAGTATGACTGACAGAAAAGAGAGATAATGAAATAGTATTTCAGTGCAGAGTTGCAACTTTTCATAATAGTCCCTTTGATCTTGTTCTCCTTCCTCCACATTGGCTGAGACCATGAGCTGTGAATATGGCTTCAATTAAAAGAAAAAAAAGGCAGAGACTAATCTCAAATTGTTCAGCCACTTTATCTTTTACTGAGTGCATGAATGTGCCTAACCAATTTGAGGAGACAGCAGCTGCCATCAATTTACCCAACCATGGGTAAATCCCTTGGTGTAAAAGAGTTTAGTAGTTGGAGAGTTTTGCAAGATTTATGCTTTTCTGTGCATGCAGGGAGGCAAGGAGGGCAGATTGGCAGGCACATTCTGGTTGAAACCACCCCAGCCTGGGTGGAGCAGACTTCACACAGCTCCAGTTGACGGTTTCACTCTGTCACTAGGCCAGGGGAAGCAAATTAAACTGTCTGGAGTTGTTGCAATTAGAGGTTAATCTCTGCCTAGCTGCTGATTAACTCCTTAATGTCATGCTGCCTACCAAGCAATTTGTTACTGAGCCATAAACATGACTCTCTAACAGTTCACTGCCCTTCCTGCAAGCATGCCAGCAGTCACCCTTCATCCCCAATCAATGACTTCTGTTGTGGATTTATCAGAAATTGGACCACCTCCTCACCCCAGTTTACTCCTCTCCAGCAGGGCTAGCAAAAAGCTTGCCAGGGCAGAACCAATAAGCAATAGCTGGAGAAAATGTCTCTTGCAAGAGAAAGAGAGCATTTAAAGAATGCATCTGAGCGTGATGGAAATCTCTGTAATAGTTCTAAAAGTGCTTTTAAAAGAAAGACAGTGCCTGTGAGAATACTGATGACATTCATATTTCCTTTGTGTCTTCTGGATGCCTGAAGCTGATTCCCTAAGCAACAGATAATCAAAATACAGTTAAAACTTTGTTAAGGTTTTTGGTATGTGCATGGGACCCAGAATGCATCTGTGCAAGCTGAAGTGATATGATTATTCATGATTAATATTGGTCTCACACTGGTTGGAAAGGAATCACATAGGTAACTACTTTATCCCAAAGTCAGTGGGCGTGACATTTCAAGTTTGTTGTTGTTGTTGTTATTCTAATGTCTACAGTCTCTCAATCTTTCAGTGTATTTATCCCTACAGTACCCTCACGAATAGAGTATTTCCCTCCCACTCTTTGATATTGTGCATAAAGATGGAGATCTTGAAAAGATGCAGGTAATAAAATGGTGCATGGTCAGAATTAAGTGTATAAATTCAGAACTGCAAACTCTTGTTAAGTTGCTGTCTACTCTGGAAGGTTCCTAAATACCATGGGTGCCTTGCTTTTTGACAGACTCCAGCAGGCAGAGTACTCACAAGGACATGGGAGATCTATGTTCATCTGCTTCCCATAAAAACATGGCTATAGCCCCTTCTCTTCCCTCACATTGAGTTTCATGACTTCATATTTAACTGGGCTTCAGAAGTAGCATAGTTCTGCAGCCTAGTGTTGAAGATACTCATGTGGGAGAGAAGGGTTAGGGGAAGAAGACATGGAAAACTGGATTATAACCTCTTCTGATCATGAACTATTAATATATAATGGTTCTTAAATGTATAACCAGTACTTTGAGAAAAGCCAGAGTCTTAGGTCTTACCTCAGGTGATGTGCTAATCTCTGAGCTCAGGGCAATGATCCCTTTGATCTCTTTCTTTTCTCCTTTACTTAATCTTTTCCTGTGCAGTGTGTCCAMCTCAGAAGGGAGTGTGAGTGCCACCTTGCAGAGCCAAGCACTGGAGGCTCCAGGGTTTGAGTTAGGCACCAGGAGGAATTGCATGGGGCTTCCCACGTTGGGAGCAGGATGCAATCCTCCTTAGTGAAAAAATAAATGTTAAGGGGGTTACCAGCTCCCTCAGACCACTGCCTAGTTTAGGAAGCTCTGGATGTCTGTGTTTAAGTGGGATGCTAAATTATAGGTCCCACATGGACAACGATGCATTTCTCAGCCCTGAAGAAGGGATCTGGCGCTCCAATCAAGGTAGTTTTGAAGGACCGCTCTTGTCTTCAAACTTTTCTATCATGCATACTTGAAAGTATAACAGTCCTTTATTGATTGACCCAAAGTGACTTCCCAAGGTCACACAGGGTAATAATAGCAGGGAAAACAATGAACTTGACTTTGTCTAGGTCTTTTCAGTCCTAGGCTAGCTGGCTGACCATACTGCTCTTCTCATAATTTTCTGAAGACAAAAACAACATGCACTTCAAGAGTTTGAGATTTGCTTTTGTTTGCTGCATTGCTGAGGGTTTGGAATGGCCCRGTGCTGCAGCCAGGAGGCTCTAAGGACAAAGGACTACACCTGGAAAGCACCTAGTACTCCATATGCCTGGCGAGATGCTGAGGCTGCCCTGAGGAGCCAGGCTCCCCATGCAGAGTTCTGTATTGCTGTGGCAAGACCGCTGTGGATACCTGAGCAGTTGAGCCAGGGCAGCAGCTGCCTTGAAGAAGTGCCTTGGCTCTTATGTTGTTTTGCCCATGCAATCATTAGGTGCTAGAGCCAATAAACAGGACAATGCACGTGGACAGTTTGTTAGAGAACTGCGTAACAGTTATTGGAAGTGATACAAACTGCTCTGTAGCTTTAGTGTGTGTGTTTCGCCCCCCTAATTTCTTGCTTAGTCTCTTTGGATTGTGATACCTTCTTGACTAAGTATTTTGATTTCTACCTTTGCTGCTTTAGTTTAGTGACATTGAATTACATAAGCCACTTTTCTTCCTCTGATAATTAGTGCAGCATAGCATTTCTGTAGAACATGATGTCTTACAAGCACCTAATGCCATCCTGCTCATTAGCRACACCAGTCTAGCCACATTGCTATTTGTGTGCTTGAGGTCAGTCTCCCCCACACACTCATATGTGGCACATTCTGTCATCAGCAAGTTTGGGAAATCAAGCCTTCCCTTCTCTTATCTGCTGAATAAAAGTGGGTTGCTGAATGGTTCTGTAGCTTTTTCCCCAAGAGCTTCTAGCATTGAATGCGCAGACAGTAAAATCACACTGAAGAGAGAAATAGTGATGTCACCTGTTGCACACATGCTAACCTTGCAGGCAATGTAGACACATGCCCAGCAATACTGAATGATGACCGTGAACTATTGGCCAGTCTGTTAAATGCTTCACTGTTAATGACCTGAAACCAAAATTGAGCTTTGGTTTAAATCAGAGGTTCTAGCACTTTTGAACAGGACCCCAAACTAGAAAATATTCCAGAGAATACTTGGAAGAGAGGACTTCTGTAAATTTTTCTATCTAAATAGTTGGTTGGTGTATCAAAGCACTGTATGTGTGATCTGATTCTGGCTGAATCATTTGAGGTTTTCCCATGGGCTTGACTGTGGACAACTTGAGAGCCAGTTATGACATATTACTCACAATATTTCTATTTGCAGTTTTTAGCCCTCCGGGAACTTTCACCCTCCATGCTCACCACGTTCACATGCAAAAAACCCTTACGTCATGTAACTTGCAACTCAGGCACGGACAGCTAAAGCCTGCTGTGACCACAGTCTGTAGGAGGTAAAGAAGCCAATATGGTCACTACAACATTTTCTCCATTCTCTTCCTATATAGGGAAAGAAGTGATTTTAGGAGTCAAGCCTGTCTTACAAAGCTATGATATCTAAACTATTACAGCATTTATTCCTTAGATTTAAACTCATTCTACCATAGGGTCTTCTAGGTCCCTTATAAAATGACAGTGGTATCTATCTTAGCATATGTTCATGGAAAAAAGGTAAAACTTTTCATTAGAGAAGGTGAATGTAATATTCAGAGCATCTAGGACACTTTAAATTGCAGCTGACCTTTAGTCTGTATATGTGGACTACATAAACTATATCAATTGAGCTTCATTTCTCAAGGATCTTAAGGGAATTGGGTGCTCATTTGCCATTAAAAGTTATTAAGAATGGGCATCCTTTGCCTAAAAATCTACCTTTTGTCTCTTAATCTCAAATAAACCATTTATTCTGTGATACCAGGTAGTAAACTAGATCTGTTCCAAAACACAACAAACAAGCAAACAAAAGATATACAAGTGTCTCTGAGACTGAATTTCACTCTTATCCACCTGAAACGCTGTGCCCCCATGTCACACTCTTGAGCCAAACTTGCTTTGAATTAATACCAAAAGGGACATGACAGAGTTCGATAACTATTGGCCTCCAGAAACTTCTAAGATGTTTTCCAGATTTTAAACTAAAATTTTAAACTAAATTGCTGGGGGAGGGGGAGGTAAAAGGCTCTCTAGGATCATCTGAACATCTATACTGATGCTGATAGCTCTTTCTTCCAATAAACAGCACACCTTTATATCTACAATGTTCAACAAGCTCTGCCAGCTGAGGGAACTAACCAAGAGCGTATGCTTATAGTTTACCAGGTAATCCATAGCATGGATCACAACCTTTTACTCCAAAAATTAAGTCTCCTGAACTGAGACAAAGAGAGGTCAATCTCAGCTACCAGTAATATAGAAAGCTATAGTTGCTTTCTAAGTCAAACAGCTGAGAAAAGTATAACTACAAAAAAATAAACCAGCCAACACATCAAGAAGTAAGTCATAGTCAGCACCTGAGTTTTACATGGGAGGACTTACTGATCAATTTTTAAAGTTATTATAGTTCTACATAACAAATAATTGTTTGGCCTACATAACAAAGAAGTGCTTTAAAAAGCATGAATTCCTTCCTCCTAGCCACATACACAAAAAAGCTTACATTGCTATCATTGTTGGAACAATCAAACTGAGATGTAGAGAAGCTGAGTGAAATGTCCAAAGTAGATTATCAATAGGTCTGGGGTTTTTTTGGAAGCTACTATTCTGGGTGACAGATTCAATCTGGCTAAGAAGTCTGCCTTTTCTAGAGCAGTTAAAAAAGGTTAAATCCTTGGGATTCTCTTCATATATTTTTAAGAGAGCCAGTGAAGATCCTGACACTTTTCTACCTGAGAGCTAAACTTGCCTGGTACTAGAGGATTAATAAATATAAATCCTTTGTGCCTTCTGGTTAAAAAACATCCTGATACACAACTAATTAGTGTTTGCTTGAGGGTTTTTAGGATAAACTTCAAAGCACAACAGGGCATGATGTGCTGTAGCTAAAGTTGTGACATGCTTCCTGCTGAAAGGCATTGCTTGCAATGATTATCTTTTGACTATATTCTGCCATAAAAGGAAAATTTACACAAAGTGGAATAAATATTTAGATATTCTGTTAGAGCTGCAGAAGGTTCTCTTACAAGTCTTCTTAATAACAAACTTGCACATGCAGGTTATTTGTACAGATATCAGACAGTGATAGTGCTGCTAAGTATGGGTTGCATTTCTGAATGCTGCAGTTAGTTCTTCCTATTGTGAGCACTCTGCCTTACTTATTTCAAAATGCATGGCAGAATGGACTTAGCCTTTTCTTTTTTCTGGGTGGATGGAAAACTCCAGCCATATGATTAGACTGAGTCTTTTCTGTAAGAAATCTGCATGGTAAAGGTCAAGCTCAGTGGAGTGAACCAAGAACTGAAACTAAAGATCTCATATGCTCCAGCCCAAGCAGAGACTGTGCCTGTAGGTTTAACTTCAGTTACATTATAGTTTTTTAACTACAGAAAGCAGGTTCATGTCATCTGTGTAAGGCGAGATGTTAATGAACCTCTTTAAACATTAGTTTATTGGGCTAGAAGAACAGATATGAACCCAGGATTTGATCTGTTATCCATAAAATGTGATCAGTGGGGATTTTGCTGTTCACTTTCACTGGGAGTAGACTTTGTTTTACAAGAAGCTGCAGAGGACACAGAGAAAAATTTTACACGATAACACACAGTTAGCACTATTATGGCCCCTGGCAGCCTGGTTGAAATGCATTTCCTTGGCCCAGCCAATGGGGAGCATCATACCACTGGCTCTGCTGACTTCTAGCAATGTCACCAATTCTTAGGGATCAAAGCAGGGAGACTAATCTCATCTAGCTGTAATGGGCAGCGTAAATGTAAGGAGTGGAGGTAACTGTCATGTAATTGAAGTTAGTAGCTTCACAATATAATTTATTTGTTTTCTAACAAATAGCCCCCTCGATTTTTTTTCAAAATCACAGAATCACTGAGGTTGGAAGGGACCTCTGGAGATCATCTAGTCCAACCCCCCTGCTCAAGCAGGGTCACCTAGAGCACATTGCACAGGATTGCGTCCAGGCGGGTTTTGAATATCTCCAGAGAAGGAGACTTCACAACCTCTCTGGGCAACCTGTTCCAGTGCTCTGTCACCCGCACAGTGAAAAAGTTTTTCCTCATGTTCAGATGGAAGCGTCTGTGTTTCACTTTGTGCCCGTTGCCTCACGTCCTGTCGCTCGGCACCACTGAAAAGAGTCTGGCCCCATCCTCTCGACACCCTCCCTTCAGATACTTGTACACATTGATAAGATCTCCTCTCAGCCTTCTCTTCTCTAGGCTAAACAGGCCCAGCTCTCTCAGCCTTCCCTCATAAGAGAGATGCTCCAGTCCCCTAATCATCTTTGTGGCCCTTCGCTGGACTTGCTCCAGTAGTGCCACAACCCTCTTGTACTGGGGAGCCCAGAACTG